>NC_047107.1:795826-1125695 GCF_902500255.1 Thalassophryne amazonica | reverse complement strand
TCTCTCTCCCCCCCTCTCTCTCGCTCTCTCTCCCCCCTCTCTCTCGCTCTCTCTCCCCCCTCTCTCTCGCTCTCTCTCCCCCCCTCTCTCTCGCTCTCTCTCCCCCCTCTCTCTCGCTCTCTCTCCCCCCCTCTCTCTCGCTCTCTCTCCCCCCTCTCTCTCGCTCTCTCTCCCCCCTCTCTCTCGCTCTCTCTCCCCCCTCTCTCTCGCTCTCTCTCCCCCCTCTCTCTCTCTCTCTCTCTCCCCCCTCTCTCTCTCCCCCCTCTCCCTTATTGAAACCTCGTGAATTTTGTACTAAAAGTAGGCTTTACAGGTTTTCTATGTATTTCATTGAGTCTTAAAGTAAATAAATATGAAGTTAGTCATTGTATCCTTGATCTCTGGACATAAATAAAAATAAACAAAACGGTGTTTCACTTTGAAGTTATTAATTCAGACTGGACTCTATCGTTCTATCTTGACTTGTCAGAGAGCCGCGCACCGTTTGGAGCTGTGTGAACAGAACGGAGGATGATTCTCGTTTCTTTCTCGCAACAAAACAGGAGTCCCAGTTAGTAACTTTAATCCACACAAAAGTGACTCACGATTGACATATTCAGGGATGAAAGTGGTGAAAAACAAAAAAAGCTGAAACCCAAAATTACCCCCCAACACCACCTGCAGGAAAATGTTTGAATTCTAGAAGCTCTGAAATACAATCTGGGACTATTCCAGACAATAAACTGCAGTGAGTGCAGCATCCATTTAGTGAGAAAAAAACCCAACTTTCCTCATTTAAATTCATTCCAGTAGTATTCTGCTCTTACTAGGATGCAGCAGTTTTCTAGTTTGGCAGATAGTTCTGGAGGAAATCACTGAAGAAATTAACACATTGAAAATATGGTTTGACCGAAACAAATTGTCATTAAACTTAAATAAGACAGGGATGAAATAGAGGTGTAAGAGACACTAGGTGTTCACAGGAAACATTTATTTCTGAATGTATGTATTTATTTATTTATTTATGCATGTTCATTGTTAGTTGCTATTATATATTTTCTGTTGTGTTTCTATTCAGGTTCTTTTTGCCTCTTTCTCTAAAATTGTATATAATAATCATTAGATTATTAATATATAAACAAAAATAAATTTAAGAAATATTACAATTTGAAAACAAATGCACCCGAACGTGATGACAGCTGCAACAGCTTAATGCTAACTTTTAACATTGAAAATGCCATAGACATCGCTCCCGTTTTTAAGTTATAAAATACATCTATCAACTGTTTCAGAAGACCATAACAGGTTGGTTTAACATAGAAAAGGTAAATAATACAGACGTATGCTCTTTGTGGTTTTAGCGGGGGAAAATTAAGCGAAAGAAAGAAAGAATAACGAAGCAATCGATCAAAGCATTGCTTCAATCTGCGAACCACTGCTTCGATTGGTTCAAGGTTCAAAGTAAAGCCGTGCTGCAGAAAAGTTGATTAAAGACCCGCTGCAGGGTCTGTAATCAATGTAGAGAAATTATCATTTTCCTGACAAACACCCCCCAAAACAACGGCCACTCTGAAGGACCGATAACAGAATTGTTAAGCACAAAGCTTATTGATGTCGGTGGATCGAATCATTTCTTAACGATACCCAAAAGGAACCGGTTCTCGATACCCATCCCTAGTCATGACAGACTCCTTTTCTTTTTCAGCAAAAGTGAATTGAATAAAGGGATTAAATAGTGAAAAATAACCATATATCACTGGCATATTTCAGATGTTGGCCATTTGTTTGCTTGTTGCTGTGACAAAAATCCTTTACAACATCACACAGGCCATAAAAACACTGTGGTGTCGGACTACACAGAGAAGGCTGAGTTTGCAGGTGGGATGCTGCTGTAGAATATGTAGCTGCCACTGACACAGGTGATGAACACACCGAGGTGGGACGTTTCCACCTGGAGGTTCAATGTGCTCCACATACCTGGCTGTCCCTGGTGAAATCAAGTGACCACTTTCACCTCATGAAGGAACACAAGACGCTCCCCATGAACACGTATGCAGTGAAACTTAAGCTCTGCCTCACCAACATGACCTCAAATGCAGAGGTCACTTTGGATGACTTTAGTCAAGTTGTGGATCCAATCCTGGGTGACCAGTAACTAGCTGTGGCCTTGAGGAGATTCTCTTTCCATGGACTATGACCGACATGTTCAAAAACGGACCCTTAGGGACATAAATGCTCACATTATTCAAACCTCACAATGTTCCTGTAATATTATTTTTGTGTGTGATAAAGGATAAGTGTGACTACAAGAGTTTTCTTTGTTGGTCTACAGGCTGTTTGTCATTGGCAGGCAGCACTTTGGAGTGTAAATGCCTGATTTGGGGGGTATGTACAGGGGGGTTAATTTGGTCAATGATTTGCATTTTCTTGTTCATAATAACCTCCTCCATATTTTTAAGGGGGTACTTGATAATATTAGTGCTAACACCAACTCCTCAGCTGGCTTCTTCAGAGCAGCAACAAACACCGTTACCGACTCTCCTTCCCCTTGATTTCTCTTTTGAAAGCAGAAACGCTCAACAATCACCTGTGGTTTTGGTGAGAGATGTGACGTCATGATACTATGCTACCATAGATTTTTTTTGCTCCAGGCTTCTCCGGCTGTACAAGACACCGCAGCAGGTTAAATGGGCCGGGGTCCATCACACTCAGGAATGTCAGCACGATATTTCCCTCCTCAATGTCTTTAGCTTGAACAAAGCACTCAAAATGCTCCATGGAAGAGCTCCACTGCTCAACACTTTAGTCAAAAGGGCCAATAATCTCTGTCATTTTGGCTTTTAGTGAGTTACTGCCCGCTGTAACAGTTTCAGTACCTTGGCAGTATTACTACATACTGCTCCTTTTATTAGTGCTGCCGCATTACACTGTCCTCCCACAAGAGCAGCTCATGAGATGAGATGAGATATACTTTATTGATCTCACAGTGGAGAAATTATGTTTACACTCCAGTTACCTCAGACAGCAATTAGTCCACAATTATTACTTGTTTACCGTAATAATGGCACACATCAGAATTAAAGACAGTACATACACAATTGACATTGTTTATGTGCACTAAGTTTGACGAAGTCCGTTATCCAAATTGAGGCAAGTGGGTGAAGGTCACGCAGCAACCCTGAGATGTGCCACCATCAGCTTGGGGGGAGTAACGGGGGCTGCAGCTAAAACTGCACCGGCCCTGCAGAAGGGGAAAGGAGTGACGTGAGCAGACGCCGGGGTGGGGAGTGTTTGATGGTGGTAGGACGGGGGGGTGGGGGGAGGGAATGGAGCATGCTTCAGTCCTGTGAAAACAGTTTGTCTTTGTGAGTTGAGATAAGAAACAGCCAAATGATCCCCAGGCTGAAGAAATTCCTCTGGAGGGAAAACAGTCGGGCAATTTGACCTTCAGCCTTGATAAGCCTGTAGTGTTGTGGTTTGAGCAGTGAAAAACACTTTTTACAGTTCCACTTGAACAACCAAACCCCAATTATCAATTAAGAATATTCCCAATTATGAATTAAGAATATTCACCGGCCTATGAAACCTTCAACTTCAACTGCAAGGCGCGCATCTGCTCCATGATGTCATCCAATTTGCGTCTGAGTTCAAGAGTCATCGCAGTCTGAGAATGCACTGCCTCGCCCACCTCGTTTATCATGACGGACAAGCGAGGGGCCGTGGTTCTTGATGCCGCCGTCTTGCCAATTTTCCGGTAGATCAGGGCAGCACATAAGCCAAAAAGTACCAGCCCTGCTACCATGAGACCAAAAATGAATAAATCCTCGACATCCTCAACGGAGAAAGGCGCCAAGCATGTCACACACCAGGAACCCCCAGTCCTGGCCTTCTTGTAGAAAAGATGGTGTCAATAGCGTTCAGAGACCAGCTGATCAATTCCATGGTTAATCCAGTAGTAGTCCAATAGATCCAGAATCCAATATAATTTGAGGAATTCCACAGTCTGGTGAAGAAGGTTAAAGCAGAGAGCAGAGATAAGGGACAGTGGAGGAGATACGACCGCCCTCGTCGGAGTCCCAAGCTGACTCACTATTTTTGTTAGCTTAGCATTCCGCCAATCAACGCTCACAGTCACATCAAAAAAAAAAAAAAAAAAAAAAAAAAAGAATACAAACATGTACATGCTGGTAATTCTGACACCAGACTAGAACTTGATCAGAGAACTGATTAATGACTTAATTCTCCCTGTTACACTGTGCTAGGCATGATCTACTCTAATACCACAAGAAGACTCCAGATATTACCAAAAGATTAAAAAAAATGACCAGAAACAACACTAACAGTGCAACTGCACATGCACGTTTTTAATAACTGACGCAGGCCACAACGTTGACCCTCTGACTCGAGAAGAACAAATACAAATTAATGTTGTCAGAACAACTTACATTTATCAAAGTAAACCTATTTGGTTGGAATCAGCATTCTGAAGTCTATTAAACTAATTAAGTTTTAAATCCTGCTGTGTAGTTTGTGCCAACGTCCAGTTGTGTCATTTCCTACAACCCGATGTTGAGCTTCTTTCCATCAATGCCCCCGTTGTTTCAGACAGACGACACCGCAACACATAAATGTAACGTGTCCCTGGAAATGTATAGAGGTCAGAGATCAATGTCCACTAGGGTTGGTATTGGGAACCAGTTTGTTTCGGGTAGCGTTAAGAAATTATTCCATCCACCATCAATAGCCTTTTTGCTTAACGATTCCTTTATAGGCCCTTCAGAGTGGCCGTTGTTTTGGGGGGGTGTTTGTCAGTAAATTAATTTCTCTACATTGATTACAGACCCTGCAGAGGGTCTATAATCAACTGTTTCTGCAGCACAGCTTTGCTTTGAACCTTGAACCAATCAAAGCAGTGATCTGCTGCTTCATTGGTTCATTGTTTAATTTCGCTTTATCTTAATTTTTCCCCACTAAAACCCTAAAGAGCATATATCTGTGAGTAATAGTTACCTTTTTTATATTAAACCGACCTGTTATGGTCTTCTGAAACAGTTGCTGTATTTTATAACTTAAAAACGGGACAGATGCTAACGCGTTAGCATGTTTATGGCGTTTTCAATATTAAAGTTAGCATTAAGCTGTTTGCATCTCAGCACATTTGTGTGCATTTGTTTTCTGTATAATACTTAATGGCTCAGCATTCATTGTCCAAAAAGAGTCAAATTGTAATTTTTTAAATGTATTTTTATTCATATATTAATAATAGCAACAACAATAAAAGTATTAACTCATAATAACTAATAATGCTACAATACAATTTTAGAGAAAGACACAAAAAGAACCTGATGAAACAAAACAACAGAAAAGATCAAACCAACTAACAATGAACATAGATAAATACATATAGAAATAAATAAGTGTTTCCTGTGAATACCTAGTGACTCTTCCACCTCCATTTTATCCCTGTCTTATTTAAGTTTAATGACAGCTTGTTTCGGTCAAACCATATTTTCAGTTTGTTAATTTCTTCAGTGATTTCCTCCAGAACTATCTGCCAAACTAGAAAACTGCTGCATCCTAGTAAGAGCAGAATACTACTGGAATTAATTTGAATAAGGAAAGCTGTTTTGTTTTTTCTCACTGAATGGACACTGCACTCACTGCAGTTTATTGTCTGGAATAGTCCCAGATTGTATTTCAGAGCTTCTAGAATTCAAACATTTTCCTGCAGGTGGTGTTGGGGGGTAATTTTGGGTTTCAGCTTTTTTTTTTTTTTTTCACCACTTTCATCCCTGAATATGTCAATCGTGAGTCACTTTTGTGCAGATTAAAGTCACTAACTGGGACTTCTGTCTTGTTGCGAGAAAGAAACGAGAATCGTCCTCTGTTCTGTTCACACAGCTCCAAACGCTGTGCGGCTCTCTGCCGAGTCAAGATAGAACGATAGAGTCCAGTTGGAATTAAAAACTTCAATGCGAAACGCTGTTTAAATCAAATGACAGCTCTTTCCAAATGTTGTAATACAAACAAACTGCAATCGATCAAAATGTTTTTTTTTCCTCGCAAAATGACACATTCTGCGCTGACGTGCAGCAGCCGGCTGAGCTCAGCTCAGAGGTACGGAGAGACATTCATATCAAAATGTCTGAAAGGAAATGCTTTGGACAAAAACTACAGATTTTTTTTTTTATTATTTATTTATGTCCAGAGATCAGGGATCCGGTGACCAATTTAAAATGTTGTTGACATAGAAACCCTGTAAAACCTACTTTTAGTGCACAGAAAATTCACAAGAGGTATCGATAAGGGAATCAGATCGATAAGTGGAATCGATAATGGCATTGATAGATAAAATCTTATCAATACCTATCCCTAACTTACACTGACAAGTTTGGGCTCCGGGACCTTTAAAACTATCTGAAAGTTCCATCATTGAGCTTGACCTCCCAATTTGATAAACCCATGTTATTTCTTATAAAAGAATATTTGTATCAAGTTTCATTTTTTGAAGGAGGCTATTTAGCCAAAGTTCTGCATCTTCTCATTTTGTGGCATCAGGAACAAAGCCTCCACACAAATTTAAATGTAAGACGTCTGACAGAGAATAGAGAAGTGAGCAGCTCCAGTGAGAGCCAGGGAGGCCCGATGCGGTTGTCCAGCTGTGTCCCTGTTGGATTTCCTGTCTGCTCCCCTGCTGTTGCCCGCCTCAGCGACTCCGTGTGTTACACTGCGTAACGCCACCCCACCGCCCTGCGCTGGACACGCTGCCTCTACAGCCAAACACCCTTCCCTGTAACCATGGAAACATACACACGCCACCAAAACAGTGTGATGACCGCCAGGGAATGAAGTCAGTGATTACCGTCAGTGATGACTGTGGGGATTCTGACATAAACACACATTCAGTTTTGCTCATACCCACATATTATGTTCAAAATAATAGCAGTGTTTAAAAGTGTTTAAAGTAGCTTTATTTACACACACACACACACACACACACACACTATACATTCTATTCCAAATTAAAACAGGAAGAGGAATTATCAACTGTATTATTCATTTACAGAAAGTGAAGAAAAAGTCTATTTCTGACAAGAAATTCTGAGTAAGATGTTTTCTGGAAATGAACCTGTTGACTCGCTCAGCAAGAGGGATAATTAGCAATAAAATACATGAGACCACTAATTATTACTGCATGTGCACGGACAGACTTACAACTGGCGTGCCCAACCAGTCGACTGGAGCTCAGCCTGTGAGCGACCGGTCGATCACAGGCTGAGCTCCAGTCGATTGCATGAAAGGAAAAAGTAACTGTCACTGGACTCGAGAGGATTTAGCGCTGCTATAACAGACTGGTGCAGCAGGTGGCAGCAATGCACCAACAAGGATGCCGGTTAAAAGCCAGAGTAGAAGAAGAGCTCTTCTTCTATGGTGGATAAGAAAAATTATAATTTTCATCCTGTATTACTTTTTCATTTATTCAAATGGCAAATCCATCTGTCTTATCTGCAATGTAAATGTGGCTTTAATGAAGAAAGGGAATTTGAAGCAGCATTTCAGACAATTCAAATCCCCTCTTCCCGCTCGAAAAGTCCAGGAAAAGAAGTCGGCGAGCAGCACAATGATTCATGGTCCACAAATACGAAGGGTGATGAATAGACATGGGCCAATAACCGGTTTCACGGTATGAAAAGGCCACAGTATCAAAACCACTAAATTTTTCCGTCATACCGTCCCTACGGTATGAGCCGGTTATGAGAATTCTTGACAGGCAGAGCGGAGGCGGCCGCTGCCACCCTTCCCTGGCACACACCTCTATCTCTGTTTACAAACAGGCAGCTAACGTTAGCTAGCTCTGCATCATGGCTGAAGGGGGTGAAGCCTGCACTGAACTTTTCCGTCCGTCTAAAAGGACCAAGTCGGCTTTTTCATTTTATTTTCTGCGGAACAGCCCTTCAAACCAAAAACAAAGCACCGTAGCTTTGGTCTGTGTCAGACACGGAGCAATTCAAGATACCTGCAAAAGATTACATGGAAGGAGCAAACTTTATCCCATCTTTGAAACCACTGAGAAATACAAGGGGTGGACTGGAGTCGTGCTTGTGCTCGACCAAATTTCTCCCACAAACATGTAAAGAAGGACAAATACATCTATTCCAAGCACTTTGTTGGTGAAGCTGGGCCAATATTGAGCACGTGGAGTTTCTGTTTGTGCATGATGCGTACGAATGGAGTTTCTTTTCTTCATTCATCCCCCTCTGTCTGTAGCAACACAAGTAAAAACAAAACAAAACACATATTTCTCTTCATGATTGGTGGAAAATAAACTAGATAAGCCAATAACTACGATCCCCAAGCAACGTAATTTGGTTGCTGAGTAAAGAAATATTGTGGTCTTAAGAGAAAAGCAGACAGCCATTTGAGTTTTGGTATTTGAGAGGTATTTGGAATGTTTGGAGTGTGTATTTAGTCCATGGTGGAGTATTTAGCGTGTATGGTTAGTGTGGTTTTTTTTTTTTTTTGTTGTTGTTTTGTAAAAATGAGGCATCTTATGAACGTGGAGCAAGCGCTTCAGTTTTTTTTTTTTTTTTTTTTTTTTTTTTTTTTTTTTTTTTACTGGAGGAAGACAGAGCGTGTAACGCACTGTCAGAGTCTGAACCAGACAGTGAGGATTCTGATGATGAAAGAGTCTGTATTTTCTTACCTCAGAACATCAAAGTAAAGTCCACCAGATGCCCGAAATGTCCAACTTTAACCTTTTAACACCCACCTATTTTCAGCTTGTGCACAAAAGTTGGACCTACCCAAGTGCCAAAGCTCATAAAAATAACATCTTACACCTCACAGGATTGCAATATGCCTCATTTTAAAGTACAGTTCTTGTAGTTTGTGCTATCCAGCATAACACTAACTATTACACAAATCAAACAATAGCAGCTTAAATCTGACAAAGTTTTGTTGTTTTTTTTCTCTCGAAAATAAAAAGCTACTTTATTCATGTCATTGGTTGAGTTTACATTATACTATGCATTTGAAATTCACAACACTTGTTATTCATGATGTTAACAACAAGTGTGACAGGTTTTATGTCTTTGGGACAAAGTATGTTGATACTGTAGGTGTTTTTATATGAAATGGCTCCATTCGGCACAAGTGTGCCAAATCTTAGCCAAATGTGCCAACTTTGGTACATGCATTTTACCACTCATTTCATCATAAAAAATGGTTTTTATCATTCAGATAGCTATAAAAATAATCTAGACAATGTTTTTTCAGACTTTCATATTTTAGTGGTGCAACTGGAATTTCATGAATTACAACCAAATAATACAAAATTAGAATGATAATGAAATCTTTATTTTGTATATTTGAAATGGCAAATGAAATAGACAAAGATCAAATGCAAGTAAGTCACAAAAGATCAACCATAAGTCAAATAAAACGTATCCATCTTACATAAATGAAATATAACAACCTTTCGATATAAAAACAGTAGTGCAGTATAATAAAAAAATATAAAAAATGGAAACATAAAATTGTGAAGAGAATTGTATAAAAAGGCACATGTCAAAAAAACAACAAAAAAAATCTAACTATTTACAAAATGGAATTGGTGAACATTTAGACTCAATGTTTGATATGCCAATCGTGGAAACAGTTTCTTGTTGGCTGTATACACAGAGGGATCTTGCAGGTTTTACACATCATAGGAGTCTTTTTGTTGCAGTTCTTGCACCACAGTCTGCCAGCAGTGGCTGCTGCAGATTTGGGAAGATCCTGCCCCTCTGTGATGAACACTGGCAAGTGCATCCCCTCTGGTGCTGGGGCAGGTGTGCAGCTACTTGAAGTAGATGGGCTGCCGCACGCTGCCAGTTGAACCATAAGTTCTTCCCTGAATGCTCTTTGGGTGATATCTGGGTGTGATTCTTTATACAAAATGAAGGCACTGACAATAGCAATGTCCAGAAAGTGATAAAAAACATGTCTCGTACCACTTTTTTGTTTTATGGAGTACTAAATAATATCCAATGAGCGCATCTGAGAGGTCAACACCACCCATGTACTTATTGTACTCCTTGACTGGAACCGGGATGTTCACGTTGTGCAGTCTCCACTGGCCCTCATGTTTCATCCGGCGTGGGACGGTGTCTCCAATGAATGCAGGGTGTACGGTGGAACACATCACTACCTCCCGGGTGTCCTTCCACTTTACAAAGAGTAGATCTTGATCACGCACCCACCTGATGCTCCCACGAGGGTCATTCTTTGACAAATCGTTCTGGGCAGTCTTGGGAAATGCCACACGATTTGTACGAATTGTACCACAAGCACCAGTCTTTCAGGCTAACAAATCTTTGAATAGCAGGGGACTGGTGTAAAAATGATCAACATAAAGGTGATACCCAGGCCCTAGCATTTCAAAGTCCATAAGTGCCATGACTTACTCATAGCTGAGGCCTTTTCCTGTGTCCGACGTCTTACCCCGATACACAAAAAAGTTCCATGTGTAACCTGTAGCAGAGTCTGCAAGGACAAACAGTTTGTAACCCCACTTTGTTGGCTTATTTTTAATGTACTGCTTCAACCCAATCCGAGCCTTTGAGGCAACCATACGCTCATCTATTGATATGTTTTGAGATGGCTGGAAATGTTCTTTGCAGCTCTTCACAACATCTGAATACAGAGGTTTTATTTTACAAAGACGGTCGTAGGCAGATGTTCCTTTTACTGCTTGATTTTTGGCATCAGCCTCTAAAAGGGAAATATGAAGAAGGTTAAGCATGGCAAAAAATTTGTTTCTGGACATAACTGAACTTGGAAAGGGCAGCTTGAACAAATTGTGCTGTCTCCAGTAGTCTACCAATACAGGTGCCTTCACATAGCCCATATAAATGACCACTGCAAGAAAAGAATACAAGTCTGTTGTTTCCAGTTTTGTTTTCCAATTCTTCTGTGCAGCAAATGAATTCATACTGTCCAGAAGATTTGCCAATACCAAGTCAGTAAAAAACAACTTGAAAAAATCCAGTATGGTCTTCGCCTGTCGACAACTTCGTTGGGCTCCAGGCACTCTAGAAGGACAAAAAGGTATCTGAGTGGGTGTGATGTCTGGGTCGTCAACATCGTTCCAAGTGGCTATTGTGGCAAGGCTGATTCGCCCTACTCATCTGACGACTCCTTTTCTTCTGGCCTCTGCCATGCACAATGCCCTTTTGTCTTTTTGCTGGAGGTGTGACTTCTTTTGAAGCAGCGGGGGAAGATGTGGATTGAGGGTTCCAGTCTGGATCCAAGGTGTCCTCCATTGTGGCTGTACTATAAGGATAGAAGACAAAACAATCTTATTAGTTATTAGCAAAATATAATTTTTTGCACATACATACATACATAACATTACATATATAACATCATAAACATAACATTACATACATATTATTATTATCATGGTAATAAATATTTTAAAATATTTAATTTATATTTAGTATATCAATCAACAACATCTAAATCATTGTAATAATAATTCCTAAATACATAAATAATTGTAATGGTTATATTACTCACCAGTCCAAAAGAGGATCTTTTCCTTCCCAGAATAATTCCTCCTCTTCAGAGTCAAAATAGCTGTCCTCAGATGCTGAGGACTCAGACAACACTGCTACTGCCTCAGGCAAAGCATGCTTGGTTTTTTGCTTGGCTTTAGGCATGATTAGAAACAAAATTTCCCAAAGCAATGGAAATATAACTGTGCATAAAGTCCGATCGCTGTGCGCGCGCCGATAACAGTTGGTGTGATCCACTTTACGCACGCTATTTAAAAGGTCTACAGAGTGACGGACCCCCAAGACCCGCCTATCGATGGAAACCTCTGCTTATTGGCTATAGGATGGTGTCAATCATTTTGACGTAGACCGTAATATAAAGTCATGTCACATGACAAAAGAAAGACGAAGCATGCGCAATGCCGTTCAGCAACAGGAGCGCTTGTTTTACTCAAAGGGGTGGAGAAGTCTACTCTTTTCACGTAGACTTAAGACGATTGTGGTGGTGTGTACACAAGAATCTAATGCACACGGGCATACCAAACCCATGCCGGCCATGTACGGACAAGAGCCTCTTTTTCATTCCAGAAAGTACATAAAAACGTTTTTCGATTTTTTTAATGGAAGAAAAACATGTTTTGAAGGATTATATCTGCACAGGGAGCATTTTTATGGAAGAAAGGATTATACATCGTGATTCTACAGGATCTAACGAGTGTTTTGACACCAAATATGAGCGGAAAGGACGCATTACGGAGATTCTACACGTCGTTAGATGTAAGTAGAATGTTTTTTTCTATGCGGTAATCCTCACACAAACTTGTTTGTTGTATTTTGTGGGATGTTTGTGTCATATTTTGAGTGATATGATCATTTTCTTGAGAAAGAGATGAAAAGAATGACGTATGGTGAGCAGGTATTGGGAAAGATTTAGACCAACTTATAACTCGTAAACTAAATAAAAATGCGTATATCCCGCCGGCGGTATATGGTAGGCTGCAAGAGGTTAAGTGAGGACAGTTAAAGTTTCAGAGATAGGAAGGTGCAAGGCCATGAACAGCTTTAAAAACAAACATTAAAGTCTTAAAATCAATTCTAAAACAAACCGGAAGCCAGTGGAGTGAGGACAGTACAGGCATAATATGCTAACTTCTGGAAGTGTTCGTTAAAAGACAAGCAGCAGCATTCTGCACCAGTCAGAGAAGACATTACAATAACACTAAATGCTTGCATGGACTTTTGAGAACTGATATCAGGTAATTTTTGGGGTGCTGAATTTGAATCTAAGCTCAGATTTCCTCTGTCGCATCATGTTTTTTTTTTGTTGTTTTGTTTTTGCAACAAAAGTTGCTCATTCACTCATGAGTTTCATGGCACTAATCATGCACAAAAACAGCTTCAAAAGCACAGTTTTTAAACCAGGTTTGCAAAATGTGAACAAGAGCCGTAATATCATTTATGGCTCTGAAGAGGTGTGCCGGACTGCAGCTTTTACTTCAATGCTTGATACAAGAAACATGTTTTCATATCTCAAAAAACTGATGTAATTGGCAAAAACTAACACCAGATTCAGACTCAGCGCCCCCAAATTCAGTTGAAAAACTCCATGCAAGAAAAATCGTGTTAACCAGTGTAATCAAGTCTGGAGCTGAACATGTCAGAACGTCCAAACACAACGGTCTCCGTTTTACCATCATTCAGGTACTGCTTTACTTCATGCATACAATTAAATAATGATGACAAAGCATTGCTCCCATTGGCCCTCATAGGCAGATAGATTTGTAGATCATCTGCATAACAATGAAAGGACAGGTTGTGCTCGGCTATAATTGATCCCAACGGCAAAATGAACAAAGAAAATACTGGGATGAGAATGGGCAAAGAAAAAACTCTGAAATTCGAGTGCCCCTGGTGGGGTTTTGAGGATTTTATTGGCCACTAGAGAGACGTAATTTCATGAATTTTCATTTTATATTTTTTCTATGCTGGAGTATGTGGAAGCCTAACTGTAATAACAGAATCTATCTATGTAGTCCTCCTTTCAGTGATGCCTGCCTCGTGCATTGTAACATGTACTTACTATAAAAGCCACAGCATTGGACAGATATCACTGAACGTACCAAAAGTATTCTTTACGTGTCTTTCCTTAAGCTGCAATGAGCTCTGAAATAGGGCTGCCACGATTAGTGGATAGTCACGACTACTGAAACCGTCAACAACTAATTTAGTAGTCAAGGAGTCATTTGCTTTGGACCTTGAACCAATGAAGCAGTGCTCCGATCGATTGCTTTGTTGGATCTTTGCTTTGCTCCTCTTCAGAAGTGGAAACTTCGCTTCTTATCCCCTATCAAAGCCATTAAAATGCGCTAATCATGAGTCACTTTTGTGCGGATTAAAGTGACTAGCTGGGACTCCTGTCTTGTTGTGAGACAGAAACGAGAATCGTCCTCCGTTCCATTGCTCCAAATGCAGCACCGCCGAGTCAAATTAGAGACAGAGTCCAGTCGGAATTAATAACTTCAAAGCAAATTGCCGTTTAAATGAAATGACACCTCTTTCCAAACGTTGTAATACAAACAATAAACTGCAATCGATGAAAATGTTTTTTCTTTCCTCCCAAAATGAGACGTCCTGGCCGACGTGCAGCAGACCAAGACTGTATGGCTGCAGACCTGCAGACTCCAGCAGCTGGCTGAGCTCAGCTCAGACGTATGGAGAGACATCCATGCTGTTAATGTCTCAAAGGAAATGCTTTGACAAAAACTATAGATTTTTTTTTCGATCTATGTCCAGAGATCAAGGATCCACCGTGTAGAGTTGATTTATCTCCAGAGATCAAGGATCCAGTGACCAATTTCATATTTATTTACTTTAAGACTCAATAAAAAGTGGTTGACATAGAAAACCTGTAAAGCGTACTTTTAGTACACAGAAAACTCACAGGAGGTATCGAAAAGGGAATCGATAAGGAATCGGATCGATAAGTGGAATCATTAATGGTATCAATATCAATTAAATGCAATAAGCTGCAATTTACGTATGATCCGACAAGCTGGTGAACTGCAAAAATAATCCTTGACTGGTCGACTATCAAAGTAGTCATTTGTGGCAACTCTACTCAGAAATATACTGAAACTTCATGTAAGTATGTAAGCACCGGGGCCCCCCAGGGCACCACCCTCTCACCTTTCCTCTTCACCCTCTACACCTTGGACTTCACCTACAACACGGACAGCTGCCACCTCCAGAAGTTCTCTGATGACTCCGCCCTTGTGGGTCGTGTGTCTGAGGGGAACGAGCTGGAGTACAGGTTGGTCATCACCGACTTTGTGGACTGGTGTGAGCTCAACCACTTGTGTCTCAACACCAGTAAGACGAAGGAGATGGTGATTGACTTCAGGAGGAAACCACCATCTCACCCACCGGTGAACATCCTGGGGGAGGACATAAAGACTGTGGACAGTTTCAAATACCTGGGTGTTCACCTCAACAGCAAACTGGACTGGACTCACAACACTGACGCCCTGTACAAAAAAGGTCAGAGTCGCCTCCACCTCCTGCGGAGACTGAGATCCTTTGGAGTGAGCAGGCATCTGCTTAAGACCTTCTATGCCTCTGTTATAGCCTCTGCTCTCCTCTATGCTGTCGTCTGTTGGGCCCCGGGCAGCACAGAGCAGGAGAGAAATAGACAGGAAGTCCAGCTCTGTCCTCTGGACTCTCTGGAGGAGGTGGCTGAGAGTGTTAGCCAAGTTCAAATCCATCATGGACAACTCCTCTCACCCTCTGCACCGACTGTAGTGGAGCTGAGCAGCTCGTTCAGTGACAGACTGAGGCACCCTCAGTGCAAGAAGGAATGATACCGCAGGTAACAGAACCTGAATTAAGACAAGAGTTGATTAAAGTTAGGAGACTCACCCCGTGAGAATTAAAAACCATACTGGTCAGTTTGACACGCGCAGATATTCTAATTGGTTTTGAGACATAATATAGAGCCCTAAATTGTAGGGGTGGATATCGTGCAAATCTTTTAATTCCACAGCCCTAATCCAGACTACAGATGCCACAAACCACTGCTGAGGGGAACAGGAGATCATTCCAAGTGACAACAGCGCCATAAAGTGGACCTGGATTCCTCCCACTTCCACAAAGAGCATCTGGCCAACACCTCAGGAGCATTGAATATTTCCAAAACAACACAACTCCAGCAGAACCCCCTGATATCACATGCCAAACGGTACACTCAGCATCACATTATGGACCTGCTTTACTTGATGCCAGGTTACCCCTGAGGGAGGCCAACTTCAGACAAAAACATCCTGAATGAATCCTACTGCTGTCTTCAGGCTGCGTGTGGCTGACTGGAGGCAGGACACGCCACCGTTTACAATAAGGGCACGACTGAAAACTAACTGCCATCTGCACACTGCAATGGCTCCTGCTGTCAAAGTTTAAAAAGAATCAACTTTTTCCCAGCAAAAACAAACCACGTTGACCTTTAAAGAGGGGGAAGGACGAGCAGCAGGAGACTAATAAATACAACAATACCCAGATTTATATCATCTGTGTAAAATTTAGAAAAAGATATAAAGCTGTAGTGTGTAGGGCTGCCACAAATGACTATTTTGATAGTCGACTAGTCGTTGACTAGTCGACTTCCCACTGTAGCCAAGGCTACTGTTCCTTCCCACTGTAGCCAAGTGCTTGCTCACAGGGGGTCGTTTTGACCGTTGGGGTTTTACATAATTATTGTATGGCCTTGCCTTACAATATAAAGCGCCTTGGGGCAACTGTTTGTTGTGATTTGGCGCTATATAAAAAAATTGATTGATTGATTGATTTTTGCGATAGTCGAATAGTCGGATCATACATATTTTCCTAAATTTAAAGGCTGCAGCTTTTTCTGAGAAACGTCACGGGATGAAAACATGAACATTTCCAAATCAGTGACTATTTCTTAGACTTCATTTACATCAATCATTCAGAAATACAAACAGTGTGGTACTTTATGGTAAATCTGTGTCAGGTAGGCAGTTCTCAAAAACAAAATGTCCATGCTGGAAGGAAACAAGTGAGGGAAGCCACCAAGACATAACTCTGGAAGAACTTTTAGCTTCTGTGAGTGGAGAAACTGGGAATAGTGCAACATTTTTATTTTCATCTCCATTTTACACATAGCCCCAACTTTTTCTGATTTGTGGTTGTTTCAGTTGCATTTCTGAAATTACAGAATTGCTATAAAGAAAAGTGTGAACATTTTACTGTGTTTTAAAACTTTATGGAGCAAATGCAAACACCAAACTCCTATAAAGAAGGAAAAAATACACAGACGTGTGCAGGAAAACTTTGATATAACCTGAACAGAACAATGTAGGCTGATTTGACTCCCCATATTTTTTGTATAAATAAATCAGAATAAAATAAGAGGTAACTCACTTTGAAATGAATAAAACATAAAGCTGCAGCTTAACAAAAATCAGGAGCTTGTATTTTTATTCTGACTCTAGTTGATTTTAGTGTGATAAAGTCATCCTTTTTTTTCCTCATCAGTTACGTTTTGTGCTTGAACACGACATTAAGCTCAAGATTGAACAAATACATACCTTTGGAAAATAACAGTTGTTAAAGTTCAGAGTTCTCACCTGCTTTTTGTGATCTGTGCCTCTGAACATCACTGCACAGCTTCTCCACAGCAGGGCTTTTTTTTTTTTTTTACCCGTGTATGTGTAATTTTTGCACAGTTCATTGATATGTTCTCATTTTTGAGGATGTTTAAGGATATTTAACTGTTTATTTCATCTCATAAATTCAGTATACGCACATGGTGTGAACAGGACAGTAGCGGCAGAACTGCACTAGTAGAGAAAGTGCAGAGAGAAGTAAAGGCAGCTCTACGGTTTGGTTTTGGGGTTTTTTTTGTTTTTTTTTTCCCTTTTCACTTGGGTTAAAATCCTCTCTCTCTGCTCTGCGCTCGCTGTCTCACGTGCACTGACGGTTCTCAAGTCAAGCGGTTTTTTATTGTCATTTCAACCATGTACAGTACAAAGTGAGACGAAACAACGCTCCTCCAGGACCAAGGTGCTAATAATATACAATATACAATAAATACACAGGACCACATTAGTGGGGAGGAGGTGGTGCAGGGAGTATAATTTTAAACAGACTTATTTTTAGCAGCAGCTTTTCAGTTTTGTTATTGTCTTTGTGTGTGTGTGTGTGTGTGTGTGTGTGTGTGTGTGTGTGTGTGTGTGTGTGTGTGTGTGTGTGTGTGTGTGTGTGTGTGTGTGTGTGTGTGTGTGTGTGTGTGTGTGTGTGTGTGTGTGTGTGTGTGTGTGTGTGTGTGTGTGTGTGTGTGTGTGTGTGTGTGTGTGTGTGTGTGTTCGATCAGTCAGTGAGATGTGTGCAATTATCAGACCAGACTCTGGGTGTTCAGGAGTCTGATGGCTTGTGGGAAGAAGCTGCTACACAGTCTGGATGTGTGGGCCCGGATGCTGCGGTACCTTTTTCCAGATGGTAGGAGGGTGAAGAGAGTGTGTGAGGGGTGTGTGTGGTCATCCACAATGCTGATTGCCTTGCGTGGTGTAAATGTCTGTGATGGTGGAGAGAGACACTCTCCCTCTCCCACCCGCTCCCTCCCTCCCTCTCAGTCTACAGCCAGTTAACTCTGCGAGCACACACGCGCGCGCGCGCACACACACACACACACACCTTCAGTAAACTGCGCATTTTGGACGGCTTTGAACAAGACGGTCAGTGTTTTAATCAGCCATCTTATCCAAAATTTGAATGTCCAAATGACGGCAGGACGGTTCGCTGCCTAAAACTATGAACTGAGAGAAAAACAAAGACTTAAATAAAATAAACGACTTGTCAACTACTAAATTAGTTGTCAACGGTTTCAATAGTCGACGTAGTCATGACGAGTCGGCTAGTTGTGGCAGCCCTAGTAGTGTGACATTGCTTTTGAAGCTCTGAAACAGCTCTGTGGTATCTTTCAGTGAATGAAGCTTGGGGATGGGTACTGATAAGATTTTATCGATACCGATGCCATCACTAATTCTGCTCATCGATCTGATTCCTTATCGTTTCTCTTATTGATACCGCTTGTAAATTTTCTGTGTACTAAAAGTAGGCTTTACAGGTTTTATCTTTTCTGTTGTGTTTTGTTTCATCAAGTTCTTTTTGTTTCTTTTGTCTCTCCCAAAAAACAACGGGCGCTCTGAAGGACCGATAAGGGAATCGTTAAGCAAAGAGGTTATTAATGTCAGTGGATCGAATCATTTCTTAACATTACCCAAAGGGAACCGGTTCCTGATACCCAACCCTAATGAAGCTGGTGTTGATGTGGTTAAGCTGCAGTAATCCTGCTCTAAGCACACCTGATCCTGTCAGATCTCAGACGTGAAGCAGGGTAGGTCCTGATTAGTACTTGGACCACCTGGAAACTCCAGAACCTGTGAGCATGGCTGTCCACGGAGAACAGGAGTGGTGTCAGGAAGGGCGCGTGGTGTACTGTTAAAGCCCCGGTCACACGGCACTAATGAAGGACACCAAAGCCAAAACGAGACAAGAAATCTGGACTTGCGTTGACTTTGAGACATTGTTTAACCATCGTCAGGGCTGTACGCTTAGCTTTTTCACTAGGAGCACAGGTGCTCCTAAATGAAAAAAATTTAGGAGCACAGATAAAAATTTAGGAGCGCTGTGAAATTTCTTGATACAATTTTATTATTAAGGCAAAGACACATACTGTACAGAGAGTACCTTTTCCACACACACATGCACATTTTATATGATTCTATTGTTGTATTTATTTCATTGTTTTTTACTTCCTTTTCTATTGTTATTTACATCATTGCTTTTGTCCATTTCAATACTGTTTGCTGGGTATTTCTTGTATTATTTTTTTTGTAAAACATCATGCTATCCTCATGCACTAAGCACAGAAAGATCTTAACCCAGTCTGATCTGAATTTATGAACTTTGCTAGTAGTTCAAGACCTACTGCCAGTTTCACTGCCTGTTGCCATCTCCTCCTGATCCTCCTCACCATTTTCCTCATCTCACCAGGTTCCCTCCCCTGGTTCCTTGGGTTTCCTTTGAAAGTACGACAAAATCATTTTCTAGTCTCCTCACACACCTTTTGTTGTAAATGTAGCTGCTATGCTAGTGCTCGCTTATCTGACTGCACGAGCTGCTTGTGCGTTGAGACGTCACAGCGTCATCACAAGAGGTCTACAGTTCCCCGCTCGGTCACAGTTTACAAGGGAAGGATAAAAAAGGAAATATTAAGTTGTAGACTCTTGTCGATTTGTACAGATGTGGGAATGGTTTTCTCTATGGGATATACAGTGGTCCCTTGTTTATCGCGGGAGTTACGTTCTAAAAATAGCCTGCAATAGGTGAAATCCGCGAAGTGGCCAGCGTTATTTTTTACAATTATAGACGTTTTAAAGCTGTAAAACCCCTCAATACACACTTTATACACTTTTCTCAATCAGGCATAGGGATGGGTATTGATAAGGTTTTATCGATATCGATGCCATTATCGATTCTGCTTATCGATCCCATTCCTTATCGATTCCCTTATCGATACCTCGTGAATTTTGTACTAAAAGTAGGCTTTACAGGTTTTCTATGCATTTCATTGAGTCTTAAAGTAAATAAATATGAAATTAGTCACTGTATCCTTGATCTCTGGACATAAATAAAAATAAACAAAACTGTGTTTCGCTTTGAAGTTATTAATTCAGACTGAATTCTATCGTTCTAACTTGACTTGTCAGAGAGCCGCACAGCGTTTAGAGCTATGTGAACAGAACGGAGGATGATTCTCGTTTCTTTCTCGCAATGAGACAGGAGTCCCAGTTAATAACTTTAATCTGCACAAAAGTGAATCACAACTCATATTCAGGGATAAAAGTGGTGAAAAACAAAAAAAGCTGAAACCCAAAATTACCCCCCAACACCACCTGCAGGAAAATGTTTGAATTCTAGAAGCTGTGAAATACAATCTGGGACTATTCCAGACAATAAACTGCAGTGAGTGCAGCATCCATTTAGTGAGGAAAAAAAAAAAATACAACTTTCCTTATTCAGATTCATTCCAGTAGTATTCTGCTCTTACTAGGATGCAGCAGTTTTCTAGTTTGTCAGATAGTTCTGGAGGAAATCACTGAAGAAATTAACAAACTGAAAATATGGTTTCACCAAAACAAACTGTCATTAAACTTAAATAAGACAGAGATGAAGTGGAGGTGTGAGAGACACTAGGTGTTCACAGGAAACACATTTATTTCTATATGTATTTATTTATGTATTTATTTATGTTCATTGTTAGTTGCTATTATATATTTCCTGTTGTGTTTCTATTCAGGTTATTTTTGTTTCTTTCTCTAAAATTGTATATAATAATCATTAGATTATTAATATATAAGCAAAAATAAATTTAAGGAATATTACAATTTGAAAACAAATGCACCCGAACGTGATGACAGCTGCAATTGCTAAATGCTAACTTTTAACATTGAAAATGCCATAGACATGCTAACGTGTTAGCATCGCTCCCGTTTTTAAGTTATAAAATACATCTATCAACTGTTTCAGAAGACCATAAGAGGTCAGTTTAACATAGAAAAGGTAAATAATACTCACAGACGTACGCTCTGTGGGGTTTTAGCGGGGGGAAATTAAACGAAAGAAAGAAAGAATAAACAAAGCAATCGATCGAAGCATTGCTTCAATCTGCGAACCACTGCTTTGATTGGTTCAAGGTTCAAAGCAAAGCTGCGCTGCAGAAAAGTTGATTACAGACCCACTGCAGGGTCCGTAAACAATGTAGAGAAATGATCATTTTCCTGACAAACACCCCCCAAAACAACGGCCACTCTGAAGGACCGATAACGGAATCGTTAAGCACAAAGCTCATTGATGTCGGTGGATCGAATCATTTCTTAACGATACCCGAAAGGAACCGGTTCTCGATACCCATCCCTAATCAGGCATGAACATTTTCTCACTTTTCTCTCGTGTGTAAACACTCTCAAAGTTCAAACCTGAGTAGAAAAATAAGACCAACCTGTTTTCAGGCCCAGACATTTGTTTGAGAAATAAAAATAGAACGTTTTCCTATAAATAATAATGATGGCTTTTAGAACTAGCAAATTTAATTTTAACGATCAACGTACGAGGTTGGACACATAAATTATTAATTGTGACTGACCAGTATTTCACAGTTCCTCTGATCGCGTCTCTTCGTCCTGGCGCCGCTGCGCTGTCACGTCTTTTTCCACTGAGTCACACCTCACTGCAGGTGTCTTTGTCCGAGTGAAGAACACAGTTGTGGGTAGTTGCTGACGCTCTTTTTTCTTCTGGGCGAGAAGATTCTTATAAACAGACACGCAGAACACAATGCGCGTGCTCTCCCTTCGTGGTGCCGCGACCGGCTGCTTGATGAGGCCGCGGAACACAATGCACTGTAAAAAAAAAAAAAAAAAAAAAAAGCATGCAAAATTGGACAAAAAAAAAAATAGAGGCCGCGAAAGGGGAACCGCGTTATAGCGAGGGACCACTATTTATTTTAGGAGCAAAATGCGAATGAAAGGGTTGAAATACATTCTCGCACACGTGCGCCCGTTTTATTTTTTTCCCCTCACACAATCAAATTTTAGTCGCAATATGCGAGCAAAACGCTCGCACTGTACAGCCCTGCGAATCGTCCAGCTTCACTGCTGTAGCTGGCGCTTTGTCACAATTTTTGAACTGTTGAAAAATGTAAACGAATCCTGACAACAACCTCAATTCATCTGGAATCCGTTTTGCTTTCTGTCTTGACGGTTCCTCATCATTTGCATAGTTCCCATACCGTCAGCATTCCGTTTGACTGTCATCCAAGTTTGTCCAACCTCCCAAGTCCAAAGTCTTGCATGAACGTTGACAATAAAGGAAAGGATCAATAACTAAAGATCCAACAAGCCGAATGTGACTCGTCCATGTGTGAGACGAAAAGCAACATTTTCATACAGAAACAATAACAGCAAGAACGGCCTCGACAGCCCGTGGCCTCAACTTTACCTAACTTCTGGGTCTTTTAGTGAAGCTTAGGGCTAGCGGCCGGCGATTACCTTAGTATTTCTTCTGTTTTTCTTGTTGATTAATGCTGACAAATTATACAGTATTTCTTGTCTTTCTGATGCCTGATTCTGTTTTTTTCTCTGTTTAAGGTGCCGCTCCATCCAGAGATAGGTGTTGTGTTTGTGTTGGCGACACTTCTGTCCTGTGCACCAACAGCAATTCTTGTATATTCGTCCATGAATTGTTCTGTGAATTGTTTCTGTAATTTATGTTTGTAGCATGGCTCAAGCAGAGGGTCACCCCTTTGAGTCTGGTCTGCTTGAGGTTTCTTCCTCAGAGGGAGTTTTTCCTTACCACTGTTGCTCTGGGGGTTAGTAAGGTTAGACCTTACTTGTGTGAAGCGCCTTGAGGCAACTCTGTTGTGATTTGGAGCTATATAAAGAAATGGTAAATGGACTGCATTTATATAGCGCTTTTCCATCTGCATCAGACGCTCAAAGCGCTTTACAATTATGCCTCACATTCACCCCGATGTCAGGGTGCTGCCATACAAGGCGCTCACTACACACCGGGAGCAATACGGGATTAAAGGCCTTACCCAAGGGCCCTTAGTGATTTTCCAGTCAGGTGGGGATTTGAACCCATGATCTTCTGGACTCAAGCCCAACACCTTAGCCACTAGACCATCACCTCCCCTTTTGATCAACTACTTTAACTATTTACGCATGTTGCAGCCGTCTCTGGGTAGAACGTGCGTGTGTACACACGTTGTTATAGTGAAGACAGACCTGTTGTCAAGACAACCAGATCTCGCACCTGCTGTGGTGAGCACAGGCCGGCTGCTCGATCTCATACCTGCTGTCAAGTCACGTCATCATCAATGTTACATTTTGTTTTGTTTTTTAAAGCATCAAGGTCACCATTCACTTTGGTTTTCTTTTGTTAATTTCGGTTTTGTTTCTTTCTTTTATGTGCTTTGGACTCACAGGCTTTTCGGCGATGGGTGAAGTGCCAGCTCATTCGTCCACTTTTCCTCAACAATGTGTGACTTTTTTCCTTTGTTCACCTATCGTAGTGTGCCCTAATCTCACTAACACAGAGAAATGCTTCATTTGGTGCTGCAGAGAATACGAGTAGTTAACAACCAGTGTGACGGCATTTCTACCCTCAACATGTGAATGCAACATAACCCCAGAGAGGGCTTCTTCTCCATCACTCACTGTGGCCAAAATTAACCACCAAGCACAGCTGACAGTTTCATAATGACCTAAAAATACTATAACACTTTCATAATAACAGTAGCGTAGTGCTCCAGCATAGCTGCTTGTCGATGGCCCCTCCCACTCCTGACAGCAGGAGCGCTGACAGTCACATGTGTGTGCACTGGGTCTGCCCAGCTGACACACCAAAAGATTTTGAGAACACAGCCTTAGCTACGCTTCCACGAAGGGTTCCAATGTCAGAGAGCCATGCAATCAGTGTGCCGTTACTTAACTGCTCAAAGGTACAAAAGGTGCAAAAAAGGTCAAAACCAAAACCAGCCACAAAACTCTCTTTACCACTGAAACTAGAGATACTGAGTGAAAATATGAGCCATATGTCATCACTTTTGTCTTAGGACGCATGGAGAAATCACTGAGAACAAGTGGTAATTTTGCATTTTGGTGGCAAAAGGTGCCACCTATACTAGTCAGCTGCCAAAATTTTCATAAAAATCAAAGTAAGAGGTCCTAATCTATCATAATATGCATAAAAGACTTTGGCTGACTAAGGGAGCAGGCCACACCGCCTCTGTGAAAATGTGCACAACCACAAAAAATAGTAGTTTGCAGCGCCACCTAAGAGCTGTGCCCTGAGTCAGCCACCAACATTTTCATGTTTTTGTTGAGTCCATACCAGATAGACTAACACAAATGAAAATCCATTTGGATCACTCAGGGAGCACAGAAATATGAGTATTCAAAAACCTAAATTTTGAGATTTTGCCATTTTGGCTCATTTTGACTCCAAATCTCCAGGATCACCTAAAACAAAACAAAACAAAAACACATCAAGGATCAAGATTTTTGTTCCTTTCTAATATACACAGTGAGGAAAATAAGTATCTGAACACAATGCGATTTTGCAAGTTCTCCCAAATAGAAATCATGGAGGGGTCTGAAATATTTATCTTAGGTGCATGTCCACTGTGAGAGATAATCTAAAAAAAAAAAAATCTGGAAATCACAATGTATGATTTTTTTTAATAATTTATTTGTATGTTACTGCTGCAAATAAGTATTTGATCACCTACCAACCAGCAAGAATTCTGTCTCTCACAGACCTGTTAATGTTTCTTTAAGAAGCCCTCTTATTCTGCACTCTTTACCTGTATTAATTGCACCTGTTTGAACTTGTTACCTGTATAAAAGGCACCTGTTCACACACTCAATCAATCACACTCCAATCATGTGATTCTCACGAAATCCAGACTTAAAAGGATTCCAACTTCAAAATTTTCAAAAGACATTTGAAGACAAATTTCCAATTAAGCATCCAAGATTAATGTCTGAACTTACTAAACACATTATTATTAGACATTGTTTTGGGAATTTTGTATAAAATTACATGTATTTTAGATATTGAGTGCAGAGAAAAATATCATTACCGCAACATGAAATCACATCAAATATATTGTTACATACTTTTATTTTTGGTTAGTTTTAAAGTAGGTTATTAACACTTATGTCAAGATGTATATATGCCTCAGGAAAGATTACTTTGTTATATTTCTAAATTAAGAAAAAAAAAATCATAATTTGTCTCATTACCGCAACATACCTAATGATTTATATCATGTTTTTTTAGGCGATTTCTTTGAAAACTGACAAATATAATGTTTTTTGTTAAAGGGATTAAATAAGTAATCCTATAAATTGTATTAACAGAATTACAAACTATAAACAATTTTCTAATTATTAAATAATTTGCAAATGAACACATATTGCAGTAATGACAACAGTGTTTCGGAAATGAAATTCACTGTTTCGGAAATGAGACTCAGTGCAACACATTCATAGATCAGCAATGATTCATATTTAACACACAATGGCACTATTTATAGAATATATTTTTATAAACAAAAACATTTCCATTCAATTAATTTCATTCATTCAGTTCATTTAGTTGTATATTCAATTTATGAGTCAGTTGTATGACATACAACGAGTCAGATCAACAACATGCAACAATTAAGTAAAAGTAAACAAGTAATTGCAGTGTATCACAAACACACAACATTCAGTGTAAAATAGAACAGTAATGAATCTTAATCCATTTTTTATTTAGAACTATAGATTTAATGGAATAGTAGGCCAATTCATTTATGTATGCCTTTTGTGCTTTGCCCATATATCAGGCAAAACACAAAAATGGCGGGCAGAGGAGGTGACAGGACGTGGTTCTGGAATTATGTCCCTAATGTCCCGACTGTAGTACTAGACCCTTTCTCCCTCCAAAGGGAGTCTATCAATCTAGCGCTAGATAACAACACGTGGTCTACGGTTGTGAGGCTGGTTGGATGTACTGCCAAACTCTCTGAAATGCCTTTGGAGACGGCTTATGGTAGAGAAATGAACATTCAATACACGAGCAACAGCTCTGGTTGACATTCCTGCTGTCAGCATGCCAACTGCACGCTCCCTCAAATCTTGCAACATCTGTGGCATTGTGCTGTGTGATAAAACTGCACCTTTCAGAGTGGCCTTTGATTGTGGGCAGTCTAAGGCACACCTGTGCATTAATCATGGTGTCTAATCAGCATCTTGATATGGCACACCTGTGAGGTGGGATGGATTATCTCAGCAAAGGAGAAGTGCTCACTATCACAGATTTAGACTGGTTTGTGAAAAATATTTGAGGGAAATGGTGATATTGTGTATGTGGAAAACGTTTTAGATCTTTGAGTTCATCTCATACAAAATGGGAGCAAAACCAAAAGTGTTGCGTTTATATTTTTGTTGAGTATAGTTTCTTGTCTGTATTACAGTGTTTGGAAAGAGGTGTCATTTTATTTAAAGCGGCAATTCATTTAGAAGTTATTAATTCCGAGCGGACTCTGTCTCAGCAGAGAGCGGTGCAGCGTTTGGAGCTGTGCCAATGGAACAGAGGACAATTCTCGTTTCTTGACTGTAACAAGACAACAGTCCCAGTTAGTGACT
Source organism: Thalassophryne amazonica (assembly GCF_902500255.1). NCBI lineage: Eukaryota > Metazoa > Chordata > Actinopteri > Batrachoidiformes > Batrachoididae > Thalassophryne > Thalassophryne amazonica. The sequence continues at coordinate 1,098,910 of NC_047107.1, read as the reverse complement.
TTAAACCACACAAAAGTGACTCGATTGACATATTTTAATGGCTTTGCGACGGGTTAAGAAGCGGACATGCAGCTTTTGAAGAGCAACAAATCAAAGAACCAATGATCCAGCGGATCAAAGCATTGCTTCATTGGTGGAATTGCGCTGCAGAAGCGGTTGATTGCAGACCCGCTGCAGGTTCTGTAATCAACATAGATAAACGATCATTTTCCCGACAAACGCCCTCAAAAACAACAGCTGCTCTAAAGGACAGATAAGGGAATCGCAACAAGGCTATTGATATCAGTGGATCGAATCATTTCTTAACGATACCCAAAAAGAACCAGTTCTAGATATCCAGCCCTATCAGGGACTCAACTGGAGTACAGAGAGGCACAACAGAGACTGAGGAGGGGCATCAAGGAAGCTAAATGCAGACACAAAGAGTGCATAGAGGAGCATTTTAACACCAACAGCTCCAAGAACATGTGGTAGGGGATAAAAACTCTCACCAGATATAAAATCAGCAGAGCAGCCAAGAACTCCACAGACAGCTCCCTACCTAACACCCTGAACCAGTTCTTTGCTTAATTTGACCAGCAGAATGCAAAGACCAACTGGCAGCCAGATCTACCAGACAAAGACCAGCAGATACAGCTCCATCAACACCAGGTCTAAACTGCCTTGACAGGGGCTGAAATACATTTTTTTTAACCTACTTGCACTGGTGGGAGTAACAAAAAAAAAAAGCTACTTGCACAACCAAAAGTCAGTCTTATATCAACCTTAAAACTCCTCCTCTGATGTGTCAGACTCTTCCTCTCTGGGGAGAGTTTAAGGGGAGTAGCAGCAGCGGCGGACAGTTTTTTTTTCCCATGTGCCCATGCAAACTAATCGTCCGTGAAGATAATTTTATTAACTACACAGATGTATAGTAAAACAAATGGTGACTGGTTTATAACACAATGATGACAGAGTTTGGAAATTGTTTTGTTTTTTTTTTGTTGTTTTTTTTATTCCTTTATTGGTTCAATCTACTGGTGCTTATCAATCAATCAATCAATTTTTTTATATAGCGCCAAATCACAACAAACAGTTGCCCCAAGGCGCTTTATATTGTAAGGCAAGGCCATACAATAATTATGTAAAACCCCAACGGTCAAAACGACCCCCTGTGAGCAAGCACTTGGCTACAGTGGGAAGGAAAAACTCCCTTTTAACAGGAAGAAACCTCCAGCAGAACCAGGCTCAGGGAGGGGCAGTCTTCTGCTGGGACTGGTTGGGGCTGAGGGAGAGAACCAGGAAAAAGACATGCTGTGGAGGGGAGCAGAGATCGATCACTAATGATTAAATGCAGAGTGGTGCATACAGAGCAAAAAGAGAAAGAAACACTCAGTGCATCATGGGAACCCCCCAGCAGTCTATAGCAGCATAACTAAGGGATGGTTCAAGGTCACCTGATCCAGCCCTAACTATAAGCTTTAGCAAAAAGGAAAGTTTTAAGCCTAATCTTAAAAGTAGAGAGGGTGTCTGTCTCCCTGATCTGAATTGGGAGCTGGGTCCACAGGAGAGGAGCCTGAAAGCTGAAGGCTCTGCCTCCAATTCTACTCTTACAAACCCTAGGAACTACAAGTAAGCCTGCAGTCTGAGAGCGAAGCACTCTATTGGGGTGATATGGTACTACGAGGTCCCTAAGATAAGATGGGACCTGATTATTCAAAACCTTATAAGTAAGAAGAAGAATTTTAAATTCTATTCTAGAATTAACAGGAAGCCAATGAAGAGAGGCCAATATGGGTGAGATATGCTCTCTCCTTCTAGTCCCCGTCAGTACTCTAGCTACAGCATTTTGAATTAACTGAAGGCTTTTTAGGGAACTTTTAGGACAACCTGATAATAATGAATTACAATAGTCCAGCCTAGAGGAAATAAATGCATGAATTAGTTTTTCAGCATCACTCTGAGACAAGACCTTTCTGATTTTAGAGATATTGCGCAAATGCAAAAAAGCAGTCCTACATATTTGTTTAATATGCGCTTTGAATGACATATCCTGATCAAAAATGACTCCAAGATTTCTCACAGTATTACTAGAGGTCAGGGTAATGCCATCCAGAGTAAGGATCTGGTTAGACACCATGTTTCTAAGATTTGTGGGGCCAAGTACAATAACTTCAGTTTTATCTGAGTTTAAAAGCAGGAAATTAGAGGTCATCCATGTCTTTATGTCTGTAAGACAATCCTGCAGTTTAGCTAATTGGTGTGTTTAGCTAATTGGCAGCAGGGCCAGATGGGGTCTCTTGGGCGCATCCTTCTGGCCTGCGCTGACCAGCTGGCAGGAGTGTTCACCACCATCTTCAACCTCTCGCCGCTGCAGTGTGTTGTCCCTACGTGCTTCAAGTACACCACAATCACCCCAGCACCCAAGAAAAGCACGGTGAGCTGCCTGAATGACTATCGTCCAGTTGCACTTACACCAATAATCACTGGTGTATGTTTGGAGAGACTAGTTCTCTCACACATTAAAGCTGTCATACCTACTGCTTTGGATCAGCACCAGTTTGCACAGCGCTCAAACAGATCCACTGACGATGCAGTTCTAACAGCTCTGCACACTGCAGTGTCACACCTGGACAACAACAACACATATGTTAGAATGTTGCACCATGATCCCACAAAAACTGGCCATAAAACTGAGCAACCTGGGACTCAGCAGCTCTCTGTGCACATGGGTACTGGACTTCCTCCAGAACAGGCCACAAAGGGTCAGGATGGGACACACACCTCGTCCACTCTGACCCTCAGCACTGCTCATGACTGCTCACCATCTACCCCACAAACACCAGTGTTAAATTTGCTGATGACACGGCCGTTGCAGAACTGATCCACAACAACGAGACAGCCTACAGAGACGAGATCCCGCACTTGACGCAGTGGTGTTACAATAATAACTTGAACACTACAAAAACAAAGAAAATCCAGAAATCCAAACGGACTGAGCACTCTGAGCTGGACATTGATGGTTAGAGTGTGGAGAGGGAGGACAGTTTCAGGTACCTGGGAGCACAAATCACAGCTGATCTCACCTGGTCAGCACACATCAGACATCATGTGGGGAAAAGCCCATCAGAGACTCTACTTCCTCATTAAGCTGAAGCAGTCCCAGCTTCCCCAAAATCTGCTGGTCAAATTTTACAGGCCCACTGTGGAAAGCCTCCTGTCCTACTGCTGCACTGTGTGGGGCTGCACAGCTGAGGACAAAAAAAAAAAAAACCTCTACAACGGGTGGTGAAAACAGCAGAGAGGGTCATAGGGACCACATCAAATCAAATCACTTTTATTTATATAGCGCCAAACTATAACAAACAGTTGCCCCAAGGCGCTTTATACGAGGTCTGTGAGAAAAGTATCGTACCTTTTTATTTTTTTCAAAAACTATATGGATTTGATTCATATGTTTTTACGTCAGCCAAGCTTGAACCTTCGTGCGCATGCGTGAGTTTTTCCACGCCTGTCGGTTGCGTCATTTGCCTGAGGGCAGGCTTTGAGTGAGCACTGCTCCACCCCTCTCGTCGTCGTTTCATTGCGAGGAAATGGCGGAATGATTTGGGCTTTTTTTTCCCCCATCAGAATTTTTTCAGAAGCTGTTAGAGACAAGCAGCTGGAAACATTCGAAAAATGTATCTGGCTTTCGGTGAAAATTTTACGGGCTTCAAAGAGAATAAGGACTGTTACTACAGCTTTAAGGACGCCCCACAATGGTACACGGCGCGCCGCGCTCGGAGCAGCCATCGAGAGGCAGAAAACACCACATCATTTCTAAACGGATGGCTGTGTGGAGCCGGGACCGTCGTGAGCAATTTCTCTGGTTATCACAAGAGCTGGACATCAGCCATTTTCCGGCAGATTTCACTTTTAACAAGAGATTTTGTCATGGAAAGCCGCGCGGAGGCTTCGCACGTCATGACCGATTTGCTGATCGAGCAAGACAAAGGAACATCTCCGTTTAGGAGTGTTAGAGGACAAGTTGGGACATGCCTATCTCGGCTTTCAATGCTTACCAGTCGAGTGAGTATAAGAGAAATTGTGGAGAGCTGGACATGTCCCAACTTGTCCCCTGGCACTCCAAAACGGAGGTGTTCCTTTGTCTCGCTCTTGTGATAACCAGAGAAATTGCTCATGACGGTCCGGCTCCACAGAGCCATCCCTTTACAAATGATATGGTGTTTTCTGCCTCACGATGGCGGCTCGGAGCGCGGCGCGCCGTGAGCCATTGTGGGGCGTCCTTAAAGCTGTAGTAACAGTCCTTATTCTCTGTGAAGCCTGTAAAATTTTCACCGAAAGCCAGATAAATTTTTCGAATGGTTTCCAGCTGCTTGTCTCTAACAGTTTCTGAAAAAATTCTGATGGAAAAAAGCCCAAATCATTCCACCATTTCCTGACAATGAAAATCCGACGAGGGGGCTGGACCACTCCTCCCACAAGGAGTGCTCACAGGCGAATGACGCAACCGACAGGAATGAAAAAACTCACGCATGTGCACAAAGGTTCAAGCTTTGCTGACGTAAAAACATATGAATCAAATACATATAGTTTTTGAAAAAAATAAAAAGGTACGATACAATATGAGGTCTGTGAGAAAAGTAAGGCAAAAGCCATACAATAATTACAGAAAAACCCCAACGGTCAAAACGACCCCCTGTGAGCAAGCACTTGGCGACAGTGGGAAGGAAAAACTCCCTTTTAACAGGATGAAACCTCCAGCAGAACCAGGCTCAGGGAGGGGCAGTCTTCTGCTGGGACTGGTTGGGGCTGAGGGAAGAGAATCAGGAAAAAGACATGCTGTGGAGGGGAGCAGAGATCAATCACTAATGATTAAATGCAGAGGGGTGCATACAGAGCAAAAAGAGAAAGAAACACTCAGTGCATCATGGGAACCCCACAGCAGTCTAAGTCTATAGCAGCATAACTAAGGGATGGTTCAGGGTCACCTGATCCAGCCCTAACTATAAGCTTTAGTAAAAAAGGAAAGTTTTAAGCCTAATCTTAAAAGTAGAGAGGGTGTCTGTCTCCCTGATCTGAATTGGGAGCTGGTTCCACAGGAGAGGAGCCTGAAAGCTGAAGGCTCTGCCTCCCATTCTACTCTTACAAACCCTAGGAACTACAAGTAAGCCTGCAGTCTGAGAGCGAAGCGCTCTATTGGGGTGATATGGTACTATGAGGTCCCTAAGATAAGATGGGACCTGATTATTCAAAACCTTATAAGTAAGAAGAAGAATTTTAAATTCTTTTCTAGAATTAACAGGAAGCCAATGAAGAGAGGCCAATATGGGTGAGATATGCTCTCTCCTTCTAGTCCCTGTCAGTACTCTAGCTGCAGCATTTTGAATTAACTGAAGGCTTTTCAGGGAACTTTTAGGACAACCTGATAATAATGAATTATAATAATCCAGCCTAGAGGAAATAAATGCATGAATTAGTTTTTCAGCATCACTCTGAGACAAGACCTTTCTAATTTTAGAGATATTGCGCAAATGCAAAAAAGCAGTCCTACATATTTGCTTAATATGCGCATTGAAGGACATATCCTGATCAAAAATGACTCCAAGATTTCTCACAGTATTACTAGATGTCAGGGTAATGCCATCCAGAGTAAGGATCGATCAATCAATTTCAATCAATTTTTTTATATAGCGCCAAATCACAACAAACAGTTGCCCCAAGGCGCTTTATATTGTAAGGCAAGGCCATACAATAATTATGTAAAACCCCAACGGTCAAAACGACCCCCTGTGAGCAAGCACTTGGCTACAGTGGGAAGGAAAAACTCCCTTTTAACAGGAAGAAACCTCCAGCAGAACCAGGCTCAGGGAGGGGCAGTCTTCTGCTGGGACTGGTTGGGGCTGAGGGAGAAAACCAGGAAAAAGACATGCTGTGGAGAGGAGCAGAGATCGATCACTAATGATTAAATGCAGAGTGGTGCATACAGAGCAAAAAGAGAAAGAAACAGTGCATCATGGGAACCCCCCAGCAGTCTACGTCTATAGCAGCATAACTAAGGGATGGTTCAGGGTCACCTGATCCAGCCCTAACTATAAGATTTTGCAAAAAGGAAAGTTTTAAGGATCTGGTTAGACACCATGTTTCTAAGATTTGTGGGGCCAAGTACAATAACGTCTTTTTTATTTTATCTTTATCGTTTTATCTGAATTTAAAATCAGGAAATTAGAGGTCATCCATGTCTTTATGTCTTTAAGACAATCCTGCAGTTTAACTAATTGGTGTGTGTCCTCTGGCTTCATGGATAGATTAAGATGGGTATCATCTGCGTAACAGTGAAAATTTAAGCAATGCTTTCTAATAATACTAAGGGAAGCATGTATAAAGTGAATAAAATTGGACCTAGCACAGAACCTTGTGGAACTCCATAATTAACCTTAGTCTGTGAAGAAGATTCCCCATTTACATGAACAAATTGTAATCTATTAGATAAATATGATCCAAACCACCGCAGCGCAGTGCCTTTAATACCTATGGCATGGTCTAATCTCTGTAATAAAGTTTTATGGTCAACAGTATCAAAAGCAGCACTGAGGTCTAACAGGACAAGCACAGAGATGAGTCCACTGTCTGAGGCCATAAGAAGATCATTTGTAACCTTCACTAATGCTGTTTCTGTACTATAATGAATTCTAAACCCTGACTGAAACTCTTCAAAAAGACCATTCCTCTGCAGATGATCGGTTAGCTGTTTTACAACTACCGTATTTTCTGCACCATAAGGCGCACCGGATTATAAAGCGTGCCCTCAATTAGTGGGTACTTAACCCTTACAAAAGGCGCACCAGATTATAAGGCGCGACGTCAATTAGCAGGTACTTAACCCTTACAAAAGGCGCACGCTAAAACATATAGTCTACAAAAAAGGTCACGGAAGCAAAACGGTGAGTTTATTTGAACTTTTTAACAACTTTGAACTACATGTATTTAACAATATGATACATTATTTTTTATTATGGTTCTGTCACAAATCCATCGAAGTCTTCATCTTCTGTGTCTGAATTGAACAGCTGGTCTTCTAGCTGAGGCCACCTCGCTTTGTTTCTGCGGAAACTCCGTTTGGTCTTTTTAACTTGGCGCAGTTCATTTTCTTGTTTCCTCTCGCAGCTGCTCTATTCCCATGAACAACTGTGTAACTGATAGCCTGCAGTTTGAATTGTGCCTCGTAAGCATGTCTCTTCGCTGGCGCCATTTTTGGGAGTCAATAGACAAACAAATGTTTTGCAGGATACCTGTAGTATACGGTAACTACCGGAGGAGTGGCGGAGGTAAGTGTACGTACCACGGACTCACGGACTCTTCTCTGATTGGTTTATCGCTGGCAGCGTACGTACTCTACGCTACCAGCTTACGTACTTTACGTATTATGTAATGTTGTCCGATTGGTTTATCGCTGCCAGGGTACGTACTCTATGCTGCTAGCGTACGTACTTTACGTATTACGTCCTTGTGTCAGTGGGAAATGGTCCGATATTCCGACGGTCAAAGTCAACGTCGGTCGTTTTTACAGATTTTGGAATTCAGTGCACACATAAGGTGCACCGGATTATAGGGAGCACAGCCAATTTTTGTGAAAATTTAAGGCTTTTAGGTGCGCCTTATGGTGCGGAAAATACGGTACCCTTTCAAGAATTTTTGAGAGAAAAGGAAGGTTGGAGATGGGCCTATAATTAGCTAAGACAGCTGGGTCAAGTGATGGCTTTTTAAGTAATGGTTTAATTACTGCCACCTTAAAAGCCTGTGGTACATAGCCAACTAATAAAGATAGATTGATAATATTTAAGATCGAAGCATTAATTAATGGTAGGGCTTCCTTGAGCAGCCTGGTAGGAATCGGGTCTAATAGACATGTTGATGGTTTGGAGGAAGTAACTAATGAAAATAACTCAGACAGAACAATCTGAGAGAAAGAGTCTAACCAAATACCAGCATTACTGAAAGCAGCTAAAGATAAAGATATGTCTTCGGGATGGTTATGAGTAATTTTTTCTCTAATAGTTAAAATTTTATTAGCAAAGAAAGTCATGAAGTCATTACTAGTTAAAGTTAAAGGAATACTCGGCTCAACAGAGCTCTGACTCTTTGTCACCCTGGGTACAGTGCTGAAAAGAAACCTGGGGTTGTTCTTATTTTCTTCAATTAGTGATGAGAAGTAAGATGTCCTAGCTTTACGGAGGGCTTTTTTATAGAGCAACAGACTCTTTTTCCAGGCTAAGTGAAGATCTTCTAAATTAGTGAGACGCCATTTCCTCTCCAACTTATGGGTTATCTGCTTTAAGCTGCGAGTTTGTGAGTTATACCAGTCAGGCACTTCTGATTTAAAGCTCTCTTTTTCAGAGGAGCTACAGCATCCAAAGTTGTGCTCAATGAGGATGTAAAACTATTGACGAGATAATCTATCTCACTCACAGAGTTTAGGTAGCTACTCTGCACTGTGCTGGTATATGGCATTGGAAAACATAAAGAAGGAATCATATCCTTAAACCTAGTTACAGGGCTTTCAGAAAGACTTCTACTGAAATGAAACTTATTCCCCACTGCTGGGTAGTCCATCAGAGTAAATGTAAATGTTATTAAGAAATGATCAGACAGAAGGGGGTTTTCAGGGAATACTGTTAAGTCTTCAATTTCCATACCATAAGTCAGAACAAAGTATGGTTAAAGTGGTGGGTGGACTCATTTACATTTTGAGCGAAGCCAACTGAGTCACAGTAACAACCAGGTGGACGATAGATAACAACAAATAAAACTGGTTTTTGGGACTTCCAATGTGGATGGACAAGACTAAGAGTCAAGCTTTCAAATTAATTAAAGCTCTGTCTGGGTTTCTGATTAATTAATAAGCTGGAGTGGAAGATTGCTGCTAATCCTCCCCCTCGGCCCGTGCTACGAGCATTCTGACAGTTAGTGTGACTCGGGGGTGTTGACTCATTTAAACTAACATATTCATCCTGCTGTAACCAGGTTTCTGTAAGGCAGAATAAATCAATATGTTGATCAATTCAAACCAGAGTGGTGCATACAGAGCAAAAGAGAAAGAAACAGTGCATCGTGGGAACCCCCCAGCAGTCTACGTCTATAGCAGCATAACTAAGGGATGGTTCAGGGTCACCTGATCCAGCCCTAACTATAAGCTTTAGCAAAAAGGAAAGTTTTAAGCCTAATCTTAAAAGTAGAGAGGGTGTCTGTCTCCCTGATCTGAATTGGGAGCTGGTTCCACAGGAGAGGAGCCTGAAAGCTGAAGGCTCTGCCTCCCATTCTACTCTTACAAACCCTAGGAACTACAAGTAAGCCTGCAGTCTGAGAGCAAAGCGCTCTATTGGGGTGATATGGTACTACGAGGTCCCTAAGATAAGATGGGACCTGATTATTCAAAACCTTATAAGTAAGAAGAAGAATTTTAAATTCTATTCTAGAGTTAACAGGAAGCCAATGAAGAGAGGCCAATATGGGTGAGATATGCTCTCTCCTTCTAGTCCCCGTTAGTACTCTAGCTGCAGCATTTTGAATTAACTGAAGGCTTTTCAGGGAACTTTTAGGACAACCTGATAATAATGAATTACAATAGTCCAGCCTAGAGGAAATAAATGCATGAATTAGTTTTTCAGCATCACTCTGAGACAAGACCTTTCTAATTTTAGAGATATTGCGTAAATGCAAAAAAGCAGTCCTACATATTTGATTAATATGCGCTTTGAATGACATATCCTGATCAAAAATGACTCCAAGATTTCTCACAGTATTACTAGAGGTCAGGGTAATGCCATCCAGAGTAAGGATCTGGTTAGACACCATGTTTCTAAGATTTGTGGGGCCAAGTACAATAACTTCAGTTTTATCTGAGTTTAAAAGCAGGAAATTAGAGGTCATCCATGTCTTTATGTCTGTAAGACAATCCTGCAGTTTAGCTAATTGGTGTGTGTCCTCTGGCTTCATGGATAGATAAAGCTGGGTATCATCTGCGTAACAATGAAAATTTAAGCAATGCCGTCTAATAATACTGCCTAAGGGAAGCATGTATAAAGTGAATAAAATTGGTCCTAGCACAGAACCTTGAGGAACTCCATAATTAACTTTAGTCTGTGAAGAAGATTCCCCATTTACATGAACAAATTGTAATCTATTAGACAAATATGATTCAAACCACCGCAGCGCAGTGCCTTTAATACCTATGGCATGCTCTAATCTCTGTAATAAAATGTTATGGTCAACAGTATCAAAAGCAGCACTGAGGTCTAACAGAACAAGCACAGAGATGAGTCCACTGTCCGAGGCCATAAGAAGATCATTTGTAACCTTCACTAATGCTGTTTCTGTACTATGATGAATTCTAAAACCTGACTGAAACTCTTCAAATAGACCATTCCTCTGCAGATGATCAGTTAGCTGTTTTACAACTACCCTTTCAAGAATTTTTGAGAGAAAAGGAAGGTTGGAGATTGGCCTATAATTAGCTAAGATAGCTGGGTCAAGTGATGGCTTTTTAAGTAATGGTTTAATTACTGCCACCTTAAAAGCCTGTGGTACATAGCCAACTAACAAAGATAGATTGATCATATTTAAGATCGAAGCATTAAATAATGGTAGGGCTTCCTTGAGCAGCCTGGTAGGAATGGGGTCTAATAAACATGTTGATGGTTTGGATGAAGTAACTAATGAAAATAACTCAGACAGAACAATCGGAGAGAAAGAGTCTAACCAAATACCGGCATCACTGAAAGCAGCCAAAGATAACGATACATCTTTGGGATGGTTATGAGTAATTTTTTCTCTAATAGTTAAAATTTTGTTAGCAAAGAAAGTCATGAAGTCATTACTAGTTAAAGTTAATGGAATACTCAGCTCAATAGAGCTCTGACTCTTAGTCAGCCTGGCTACAGTGCTGAAAAGAAACCTGGGGTTGTTCTTATTTTCTTCAATTAGTGATGAGTAGAAAGATGTCCTAGCTTTACGGAGGGCTTTTTTTATAGAGCAACAGACTCTTTTTCCAGGCTAAGTGAAGATCTTCTAAATTAGTGAGACACCATTTCCTCTCCAACTTACGGGTTATCTGCTTTAAGCTACGAGTTTGTGAGTTATACCACGGAGTCAGACACTTCTGATTTAAAGCTCTCTTTTTCAGAGGAGCTACAGCATCCAAAGTTGTCTTCAATGAAGATGTAAAACTATCGACGAGATACTCTATCTCACTTACAGAGTTTAGGTAGCTACTCTGCACTGTGTTGGTATATGACATTAGAGAACATAAAGAAGGAATCATATCCTTAAACCTAGTTACAGCGCTTTCTGAAAGACTTCTAGTGTAATGAAACTTATTCCCCACTGCTGGGTAGTCCATCAGAGTAAATGTAAATGTTATTAAGAAATGATCAGACAGAAGGGAGTTTTCAGGGAATACTGTTAAGTCTTCTATTTCCATACCATAAGTCAGAACAAGATCTAAGATATGATTAAAGTGGTGGGTGGACTCATTTACATTTTGAGCAAAGCCAATTGAGTCTAATAATAGATTAAATGCAGTGTTGAGGCTGTCATTCTCAGCATCTGTGTGGATGTTAAAATCGCCCACTATAATTATCTTATCTGAGCTAAACACTAAGTCAGACAAACGGTCTGAAAATTCACAGAGAAACTCACAGTAACGACCAGGTGGACGATAGATAATAACAAATAAAACTGGTTTTGGGGACTTCCAATTTGGATGGACAAGACTAAGAGTCAAGCTTTCAAATGAATTAAAGCTCTGTCTGGGTTTTTGATTAATTAATAAGCTGGAATGGAAGATTGCTGCTAATCCTCCGCCCCGGCCCGTGCTACGAGCATTCTGACAGTTAGTGTGTCTCGGGGGTGTTGACTCATTTAAACTAACATATTCATCCTGCTGTAACCAGGTTTCTGTAAGGCAGAATAAATCAATATGTTGATCAATTATTATATCATTTACCAACAGGGACTTAGAAGAGAGAGACCTAATGTTTAATAGACCACATTTAACCGTTTTAGTCTGTGGTGCAGTTGAAGGTGCTATATTTTTTCTTTTTGAATTTTTATGCTTAAATAGATTTTTGCTGGTTGTTGGTGGTCTGGGAGCAGGCACCGTCTCTACAGGGATGGGGTAATGAGGGGATGGCAGGGGGAGAGAAGCTGCAGAGAGGTGTGTAAGACTACAACTCTGCTTCCTGGTCCCAACCCTGGATAGTCACGGTTTGGAGGATTTAAGAAAATTGGCCAGATTTCTAGAAATGAGAGCTGCTCCATCCAAAGTGGGATGGATGCCGTCTCTCCTAACAAGACCAGGTTTTCCCCAGAAGCTTTGCCAATTATCTATGAAGCCCACCTCATTTTTTGGACACCACTCAGACAGCCAGCAATTCAAGGAGAACATGCGGCTAAACATGTCACTCCCGGTCCGATTGGGGAGGGGCCCAGAGAAAACTACAGAGTCCGACATTGTTTTTGCAAAGTTACACACCGATTCAATGTTAATTTTAGTGACCTCCGATTGGCGTAACCGGGTGTCATTACTGCCGACGTGAATTACAATCTTACCAAATTTACGCTTAGCCTTAGCCAGCAGTTTCAAATTTCCTTCAATGTCGCCTGCTCTGGCCCCCGGAAGACAATTGACTATGGTTGCTGGTGTCGCTAACTTCACATTTCTCAAAACAGAGTCGCCAATAACCAGAGTTTGATCCTCGGCGGGTGTGTCGTCAAGTGGGGAAAAACGGTTAGAAATGTGAACGGGTTGGCGGTGTACACGGGGCTTCTGTTTAGAACTACGCTTCCTCCTCACAGTCACCCAGTCGGCCTGCTTTCCCGGCTGCTCGGGATCTGCCAGGGGGGAACTAACGGCGGCTAAGCTTCCTTGGTCCGCACCGATTACAGGGGCCTGGCTAGCTGTAGAATTTTCCACGGTGCTGAGCCAAGTCTCCAATTCGCCCAGCCTGGCCTCCAAAGCTACGAATAAGCTACACTTATTACAAGTACCATTACTGCTAAAGGAGGCCGAGGAATAACTAAACATTTCACACCCAGAGCAGAAAAGTGCGGGAGAGACAGGAGAAGCCGCCATGCTAAACCGGCTAAGAGCTAGTAGCTGCGCTAAGCTAGCGGATTCCTAAAAACACGCAAAGTGAATAATGTGTAAATAATTTAGAGGTGATTCAGCAGAAGGAGTGCTTTAGTTAAGGCATGTGAAGATTACACTGTGAAACAAATCGTAATCTAGATAAATAGATCAATCTAACTGCGCAGATTAAACAGCTAACAGATACAGAAAAACACCGCTGTGCTCCGGAACAGGAAGTGATACAATACCGCAGTGAGAGCCAACCACCAGCAGAGGCAAGCAAGTAAATATGGCAGCAAGTAAAAAAAAAAACATGAAGATCTGATGCAGGAAAAATCAAACGAGGACAGCGCGGATATAGACAGTGACAAACAACCAGCCAAAAAAGCCAAACTAAATACGGAACCTGAACTTGAAGACACGGACTTGGATTATGACGAGGCTGGGCTTAGCCAGGACGAGATAGCCAATGAGAGTGGGCCAACAGAAACCACTAATGCAGACACTGAGGGAATAAGTAAGGAAGAAATAGGAACAACAACCTCCCTCAACAGGAGAGAACTAAGGAGACACCATACCCTCGACTACAAAGCATTTAGTGAAGGAAAAAAGATAGAAGAGAGAAGTACACAAGATGGGAGAAAAAGGGGAGCAAAAAAGATAGGGAAAAACACAGACCAGCAGCAACACCTAGCCCAGGCTAATATGGAAACACTGCTACACAAAGAAACAAAACTTATAGAGTGGGAAAATAGGTTAAGCAACAAAGAACACCAACTTAAACAGCAAGAAGAAATGATGCTACAGAGAGAAGAGACCCGGACGAGAGACGCAAAAGCGAGAGAAGAATGCGGAGAGCTTTTGGAGAAAAAACTCCAGGACAAGCAGAAAAAAATGCAGAACAAGGAAGACAGGATAAAAAAAGGGAAGAAAAAGTGGAAGAAAGAGAAGCAAAAGCAGAGGAGAAAGAAAGAATGATAATTGAGTGGCAGAAAAAACTGCTGGAAAGGGAAAAGTAACAAAAAGCAACAGTCAAACCAAATGGAAATAGAGAAATTAAGGAGGACCTGTGCAACAAGAGAATGCAACACCAGGAGGACACTGATAAAATTGATAGACTAACAAAAGAAAACACCACCCTCAAAGATAAATTGAGAGAAAATGAGAGGACCATCCACCAGGTAGAAAAAGACCTAAAAGAGAATAAAAAGGAAAAAGTGAGATTAGAAAAATACTGCAATGAGCTTGAGGAAGTTAACAAGACCTGTTAGAACAATTTAACAAGAAATCGCCAATAACATCAGATCAAGAGACAACATCAAAGAAACTGGAAAAAAACCTTTTGATAGCGGACTCCAACAGAAGGCACATAGTCCAGCACCTGCTAGAAGCAGACTGCAAAGAATGGCATGCTGAAACCACCATTTACAAAACGGAGGATCTGAGGAGGATACAGAGAAAAGATATAGAGGAATTTGATAACCTGGTCGTCCTCCTGGGAACAAACATAAAGGACGGACTGGATGGAAAAAGAGAAGCAACAGAATACATACACCTACTGGAAGAACTAAAAGGAAAGACAAACCAAGAAACTGCATTATATGTTGTAGAAATTCCCCCGATAGGGAGAAGGACAGGTAAATCTGAACAAGAGATGTTCAATTCCCACTTGACAAGATACATACCAAGCGACATGAATATAATGAGGACAACAGCGGTGGTAAGCAGAACGCCTACAGAGGACCTACTCGACGATGACCTCCACCTGACCAAAGAAGTTGCAGCTGAGTACGCCAATCACATAGTCAAATGTGTAGAGGCCGCTCAAGGAAGGAAGCTGCAGAAAAGAGAGGATTGCGAACGTACAATTAGGCTGACAGCCAACCAAAGCGAGGATGTACCGCAAATAATTGGGAAAAATGGATGGAGGATACAAGACATGGAAAAGAAACACAAAGTCAAAATCATAGTAGATCACGAAAAACCAACCACGATCAAAATCCGAGGAGAACAAAGGAGCACTGAAAAGGCAGAAAAAGAGTTGAGGGCAATAACTGAAGAAAAAACGAATCGACGGAGAGAAACAGAGACAGAAGAGAGCAAGCAAAGGATGTGGTATGCCGCTACTACATAAAAGGTATATGCAACCGAAGCACTAGATGTTTCTACAAACACGTCCAAGACCAAACACCAAACAGAGAAGAACAAACATGGACAAGGAAAATGACCAGACAACGAGGCACATCAAGATATGAGGAAAATGAAAGGACACCGAACAGGATAAACATTGAAAAAATTAAATAGGACCACACCCAGAGCCCTGAAAAAATAATAAAAACACTTGGAGAAAGAAATACGAAAAGAAAAGTAACATTCAATAATGAAGTACAAAAATATACGATACCATGGATAGGAACAATAAGGGAGAAAAGAACCAAACACAAAAGAGGGGAAAAAAAAGCAAAACCAAGGGAAGGTAAACATCATATACACAAACATCAACGGCATTAGAGGGACCAGTTCTTTTTTTGCTCCAACAACACTGCTTTTAAAGTAGAATTCCTTCGTGAAGACGTACACGAACGCTGCGTTTCTCCAGCGTGAGTTCATCCAGGCCCGAGGCATCGGTGGCGGCAGTTCATCCAGGCCCGAGGCATCGGTGGCGGCGATACATCCAGGCCCGAGGCGTCGGCTACATCCGAGGCTAACAGCGGCTACGTCCGCGGCTGGCGGCGGCATCGGTGGAGGCGTTTCATCCAGGCCGAGGCATCGGTGGCAGCGATACATCCAGGCCCGAGGCGTCGGCTACATCCGAGGCTAACAGCGGCTACGTCCACGGCTGGCGGCGGCTACATCCGGGGCTGGCGGCGGAGGCATCGGTGGAGGCGGTTCATCCAGGCCCGAGGCATCGGTGGCGGCGATACATCCAGGCCCGAGGCGTCGGCTACATCCGAGGCTAACAGCGGCTACATCCGGGGCTGGCGGTGGCGGCGGCAACCAAGGCTGGCGGCGGTAACATCTGAGGCCGCCTACGGCTACATTCCTGGCTGATGGTGGCTACATCCGTGGCTAGCAGCGGCTACGACCGAGGCTGGGGGCGCCTGTGAACGAGGTTAGCAACGGGGAGGGTTGGTGTGCGGTGACCGGACCTGTGGTGGTGGAGGTTACGGGTGAAAATTGTTTTTTGCAATTAACAGTGGCCATACTAAGCCACGATAGTTAACATGGCACCACCCAAGAAAACGGAGAAACTTGAGGAAAATATAGAGGAGATAAAGACCTCAATAAACCAGATATTAAAAGACATGTCTAATTTAGACAAGCTGACGGTGGAGATTAAAGAACTCCAAAAACTGGTTAAAGAGAAGGACAAGATCATTAAGAAACTTGAACAACGTGTAGATGAACTTGAACAATTCACTAGAAAAGATGATGTTATAATATCTGGACTAGAAACAAGGCATCGGACATATGCAAGGGTGGTGTTTTCTGGTGGAACCAGTGTGGAGAATGCACCACCTGAAGAACAACAATCATTGGAACAGCAAGTTACAAACTTTTTATATCAAAATGGTGTTGACATCCATCAAGACACAATATCAGACTGCTATACTGTTCCAACTAAAGATAGAAAAAATAAACTGTCTAACATTGTTATACGATTTACAAGCAGAAAATATAAAAATGAAGTATTAAGACAGGCAAAGAATTTGAAAGGAACAAGTGTCTATATAAATGAGCATTTAACAAAAAAAAAAATGCAGATATTCCTAGGGAAGCAAGACTATTAAAAAAACAGAAGCACATTGTTGCTACATGGGTCTGGAATTGTAGGGTGTGGATTAGAGTAAAAGAAGGAACAAACGGTATACAAATCAAAAACATGGAGGACCTTACAAAATACAGACCTGAATAGACAATCAAATATGACGTCTGTTGGTAATTGGACCAACAAAAAATCAGATCAAACATGGAAACAGATGATAAAATATATGACACAGACACTAATATTGATGAAAGTATATTTGACTTAAAAATGATTGGTTGTGAGTATTATACGGTAGAACAGCTGAATAGTGGAAAAATTGCAGAAGATACCCTGTCACTCTTTCATATAAACAGTCGAAGCTTGTATTGTAAAATGTCGCAAATAAAAGATTATTTAAATCAGTTTAAAAATAAATTTAATATTGTTGCAATCACTGAATCTTGGCTTAATGATGATCTCATGACTGATGTTCAAATAGAGGGATATGAGCTGTATTTTGTGAACAGAAGAGATAAAAGGGGCAGTGGTGTTGCTCTGTACATAAAGGCAGATCTGATATGTACAATTGTAGAAGAAATGACAACTGTGGATGACATCATTGAAATTGTAACAGTGGAACTTGTACATGAAACATCTAAAAATATTTTAATCAGTTGTGTATACAGAGCACCAGACACTTGTGTTGTGAAATTTACAGATAGAATAATAGAGCTATTCCATCAAATTAAAAACAAAACGCTTTTTATATGTAGCGACTTTAACATTAACATAGAGAGCTCCAGTTGCCAAAGAATAAGTGATTTTGTGAATTCAATGTATAGTTTGGGGTTATTCCCCTTGATAACAAAACCAACCAGAATCACATCGCAAAGTGCAACGGTAATCGACAATATATTTACAAATAGAACAGATGAAATTATCAGGAATGGGATCTTGATGACAGATGTTAGTGATCATTTACCAGTCTTTTCAATATTTAAATATAAAAATAGGTACAAGAAAAAAACTGTTATAAACTTTAAAAGAGACAAGTCAGTAAAAGCCTTAGAGGCATTAAAATATGATCTTAAAAATCAAAATTGGGAAGAAGTTTATGTCAGTGATGTTAATGTAGCATATAACTCATTTATGAAAATATTGATGAAATCATATAATAAAAACTGTAAATTAATAGAAATTAGTAAGAAAAGAGTAAATAAACCATGGCTGACAAAGGGAATAAAAAATGCTTGTGCAAAGAAAAACTATTTATACAGGTGCTTTTTAAAAATGCAAACAAAGGAAACAGAAAACAGATACAAAAAATATAAAAATAAACTATTGACAATAATTAGGAAACAAAAAAAAGATTATTATAGTGAACAATTAAATAAGAATAAAGATAATATGAGGGCAACATGGGGAATTATAAAAAGTGTGATTGAAAGTGATGGAGCGAAAGCAACTTTTCCAAATTACTTTGTCAAAGAAAATAAAGACATATATGACATAAAAGAAGTGGCAAATGGGTTTAATGATTATTTTTCAAATGTAGGATCAAGTCTGGTGGGAAATAAACCAATAGTAGAAGATACATTACATACACTTGTAAATACAGTCAATAGTATTTTCCTGGACAATGTGGATAAAGATGAAATAAGAAATATTGTAAAAAAAAAACTGTAAGCAAAAGATCAACTGACCATGAAGATTTAGACATGATGACTGTAAAAAGTATAATAGAAACTGTTATTGAACCATTTACTTATATTTGTAATCTGTCTCTGTCAACAGGGATTTTTCCAGATGAAATGAAAATTGCCAAGGAGACAAACATAAATTCTCTAATTACAGGCCAGTATCATTGCTTCCACAGTTTTCTAAAATTATGGAAAAAGTTTTTGTGACAAGGTTGGATAAATTCACTGAGAAACATCATATTTTAAATAATGTTCAGTATGGATTCAGAACAAAACATTCGACAGCTATGGCAATTATGGAATTAATAGAGAAAATAACAACAATAGAAAATAAGGATTATTTTGTAAGTATTTTTATTGACTTGAAAAAAGCTTTTGATGTTATTGACCACTCAAGATTGCTTCACAAGTTACAACAATATGGAATAAGAGGTATTGCACATCAGTGGGTAAAAAGCTACTTAGAAAACAGAAAACAGTTTGTTCAGATAAATAATATCAAATCAGAATTGTGTAATATTGCTTATGGAGTACCACAAGGATCAGTACTTGGACCCAAACTATCAATGATTTTGTGAATGTATCTAATGTGCTTGGTAGCATTTTATTTGCTGATGATACAACGCTGTTTTACTCTGGATCAGATATACAGGAAGTAGCACAAGTGATAAAAACAGAATTGGAAAAGGTTAAGCATTGGTTTGATATAAACAGACTGTCACTAAATATTAATAAGACAAATTTCATATTGTTTAATGACAGAGCAAAAAAAATAACGTGTCATTACAAATAGATGGAATGGATATACAAAGGGTAAAAGAAATGAAATTTTTAGGAGTCATAATTGATGAAGATCTTACATGGAAGTCACACATAAATTACATAAAAGGAAAAATAGCGAAAGCCATTGCTGTTTTGCATAAAGTAAAATATTCATTAAATAGTTATGGTTTATTAACATTGTACAATTCATTGATTTTCCCATATTTAACTTATTGTGTAGAAATCTGGGGATCAACATATACAACTTATATACAACCTTTGTTTATTCTGCAGAAAAGGGCTTTAAGGGTGTTGCTAATGCAACAGTGGTTTTAGAGATCCATCTAATCCATTGTTTATTAAGTACAGGGTACTTAAATTTCGTGATTTGGTCCATTTGAAAATATTACAAACAATGTACCAAGCAAATAAAAATACTTTACCAACAAACATTCAAAATATGTTTGAGAAAAGAGTAAGTAGTTATAAACTGAAAGGAATAGAAGTCTTTAGAAAACCAAGATACAGAACCAGAGTAAAAGAACGGAGTATTGCAGTAAATGGTGTAAAATTATGGAACAATCTCAACAAAGAAATTAAAGAATTAAGGTCGCTTAAATTATTTAAAAAACGTATTAAACTAGATGTATTAAGTAAGTATGAAACTATAAAATAAGTTAGTGGGCTGTAAGGAAGTTAAAAAAAAAATGTAATTTGTTAATAATGTATAAAATGTTTTAAGTTTAAAAATGTAACCTGTCAGAGATGTAATCTATTTAATAATGGCCATAATTATGAAATAAGTCAGTGGTATGTGACAAGTTAAAGAAATACAATATGTTAAATAATGTTGAAAAATGACGCTGGATATTGAAAGATTGTATTGTAAAAAGGGGCAGAAAATATAAGACTTGTTCTTCTCTCTGCTCCTTTTTATTCTGGTAATGGAGATGCTTTATTTATGCTTTTCTGTTTTTTGTTTTTTTGTTTTCTTTTAAATGAATGAAATAAATAAATAAATAAATAAATAAATAAATAAATGAAAATACACAGCTTATCTGAGATAATACGAACTAACAACACAGATATAGTAATAGTAACAGAAACAAAAGGAGAGCCACCAATAATACCCAACTACACATGGTACTCCAAGCAAAGACTAAACAGAACAGGAGGAGGCATAGCAATTGCTATAACGAATGAAACAGCAAAGCACACAACAGCCCAAGAAAACCTAGAAGACAGCACAATGGAAATACTCTGGCTAAAAATAGAAAACCCAAAACATAAACCAGACTTCATAGGATGCTACTACGGACCACAAGAGACATGCTATAAGGATGAGGTGGAAAGGCAGTACGCCATAATCAAAACACAAATCCAATGCTACAAACAGGAAGGAAATGTACTACTAGCAGGAGACTTAAATGCAAAAGTGGAAATTAAAGCAGGACAATACCAACAAAAAAAGTAGAAATGGGAGAATCCTAAAAAAAACTACTAAAAGAAGCAGACTGCAAGGCAATTAACCTCAAATCTGAAACACGCCTGTGGACAATTGAGAACAGACACAATGATGGAAAATCTGTAATAGACTACATAACAGCATGTGACGAAATGGAACAAAGAACAACAAGAGTAGAAGTTGATGAAGCAGGAACCCTCAGACCCAAAAGTAAACATGGGGAGTCAGATCACAACATGAAAGCAGCTTGCATCCAAATACCAGAGACCAGCAGAAGAACAAAAAGAATTAAAAGATGGAACCTAGAAAATGAAGAAGGTTGGAAGGAATACAACAAAGTACTGTCCAAAAAAATTACAAATAAAAAACCTAGTGAATACAAAGAATATGAAACAGTAATAAAGGAAGCCCTAAAAGAGACAATAGGACAGAGAACAATAAGCATAAACCAGGGGTGCTCAAGTTCGGTCCTCGAGAGCTACCTTCCTGATACTCTTAGTTGTCTCCCTGCTCCAACACACCTGAATCCAATGAAAGGCTCATTAAAAGCCTCCTAACGAGTCTAATAGCAGGAAGCCCGGACCTAAGAGGAATAGAGATGAGAGTTATCTGGCAACTAGTGGAATCATGCATAATCCCAATAATTGTGTATGCAGGAGAGTCAGTGGTAACAACAAAAAAGGAGGGGAAAATGAGGAACCAAATCTTGGACAATATATTAAAACGGCTCCTAATACTACCAACAACAACACTGAGAGAAATCATGTATGCGGAAACAGGGCTCTGGGATATAGACCATATAATACAAAAAAACAAGATCAACTTCCAAAAAAGTATAAATACAGTAGGATCAGACCTAATGAAAAGAATAATCAACAACAATAGTAAACCATGGAAAAGGGAAGTCAACAGGATTAAGGAAAAACTGCAGATAACGGATCAAACAAGCAAAGGAGATATAAAAAGGAAAATAGGCGAACAGCTAAAGAAGAATATCAAAGAACAAGGAGAGATCAAATCAAAGGTAAAACATTACATTGAAAACGTAAAAACGTTGGAAGTAGGAAAAAGGAAACCCTACCTGGACAAACTAAACAGGATGGAAGCACATAGCATCATGATGGCAAGAACAAGAATGCTGGCAGTAAAATGCAACTATAGGAATAAATATGCCAATGTATCCTTGTAGGTTCTGCAATGCTGAGGAGGAAACCCAAAAACATATACTAGAGGAATGCCAGCAAGTCAATAGGCAAGAATGCCCGAAAGTAACAACGGAGGATATCTTTGAAGAAGATACAACCAAATTAAGAGAAACTGCAAAAGCTCTTACACGGATCGAGGAAAAGCTAAAACACTAATGTGCTGCTCCCCCCTCAGAATGGTAGGGGAGCCCCCAGCAGACCTGGGAACGCACACACGAGAAGAAGAAGAAGACACCCTGGACACCAACTGTTCACCCCCTCCCTTCTAGAAGGAGATAAAGGGCACGAGGTGCAAGCACCAACAGACTGCTAAATAGATGCTACCCGTAAGCAGTCAAGTGTCTAAAACCTTCTCCTTAATTGCACTCTATGTACATCAGCACTTTTTCCTCTAAAAATGCACTTTGAGTCTGCATCAGCACACATCTAGCATCTGTTGTATATTGTATGTTGTGTGTATGTTGTTTTGAGTTCTGCTTGGTTGGAGGTGACATGTTGCTCTTTTTTATGATATATGTAGTTTTATGATATGCTGGTTTTCTCAATGATTTGGTGCTGAAGAGATGCTGCTGAAATGAAGTTTCATTGTGTCCACAATGACAATAAAATTGTATTCTATATTGAAATTGAACTGAAGGCCATGAGGTAATAAATCAGCTGCATAATGTGCATGATGTGTACTTTTACTCACAATGTGTGCAGTGTGCGTCACTGTGATAATGTAAGTTACTTCAGACAAATTCACAGCCCTTGTATGTACTGGGCCCCAGTGTGATTTTATCGATAGATACCATTATCAATTCCACTTATCAATCCGATTCCTTATCGATTCCCTTATCGATACCACTTGTGAATTTTCTGTGTATTAAAAGTAGGCTTTACACGTTTTCTATGTCAACAACATTTTATTGAGTCTTAAAGTAAATAAATATGAAATTGGTCTAGTTTGTGCACGTATTATTTGAGCGGTGCATGTAATTTTATACTGCACTTGCACTGGTGCAAGTAACTTTATCCAAGTTTTATCAACTATAAGCACCAGTAAAATGAACCAATAAAGGAATAAATAAGGAAAAAAACAATTTCCAGTGTATTGTTTTCATCTTTCCCTGCATTTTATGACTCAGACAAACGGAGCAAGTCGCTGTGCTCCATTTGTTATGTTCGCGCGGGCACATGTAAACAAAGAAAAGAGAAAAAACTGACTGGCTGCAGTTCCTCTCTTCCCCTCAAACTGTCATCATTGTGTTATAAACCAGTCACCATTTGTTTTATTATACATCTGTGTAGTTACTAAAGTTATCTTAGACTATGAGTTCACGCACGCACATGAAAAAAAAAGTGGCTGCCGCTGCGGTTCTTTTACGGAACCCAGGACACGTCACTTAAAGTGATATTTTTTTTCTGGCCATGATAATTTGTGCGCACGCTTTCCTTTAATTGAGCACACAAATTAATAAAACGTACTCTCAAATGAATAAAATGTGCGCACATTTTCCTGGCAATGATAATTCATGCGCACGTTTTCCTTTAATCGAGCCCTCAAATTAATAAAACGTGCGCACGTTTTCCTTTTGTTCAAAATGAACTTCATAATATGACCTAAATTGTCATCCTCACAACACTTCGCCCTCAGCATCCTTTTTAATGTGCTTAAACTCCAAATGATGCCATGCTGGGCAGCCGGAGTTCTCTGTATGTCCTTGTGCCCCCAAACCAGAGATGATACACTCTGACCAGATCCATTTCTAATGGGGAAATGTATCACACTGTCTCCTGGTTTGTTGACTAATAGTCAACATTTATGTGTCAAGACAATACTGAGTGCACGTTTTACAAATTGTGGCCACGTTTAAGTAGATCGTGCCCTTGTTTTACTCAAACGATGCTTAAAACGTGCGCACAATATCATAAAATGAGCACACAATATAATAAGACGTGCGCACATTCTCTCTACATGCAAAACATTTTACGATGACTCTTCCAAGGGCTCTGTAGTTCCTCGCTCTTTCTCCCCTGAAACTGTCATAATTGTGTTATAAACCAGTCACCATTTGTTTTATTATACATCTGTGTAGTTAAGAAATAAAATAATCGTCACAGACAATTTATTTGCGCGCAGGTGAAAAAAAAAAAAAAAACTGAGGGGAGAGCAGCAGCAGCAGCGGCAAACTCTCCCCAGAGAGGAATTAAGAGTCTGACACATCAGAGGAGGAGTTTTAAGGTTGATATAAGACTGACTTTTGGTTGTGCAAGTAACCTTTTTTTTTTTTTGGTGCAAGTAATTTTTTTTTATTACTAGCACCAGTGCAAGTAAGTTAAAAAATGTATTTCGACCCGATTGTAGTTTCTTGTCTGTATTACAACGTTTAGAAAGACGTGTCATTTTATTTAAAGCGGTGATTCGCTTTGAAGTTATTAAGTCTGACTGGACTCTCACTCGGCAGAGAGCCGCATAGCGTTTGGAGCTCTGCAAACAGAACGGAGGACGATTCTCGTTTCTTGACTGCAACAAGACTCCCAGTTAGCAACTTTATTCCACACAAAAGTGACTCACGATTGACATATTTTAATTGCTTTGAGAGGGGTTAAGAAGTGGACTTTCCGCTTCTGAAGAGCAGCGAATCGAAGAACCAACAAAGCAGCGAATCGAAGCACTGCTTCATTGGTTCAAGCTTCAAAGTGGAGTCGCGCTGCAGAAGCGGTTGATTATAGACCTGCTGCAGAGTCTGTAATCAACACAGAGAAATGATCATTTTCCCGACAAACACCCTCAAAAACAAAGACCACTCTGAAGGACCGAATCATTTCTTAACGATACCCGAAAAGAACTGGTTCTCAATACCCAACCCTAGCAATAGCACGTGCTGCATCATCTATCCTTACACCACTACACTGTTAGTCACATTACCAATGCAATCAAAAATTGCGTTGTCCAGAAGAAATTGATAAAAAGTTCCCCTGAAAGGTAAATTTTCATAAGAGACGACCTTGAACTACTTATGGCAGTTATGGTTGAGTCCATGACACAGTCGCTAGCAATGAAGTCATAGATCACGTGGGGGCTTCCCCAAACTTGTGTGAGGGCTTCTGGGAAGAACACAGTCACAGCCAATCAGAGTAAAGAGGGACTGTGATGTCACTGGCTGTTCTCTCTCTGGCTGCTAATCCAACATGGCGGGAAACACACCAAAACTGCTGCCTTTCTGTGTAAATCTCACATGTTTCTCATATATTATGTAAAGGCTAGTGAGAAATAAACACAGTGAAAACTAAAAACACTGTTCTTGTAACCAGGTAATACATCTGGAGGGATTTACAAGACATATCATGGACGTCAGCATGCGCGCACACCACCCGTGGTCAAAGGTAACTTCTGGTCTTTTCAAATGCTCATGCATGTGCAAAGGTAAAAGGTAAATAAAATATTCATTATGGAGTCCCCCCCAGATAAATCTATTCTCTTCAGTAGAATATGAATTTGCACACAGCATGCCATGTTCAAATTCACTTAAATACCCTTTCTTCCTCATTCTGAACTTCAGCAAGTCATCTTTGCCACATCTGGATGCCTAAATGCATTGAGTTGCCGCCATGCGATTGGCTGATTAGCTATTTGTGTTAACAAGTAATTGAACAAGTGCACCTAATAAAATGGCCGGTGAGTGTATATGACAAAAGCAATGAGTAGTTGTTTTACTCACACAAAAATCTGCTGTGCAAGCAGCACAGTTAGGGGAAAAAAATAACTATAACTGGGTTCCTATGAAGACACAGAGAAGAGTAAACTCCTTGAATGTATGACTTCATAAAGGAGTCCCGCACACAGAATGAGTGTGTGGCTGTTGTACGTGGGAATTTGGGTGTGATTCATTAAAGCGTCATTAAATATGCACATTTATAAGTGCTGCTCTAAGAATGCAGATTTCCCTGGAGTATTTTAACTTTAACTGCCACCCACTGCCTGTTAGTAAGAAGGCAACAAGCCGCCACCCACTTTATGTTTAGACGCACATAGAGACAAATCACCCTGGAACAGACCAAGTGCATCTGTCATGAGTCCATTCTACCAATGAAATGGAATCCATTCAGATGTCGCATTGTTACATGTCGCTGGTATTCCCACTGTGGGATTATTGTACACCGCTGCCTGCCTTAAAAAAAAAAAAAAAAAAATTAAAAAGCTTTTCAGACTGGCCGTGTGATGAGTCCTAATTACAAGTCAGAAAAAAGTCAAGTGTAAAACTAACACTTCTGACAGCTTCAGCCTACACGACAACCAAGGCTACCGTGCTACAGCATGCCGTCATCTGTGTTGTGCAACGAAATCGAATGAATCACGGACCACAGAACCGCTTCTAATCTCTAATCTGCTGTCTGCCTTGCTCACAACATTAAATATGAAGTTGGGGGGGAAGCTGTCATCTGGCTTTCACTCCCTGGAGAAATAAAAATGTCATTATCTTACTTACGAAAATGACATTCATTCATTTTTCCCACCTCTCAAAACATTAACCAGAATAAGCACCGACGTGAAGATGGCGCTGTGGACAGTCGTTGTTCTGGCTGCTCCAGTTTTGCTCCGGGTCACCCCAGCAGATCCTGAGTGGATCTGTGCACTAATTTGGCACATCTCCATGTGATGGGAGCGGAGGTGGCCTTGAACCTGAGATCTTCTCTTTGGAAGTGCAAACATGTTACCGACCTGCACCACAGGTGATGAAAAGGTGTGTTATGTAACAGCATTAGAGTGTGCAGTAGAAGAGAAGGATGGGAGCTCGCAGCAGGTCTGTGTGCAAGCGTGGAGATATACAGAGTGAGACAGAAAAATAAACACATGCACTTTTTATATATATATTATATATGTATGTGTGTGTGTGTATGATACATCACCTGTGTATGATATATATACACACACACTGGTCCCTCGTTTATCGCGGGAGTTACGTTCTAAAAATAGCCCGCGATAGGCGAAATTCGCGAAGTAGTCAGCGTTATTTTTTACAATTATTGTAGATGTTTTAAGGCTGTAAAACTCCTCACTACACACTTTATACACTTTTCTCAAACAGGCATTAACATTTTCTCACTTTCCTCTCCTGTGTAAACACTCTCAAAGTTCAAACCTTAGTAGAAAAATAAGTCCAGTATTATAGAATGAAACCAAAAATCAAAACCTG
The DNA here is from genome assembly GCF_902500255.1 of Thalassophryne amazonica. Classification (NCBI taxonomy): domain Eukaryota; kingdom Metazoa; phylum Chordata; class Actinopteri; order Batrachoidiformes; family Batrachoididae; genus Thalassophryne; species Thalassophryne amazonica. The sequence goes on along the minus strand of NC_047107.1, from coordinate 1,071,742 downwards.
TTTTCAGGCCCAAACATTTGTTTGAGAAATAAATATAGAACATTTTCCTATAAATAATTATGATGGCTTTTAGAACAAATTTAATGATCAACCTACGAGGTTGGACACATAAGAAATTATTAACAGTGACTGACCAGTATTTCACAGTTCCTCTGACCATGACTAAGCCACATATTTATTTATAACACAATACTGTCAGAAGGGGTCATTAAATATAAGTTAAAGATGATTGAATATATCACCAGAGCAGCAAACTGATCAGTCCGTGTGAACATAGCGCAGATCGCTGCTGCAGCGTTCATGCATCGTCAGAAATTACAGCCTGTTTGCTTGGATTTTTTTTTTTATGTAAAATAAAACAAAAACCACACTCCTGCCAAAAGCAACTGCTGAGTTTGAAACAGTCATGTAATTTCCAAAGGTACATGAAAGCAGCAGCATTCTGCCAATGTTCACACTGGCTGATCAATTTACTGCTCTGAAGACACATTCAATCATCTTTACACTTATATCTATTACCCCTTTTGAAAATGTTGTGTTATAAATCAATATATATGGTTTAGTAAGTAATACAATTGATAAAGCAGCCACCATGGCACACAAGCAGGTTTTTTTTTAGGCCTCCTGCACATTCCTGCGATATTGTCAGCGCCTTTCAGTCCAGCCTGCACAGATTCCAGCAAGATGATGACAGTGATAACCTCCCACCACAAACTATTCATGTACACCACAACATTATAATAAATACAATCACATTTAACATTTTAAAAGGAAGGTCACGTTAGACTACAGCCGGTGAATTTTCGGGTATCGTTAAGAAACGAATCGATCCACCGACATCAATAGCCTTTTTGCTTAATGATTCCCTTATCACTCCTTCAGAGCGGCTGTTGTTTTTGGGGGTGTTTGTCGGGAAAATGATCATGTCTCTACGTTGATTACAGAAACCCTGCAGGGTCTGTAATCAACTGTTTCTGCAGCGCGGCTCTTCTTTGAAGCTTGAAGCAATGAAGCATTGATCCGACTCACTGCTTTGTCTGTTCTTTGTTTTATCGAGTGAAGTTAGAATGATAGAGTCCAGTTGAAATTAAGAAATTCAAAGTGAAACGCCGTTTAAATCAATTGACACCTCTTTCCAAACGTTGTAATATAAACAAACTGCAATCGATCAAAATGTTTATTTTTTCCTCCCAAAATGAGATGTCCTACGCTGACGTGCAGCAGCCGGCTGAGCTCAGCTCAGAGGTACAGAGAGACATTCATGCCAAAATGTCTGAAAGGAAATGCTTTTGACAAAAACTACAGATTTTATTTATTTTTATTTATGTCGAGAAAAAGGATCCATTGACCAATTTCAAATGTTGACATAGAAACCCTGTAAAGCCTACTTTTAGTGCACAGAAAATTCACAAGAGGTATCGATAAGGGAATTGATAAGGAATCGATAATGGCATTGATATCGATAAAATCTTATCAATACCCATCCCTAGTGAACCAGGAAAAACGCTTTTAGTCACAAAAGGTAAAGCAGAAATTTCGGCCACATTCTGGAACTCATCACGACTTGTGGTCAGTTCCTAAAGGGACAGACTGTAGATCTGGTCTTACAGTACTCGATCAACGTCGAGATTCGAAAAATCCAGAGAGGACACAGCGTTTGTTTCCATTTTAAAGTCTTTCACAGTTGATTCACATTTCTGCAAAAACTCCCCCGCCAGTGTCGATTCACACCAGCTGCTTTTGTCTCACTCCACCTTTAATTAGCCAGCTCACCACATACCAACAATTTAAGAAAAACAACAACTTGCCATTGTTTACTGTTAACATTTGTTGTACCATAGAACACGATGTAAATGTGTTAACAAAACTGGCGTTACCAGTAGCACTGTTGACAGGTAGTTAGCGCCCTTAGCCATCCTAGCCTAGCCTAGCCATGTAGCACGTGCTCTTGATTTACGGAAACATTAAAGTGGGAGGCGAAAAGAAGTCAAACAGAAGCGATGTCATGAGCTAATAGCTAGTCGAGCTGTTCTGCTATCTTCGTCAATGAAGGTTTTCCTTCCAGAGATTAGTCGGGCCCCAGCCCTCCTCCTCCTACAGCAGCCTGTGATGAAGCAGCTAGCTCACTAACCTTGCGGCGCCTCACGGAAGGTCCCAATCCTCGTCAACCGTCCCGTTTACCCTCGGTCAGCTTCTGTCTTCGACTAAAAACGTCACCCGGGAGTTAATCCACATGAAAGTGTAATTTTATTTGTCATTTGTTCCGCTGGCGGTGTTTGTCCGTGAAGCTGCTGCTGCTGAGACTCTCAGCGGGCTGACCCTCCCCTCTCTCCCCATTGGGCCGAGAACACGCTGGCCCCGCCCCTCTTCCCATAGGCCCACGAGCTCTCTGACCCCGCCTCTCTCCACCCACAGCGACGAATCATAAATTAATCGTCATCGGTCACATCAAAGGTTTCGAACCTGCCACTCATAAAGGGCTCTATGTGAATACGTCATTCAAACAAACACTGGGTTCAGTGAAAAAGTCTGAATATAAGTTAAAGGGTAAATTTAATTTAAAAAAAACAAAAAAAAAACAAGCTCTGTCATTTTGTAACACCAGCATTCCAGCCTCGGGTTTTACTTGTCTTTGAGGGTTGCTACATTTGCAAGAAATATTTTCTTTAGGTAGTAATCCTGGCAGTAACCGGGGCAACCTAAAACCTCCACCACGCACTCAAAACAGCAGTAAAGTCACCTGATTTAATATGGCCAGTATTATTTTCCTGGTCCGGATCATGGTGGCAGCAAGCCAAACAGCTCATCCCACACTTCCCTAGTCCTGTAACTATTCCAGGGGGATCCCAAGGTGTTCCCTAGCTAGTTGGGAAATATGATCTCTCCAATGTGTCCTGGGTCTTCCCTGGAGCCTCCTCCCAGCTGGAAATGAACCAAAGACTGGTTGATACCCTACATCACACCAGCCTTTGGCCCAATTCCAGCGTCCTCCAACCCCCATCTGTGGGCATCGTCAAACCCCCTTTCATGTGCCACTGCATTAATCTGCTGTTGGCATCTCAGTCCAACGTGCAAACCATTATGCCCCCACCACAATGGAAATAAGTCTTGGATTTTTTGGAGTTTTCCCCACAATTGTACATGTACTGTTAAAATTACTGTGTTTTTACATTTTGTCTTTTTAAGCACATGCCTGAATTTCATATCAGTCAAAAGTGAGCCCATTAAGGCTAAAATCATTTCAAAATAATCCACATAGTCATGTTTCAAACTCCAGTGTTGTGGTGTGGGATCAGTGTACCCACCTCAGTGGTTTTCCAACATTTTATGGTACTTTTGAAATAATGCAAGTTATACTTGTTTTTATTTTTATTGTTGAAGGACATGTAATCATTTAGATGAACTGAAGAATCCATAAAAAGAGTCAGTACAGTATTCAATCACATTATGCCTGGTCAAGGCAGTTCCACTGTCTCGGCCAATCAGCTTGGCTCCAAAATAGGCGTCACCCCCTGGTGGTGATGGAGTGATATTTTATGGACGTCACTGTACACCTTCTGGTCAGGCTCTGAGTTTTACATGAAGGTGTTCTGCCTGAGATCCCAACAGATGCAGCAAAGCTACAAAAATTCCATCACTGTCCAATTACTTATGGACCCAGCTGAGTCTGCTGCAGCCAGAAGATACGTGGGCATTTGGTACGTAGGCACCTTTAGAGACACAGGAAAACACAGCACACGATCATACACCTCATTTGAGTTTCTCAACGTAGACAAAGTCATTCCAGCGGAACCCATGAATTCTAGAGTCCCAGTACCACAGACCTCCAGTCTGACCTTAGGTCACTGTTAGGTTTGCAGTGGTGTCAAAAGTACACACATTTGTTACTTAAGTAGAAGTATAGATACTGCAGTTTAAAAACACTATATGAATTGAAAGCTTCATTTAAAAACTGATTCGTTCTACATGTGGCCCAAGACCCAAAATTACCCCCCAACACCACCTGCAGGAAAATGTTTCAATTCTAGAAGCTCTGAAATGCAATCTGGGACTATTCAGGACAATAAACTGCAGTGAGTGCAGCATCCATTTAGTGAGGAAAAAAACCAAACTTTCCTTATTCAGATTCATTCCAGTAGTATTCTGCTCTTACTAGGATGCAGCAGTTTTCTAGTTTGTCAGATAGTTCTGGAGGAAATAACTGAAGAAATTAACAAACTGAAAATACGGTTTGACCGAAACAAACTGTCATTAAATAAGACAGGGATGAAGTGGAGGAGTAAGAGTCACTAGGTGTTCACAGGAAACATTTATTTATTTATGTATGTTCATTGTTAGTTGCTTTTATATTTTCTGTTGTGTTTCTATTCAGGATCTTTTTGCCTCTTTCTCTAAAATTGTATATAATAATCATTAGATTATTAATATATAAACAAAAATAAATTTAAGAAATATTACAATTTGAAAACAAATGCACCCGAACGTGATGAGAGCTGCTTAATGCTAACTTTTAACATTGAAAATGCCATAGACATGCTAACGCGTTAGCGTCGCTCCCGTTTTTAAGTTATAAAATACATCTATCAGCTGTTTCAGAAGACCATAACAGGTCGGTTTAACATATAAAAGGTAAATAATACTCACAGAAGTATGCTCTTTAGGGTTTTAGCGGGGGAAATTAAGCGAAAGAAAGAATAAACAAAGCAATAGGTCGAAGCATTGCTTCAATCTGCGAACCACTGCTTCGATTGGTTCACGGTTCAAAGCAAAGCCGTGCTGCAGAAAAGTTGATTACAGGCGCACATGACGTGAAATATGTAATGAGTAGAAGTCAGAAGTAGGCAGAAAAATAAGTAAAGGAGTAAAGTATAGATACCTAAAAAGTGTACTTAAGTACAGTAACGAAGTATTTGTACTTCGTTACTTGACTCCTCTGCTGGTTTGCATACTGAGATCACAACCATACAGTAAGGCTGGAAGCACCAAGATCATAAAGACTACCTTTGATGATGCTGAACGGACATCTCTGTCTCACAGTCTCACAACTCCATAAATCAAGCATCTCTTGACCTCAAAGACCAAGGTAGAAGAGATCAGGGGTCACCAACCCTGTTCCTGGAGAGCACCTGCCCTGCATGTTTTCAACAGCAAACTACTCAAGTCACACCTGATTTTTTAAAATGGGTGTTTTCTACCTTATGATTAGCTGAGAACACCTGACAGAGTGAACAGCCTGGGAGTGGAACAGGCAGCAGGCCAGGGGTGCTCTCCAGGACCAGGATGGGTCACCCCCGTCTGAACAGCAACTCCAATCTCTTATCTGACTTTATTAACCAAATGTTTGGGCTGATGGCCTTTATCAAGTTTGACTGGGTGGATACCACACAGCGGTGTTTAAAGAATCCCAGACTGAGGTATTCTGGGTAAATCAGATGCAACTTATTACACCAAGTCCACAATACAATCAAATATAATGCAATGCTAAAATACCCTCCGCCATATGAGCATTGTGCTCTTTATAATTTGCCACTGTTTAATTAAGAGCCAACTGTCTTATGTACAATTTATACTTGTTTAATAAAGCCTGTCTATCAATCAATCATAAACAATAATTACATTTTAACGGCGTCTGTGTGTGCATGAGCTTTTGACAAGAACAGAAGTTATGCAAATCTATATTTAAATCAAATCAGTATTTGTAGCTTCCTCTGTGCATGTTCAGGTATTAATGAGAGAAATTTAACTCCATAGGACGTTAGCTTTAAGTTAGCGTGCATGCTAACATCTGTGAATTGTCTTGTAAATCACTTCAGGGGTGTTATTAGGTTCCAAAAACAGTGTTTTCAGTTTTACATATGTCTATTTCTCACTAGCTTTTACATCATATATAACAAACATGTTATATAAACACATAAATGAAGCCAGTTTAGACAAACCAGCCACTGATGTCATGGCGTAGCTCTTCACTGATTGGCTGTCACCCCCACCACTCAAAAAAAAATAAAATAAATAAGAACAGATTCATCTTTGAACTTGTCCAAGGCCTGTGTCCCAAGAATGTTCCCTGTGAACTTGAAGACTCTGGCAGTAACGGGACTGGACTTATGCTGAGCACAGACAGACGGACAGACAGATGGATGGACACGAAGCCTTTGCAATACCCAATGGCCATATTTGATGGCCTCTGGTAAAAATGAATCACATGACAGGACGGGAGCTTGTCAAACCCACAAGACCACACAACTGCATCATTTATACGCAAACACCAGTATACACTCAGAGAAACATCCATCCATCCATTTTCTATACCTGCTAACTCCAGTCAAGGGTCACAGGGGGCTGGAGCCTATCCCAGCAGTCACAGGGTGTGAGGCGGGTTCATCCTGGACAGGACGCCAGTCTGTTGCAGGGTCACATACACACAAACAAACACATTCACACCTACAGACAATTTAAAGTTTCCAATCCACGCCACCTGTTATGTGTCGACGCGGGTTGAGGACCGGACCTGCGTCAGACGGAACCCAGCGCTACAAATAACCAGAAAAGCGGTTCCAAAAACGATATATTTATTTCACCCGCTGGTGCATAAAAAGTGTAAAAACAAAAATAGCGTCCTTCTGGTGGAGTGACTGTTGGCACACTCACCAGCGCCCAAAAGGATCAAAGCCCGGCGCTCCTGGACCCACTACCACCGCCAAACACCCCCCATGTGGACACGACAAACCGACTCTCTGCGAAGCATAGAAGAGGTGAGGTAAGTTAGCAGTTACAACTAATATCCTTCAAAAGACACACACTATCAGCAACACATGCAGGTCTGTATTTTAAGCTTTATGCAAATGAGCAGCTTCTCACAACAGGTGGAGGACCACTTGTCCGCATGCCACAGCAGTGAGAAGCGAGCTGCACAATCCTCATCACAATTCAAGTATACTGCATAACAAAATACCAAATTACTATCAACAATTAGTCAAACACTTAATCACCTTTGATGTGTGCTGACAGCATGTGTCCTCACCCTTCCTTGCTTCACGGGCTCGATGTGTCAAACCCAGGTGCGGCCCTCAGCGTCTCACAAACGAACATCACAAGGTCGAGTTCCCGGCAGTTCTGCTTGAATCACACATGACTTAAATGCAGAACGCCATCCAATTATCTGCTTCAGCTGAAAGTCTTTAAGGCTGCACATGAGCACCATTCACAGGTGCTGCACATGATGTTGATGAGGGTGAAGGATTCTTCAGCCAGCACCTTCTCCACAGACAAATCAGTTCTCATGCCACCTGGAGAGCAAAGAAAAGAAAAGAACACCAAAATATCCAGCCACACCCCCCAACACACAACAGTACCCCCCCTTTAACGGGAAGCCTCCCGGCGACCGAACAGACCAGGCCCGAGAACAGCACCTCCCTCCGGGGTCCTCGTCAGGAAGCAGACAGCACCACGCTCCTAAGGTCCACCACAGACAGCAGGACAGGGCACCGCAGCTGGAAGGCCAGCTGGCATCAACAAAAGCCCCAAAACATTCCCCAGTACAATCCAACACACAGGAAAAAACACAAAACCCACCCAAAACCGCCCCAGGGGACCGTCCCATCAAACCCCGGGAAGAAAAGAAAAACTCCCAAACGCAAAAACCCAACACAGCCCCACAAACACAATACAAACATAAATGCATAAAAGAAAAATAACAAACAACCCCCCCCAGAACGACCTGCAGAGCCCAACCCCCCCCCAGAAGGCCTTTACCGCCAGTTCCAGGAGGAACAGCCAGAACCAGAATCCCACACAGGTCCCCAGGTATACATGGAGCAAACGGCGCCCCCCAGAGGACCGTACCATCAACCCCAGGAGGTACCCTCCCCACAAACCCGGAACCCCAGACTCGGCCACACTTGGCTAGTTGGCCCCAAGCCAATTCCCCCCCAGAGGACCGTCCCATCAACCCTGGAGGTGGAACCCGGAAGGAAACAGAACAAAATCAAAACTCAACCCCCGGAGGACTACAAAAACAACCCCGGGGGGATATAAAATGACCGTAAACCCTGTTACCCTCCCCGGCACCCCGAAAGACCCCAGGTCCCTCCCAGAGCCCCTCAGCGGCTCAATTTTGGCAAACGGCTCAAAATATTAAGCCGGGGAAGGAAACAGGAAAAACTAACCCAGCCCCAACCCCAAGGCGCAGCGGAGAACCGGAAATACGTCCAGTGCCCCAACTCGACCATACCCCAGCCTCTCGGGAGGGGTGGAACTACCGAAATGGCGAACGGCAACAGATCGGCCCACCCCTCCGACTGAGGTATGTCTCCGCTGCACCACACCCCGGCAACACCAATGACGAACAGTACAAAGGCTCACCGAGGCTGGAGTGGAACCGGGCCCTAACCAAACCAAAAAAAACGCCCCTAACACCCCCCCCCCCCCCCCCTAGGTGCAGAGGTCTTCTGAGAACGCTCAGCGTGACCAACCTGCACCAGCCCACAACCCACAAGACAAACGGTCTTGGGGCAAGTGAGGTTGGGGTTAGGGATGTAGGGAAATAAAAAACAACAAAATAAAACGACCCCACAACCCAAACAGAAAATACCTAAAGACACATAAAAAATTAACGATTAGGTGAGCCCAGACGGGCTTCTATCCGCCTAACATTCACTCCACCAGACACGCCTCTGACTCCCCAAACAAATTATAACCCCTATTTAAAGAAAACAAAACATTAACCCGTACTAGATTTTTTTTTTTTTATGTGTGTTATTTTTCCTGTCCCAGAACACCTGGAGATACGTCACCATTATTTTTCTTGACGCTTATATGTCGGGGCAATACAGTGATCTCCGTTCGTCCGAGCTGCATGGGCTCGTCAGCAAGAGGAGCCAGAGGTCCCGTCGGAAGAGCCTCAGTGGGGCGAAGAAGAGGCGGCCCAGATTTGTGTCGGGGAAAGCCCCGAGACGAAAAAACCCGCTCTGATGGCCGCCCTCTCTCGCGTCCACGCTCCTTCATCCGATCATCTAGACGAATCACCAACGATATTAGCTCATCTAAATCGTTTGGCTCGTCACGGACTGCCGGCTCGTCTTTTAATGACTCATTTAACCCATCTACAAACATTCCTCGTACAGCTGCGGCGCTCCAACCTGACTGAGCAGAAACCAGAGAACAGTGCATCACCGCACAAGGCTCCGGACGACAAACAATCGGTTCGGACGCTGAATCTCTGGGTGACGGAGTTATCTGCACTAGTATCGATGGTGCCGCAGCTGGAGCAGCAGGAAGCGGAATTGCTTGTGCTGCAAGCTCCGTAACACGGGCATCTGTTTGTTTAATTTGGTTTACGAGATGCTGTAATTGCTCCCATATTTTCTCCAAGTGTTCTTGAATTTTTTCGGCAAAAGGAACCGCCTCTGCCGCTGGGTCCATTATGGAATGACCGGGAACTACTGTTATGTGTCGACGCGGGTTGAGGAGCGGACCTGCGTCAGACGGAACCCAACGCTACAAATAACCAGAAAAGCGGTTCCAAAAACAATATTTTTATTTCACCCGCTGGTGCATAAAAAGTGTAAAAACAGAAATAGCGTCCCTCTGGTGGAGTGAAGGCTGGCACGCTCTCCAGGGCCCAAAAGGATCGAAGCCCGGCGCTCCTGGACCCACTACCACCACCAAACACCCCCCAGGTGGACACTACAAACCGACTCTCTGCGAAGCATAGAAGAGGTGAGGTAAGTTAGCAGTTACAACTAATATCCTTCAAAAGACACACACTATCAGAAACACATGCAGGTCTGTATTTTAAGCTTTATGCAAATGAGCAGCTTCTCACAACAGGTGGAGGACCACTTGTCCGCACGCCACAGCAGTGAGAAGCGAGCTGCAAAATCCTCATCACAATTCAAGTATACTGCATAACAAAATACCAAATTACTATCAACAATTAGTCAAACACTTAATCACCTTTGATGTGTGCTGACAGCATGTGTCCTCACCCTTCCTTGCTTCACGGGCTCGATGTGTCAAACCCAGGCGCGGTCCTCAGCGTCTCACAAACGAACATCACAAGGTCGAGTTCCCGGCAGTTCTGCTTGAATCACACATGACTTAAATGCAGAACGCCATCCAATTATCTGCTTCAGCTGAAAGTCTTTAAGGTTGCATGTGAGCACCATCCACAGGTGCTGCACATGATGTTGATGAGGGTGAAGGACTCTTCAGCCAGCACCTTCTCCACAGACAAATCAGTTCTCATGCCACCTGGAGAGCAAAGAAAAGAAAAGAACACCAAAATATCCAGCCACACCCCCCAACACACAACAGCCACCTATGTGTCTTTGGATGTGGGAGGAAGCCGGAGCACCAGGAGGGAACCCACACAAACACGGGATAAACACACAAACTCCACACAGAAAGGACATGGGTGGGAATCGAACCAATGACCTTCTTACTGTGAGCCAGCAGTGCTAACCACTAATCCACTGTGCTGCCAACATTAAAACATCTAAATTCATTATGGAGCAAACAAGTTCACAAGTTACATTACTTTTAGCAACTCTTCAATTCAAATAAGTTCTATCAAATCAAATAATCAATGTCATTCTTTAAATAAATGGTATCAAGTCAGGTTTTTCATTTAGGCTTTGGAGCCTGAAGAGTCCCCAGGTATGAGATACAAACACCTCCCTCCTCGATAAAGTCCTCTCACAGCCACGTCGCCTCTACAAGGTGGTGCCAAAGGTCAGTTGGGGTGCACCCGCTGTCATAATAAAGCGCAGCACGGGTTGGGGGTGGCGGGGGCCCCAACTCCAGCATTTTGTCTTTTTCAAATACCAATGGGAGCCATTAGCTGGAACTTCAGCTTTACATCTTATGTAAAATTACTAATGATGAGCATCACCAGCATGAAAAGACAGATTTGAACAGGATTTCCCCTCGACATGTATCTGAAATGACCACAGTCACGTTTAGAATCAAAGAAAACACGTTACATAGTCGATGACGCTCCTGAGGGTTCAGCAAAATCACTTTATTCTGGAATATCACAAATAGTAAATCAATTATCTAATATATGAAGCTGGCCGTGTGTGTGTGTGTGTGTGTGTGTGTGTGTGTGTGTGTGTGTGTGTGTGTGTGTGTGTGTGTGTGTGTGTGTGTGTGTGTGTGTGTGTGTGTGTGTGTTCGCTATGCACAGCCACAATAATTAATAATTGACACCAAACTTGCTATGGTGACTGGGTGCACCAAGGGGGAGGTCACTGGGGCCCTTAGGTTGAAAGCGTATGTGCGCAAACACAAACACACACACACGCGCGTGCGCATGCACGCAGTCAACCTTATGGGACGGTCACACGGTATACGACGGTTCCTGAATGAAGGGAAAAAAGTAAAAAAGTCACTAATTGGCGAGAAAAGGTCGACAAATGAGCTTTTGACTTTTCCCATCACTGTGAGTCAAGAGTGAATCAGGAGGGAATCAAGTAGTGTCTGGGTTAAGGCATGCTGGGGTCTTCTATTTTCTTCTCAAAGTAATCCAGGAAATCTTGTGCTGTAAAAGCTCAGTGACTCACAGGTGGTTGTGTTGCCACCATGTTGAACAAGAACTTTGAGTTATGCTTTTTTTTGTTGATCAAATCACAGTAATGGGTCCACTTTGTAGACAGTAGTGCATGTTTATAGTCTAAGATAGCATCACGCCACACAAGGTGGAATACTTCTAATTTTGAAGGACACCATTTCCGTTCTAGACCTTGAGCCTTATGCTTGAGGTCACACAAGTTATCATTGAACTCCGGTGACTGTGTTTTGGGCCAGCGTGGTTTTAATGTAGGTGGAGCAATCATGTCGAGTGCAGTTTTGAGCGCTGAGTTTAAGATGTCTGCAAAACTGTCAACTGAATGGTCATTTTCCAAAAGTGACATTAACATATCAGGCAGTGTGGCTCCAAGTTCAGGTGTAGCTGAGGAGTTGATGTGTTGCCGCAATGATAAATAAGGTTCTTGTTCCAGTAAACATGGCAACAAATCTGTAAACATAATAAGTGAGTGATCGGAGACCACTGAGGCAACAGGCATGATGACAATATTTTTGACAGCAATACTGCACACGAGGACCAAATCCAGAGTATTTCCACTAACGTGCATTGAATCCTGAATTCATTACTGATACATCCACAATGTCCATAAATGATTCGCACAGGGGATCAAAAGGCTTATTTACGTATATGAAGGTTGAAGTCATCAAGAATCAGAATGTTATGTGCAAGTCAGAGAGAAACTCACCAAATTAATCTAAGAATTCAGAGTTTGGGCCTGGGGGCCTATGTGCAGTCCAGTTTTTTTCCTATCCTTCTGACCTTGGCTATATGTAGCATCCTGGGCAGAGCAAAGAGTCAGATCTTCAAACCAATTATATTTTAGACCCCAACAACTAGTAAAATAACCCAGATTTATAAATTAGAGCAACACCCCACCTTGCTTTGTATCACGGGGGACGTGACTAAATGTATATGTCGTGGGCAGGCTTCGTTTAAGGGGAGGACAGCTGTAGGCTGTGAAAGCAAAATAACTGTCTTCATGTGACACCATGTTTATTTGGTATTGTGTTCATCACTGTGTGAATGCACTGTGAAATGTCCTTAATCCAGAGACTGTTCATGCAGTTTGCGCAGAACGACTGACAGCCACGTTTCTGTCTGACCCAGAGCGTCACAGGGTCTGTTCTGATCGGTGCCTCACTGCAGCCTTCAGACAAAACAGATTTTGAAGGACTTCGTCTCTCCACAGCCTGTTTCCAGATGAAGTCATTTTCAGATAGTTACCAGTATTGTATCACTTCCTGTTCCGGAGCACAGCGGTGTTTTTCTGTATCTCTTAGCTGTTTAATCTGCGCAGTTAGATTGATCTAGTTATCTAGATTACGATTTGTTTCCCAGTGTAATCTTTATGTGCCTTAACTAAAGCACTCCCTCTGCTGAATCACCTCTAAATTATTTACACATTATTCACTTTGCGTGTTTTTAGGAATCCGCTAGCTTAGCGTAGCTACTAGCTCTTAGCCGATTTAGCATGGCGGCTTCTCCTGTCTCTCCCGCACTTTTCTGCTCTGGGTGTGAAATGTTTAGTTATTCCTCGGCCTCCTTTAGCAGTAACGGTACTTGTAATAAGTGTAGCTTATTCGTAGCTTTGGAGGCCAGGCTGGGCGAATTGGAGACTCGGCTCCGCACCGTGGAAAATTCTACAGCTAGCCAGGCCCCTGTAGTCGGTGCGGACCAAGGTAGCTTAGCCGCCGTTAGTTACCCCCTGGCAGATCCCGAGCAGCCGGGAAAGCAGGCTGATTGGGTGACTGTGAGGAGGAAGCGTAGCCCTAAACAGAAGCCCCGTGTACACCGCCAACCCGTTCACATCTCTAACCGTTTTTCCCCACTCGACGACACACCCGCCGAGGATCAAACTCTGGTTATTGGCGACTCTGTTTTGAGAAATGTGAAGTTAGCGACACCAGCAACCATAGTCAATTGTCTTCCGGGGGCCAGAGCAGGCGACACTGAAGGAAATTTGAAACTGCTGGCTAAGGCTAAGCGTAAATTTGGTAAGATTGTAATTCACGTCGGCAGTAATGACACCCGGTTACGCCAATCGGAGGTCACTAAAATTAACATGAAATCGGTGTGTAACTTTGCAAAAACAATGTCGGACTCTGTAGTTTTCTCTGGGCCCCCCCCCCAATCAGACCGGGAGTGACATGTTTAGCCGCATGTTCTCCTTGAATTGCTGGCTGTCTGAGTGGTGTCCAAAAAATGAGGTGGGCTTCATAGATAATTGGCAAAGCTTCTGGGGAAAACCTGGTCTTGTTAGGAGAGACGGCATCCATCCCACTTTGGATGGAGCAGCTCTCATTTCTAGAAATCTGGCCAATTTTCTTAAATCCTCCAAACCGTGACTATCCAGGGTTGGGACCAGGAAGCAGAGTTGTAGTCTTACACACCTCTCTGCAGCTTCTCTCCCCCTGCCATCCCCTCATTACCCCATCCCCGTAGAGACGGTGCCTGCTCCCAGACCACCAATAACCAGCAAAAATCTATTTAAGCATAAAAATTCAAAAAGAAGAAATAATATAGCACCTTCAACTGCACCACAGACTAAAACAGTTAAATGTGGTCTATTAAACATTAGGTCTCTCTCTTCTAAGTCCCTGTTGGTAAATGATATAATAATTGATCAACATATTGATTTATTCTGCCTTACAGAAACCTGGTTACAGCAGGATGAATATGTTAGTTTAAATGAGTCAACACCCCCGAGTCACACTAACTGTCAGAATGCTCGTAGCACGGGCCGGGGCGGAGGATTAGCAGCAATCTTCCATTCCAGCTTATTAATTAATCAAAAACCCAGACAGAGCTTTAATTCATTTGAAAGCTTGTCTCTTAGTCTTGTCCATCCAAATTGGAAGTCCCAAAAACCAGTTTTATTTGTTATTATCTATCGTCCTCCTGGTCGTTACTGTGAGTTTCTCTGTGAATTTTCAGACCTTTTGTCTGACTTAGTGCTTAGCTCAGATAAGATAATTATAGTGGGCGATTTTAACATCCACACAGATGCTGAGAATGACAGCCTCAACACTGCATTTAATCTATTATTAGACTCTATTGGCTTTGCTCAAAAAGTAAATGAGTCCACCCACCACTTTAATCATATCTTAGCTCTTGTTCTGACTTATGGTATGGAAATAGAAGACTTAACAGTATTCCCTGAAAACTCCCTTCTGTCTGATCATTTCTTAATAACATTTACATTTACTCTGATGGACTACCCAGCAGTGGGGAATAAGTTTCATTACACTAGAAGTCTTTCAGAAAGCACTGTAACTAGGTTTAAGGATATGATTCCTTCTTTATGTTCTCTAATGCCATATACCAACACAGTGCAGAGTAGCTACCTAAACTCTGTAAGTGAGATAGAGTATCTCGTCAATAGTTTTACATCCTCATTGAAGACAACTTTGGATACTGTAGCTCCTCTAAAAAAGAGAGCTTTAAATCAGAAGTGCCTGACTCCGTGGTATAACTCACAAACTCGTAGCTTAAAGCAGATAACCCGTAAGTTGGAGAGGAAATGGTGTCTCACTAATTTAGAAGATCTTCACTTAGCCTGGAAAAAGAGTCTGTTGCTCTATAAAAAAGCCCTCCATAAAGCTAGGACATCTTACTACTCATCACTAATTGAAGAAAATAAGAACAACCCCAGGTTTCTTTTCAGCACTGTAGCCAGGCTGACAAAGAGTCAGAGCTCTATTGAACTGAGTATTCCATTAACTTTAACTAGTAATGACTTCATGACTTTCTTTGCTAACAAAATTTTAACTATTAGAGAAAAAATTACTCATAACCATCCCAAAGACGTATCGTTATCTTTGGCTGCTTTCAGTGATGCCGGTATTTGGTTAGACTCTTTCTCTCCGATTGTTCTGTCTGAGTTATTTTCATTAGTTACTTCATCCAAACCATCAACATGTTTATTAGACCCCATTCCTACCAGGCTGCTCAAGGAAGCCCTACCATTATTTAATGCTTCGATCTTAAATATGATCAATCTATCTTTGTTAGTTGGCTATGTACCACAGGCTTTTAAGGTGGCAGTAATTAAACCATTACTTAAAAAGCCATCACTTGACCCAGCTATCTTAGCTAATTATAGGCCAGTCTCCAACCTTCCTTTTCGCTCAAAAATTCTTGAAAGGGTAGTTGTAAAACAGCTAACTGATCATCTGCAGAGGAATGGTCTATTTGAAGAGTTTCAGTCAGGTTTTAGAATTCATCATAGTACAGAAACAGCATTAGTGAAGGTTACAAATGATCTTCTTATGGCCTCGGACAGTGGACTCATCTCTGTGCTTGTTCTGTTAGACCTCAGTGCTGCTTTTGATACTGTTGACCATAAAATTTTATTACAGAGATTAGAGCATGCCATAGGTATTAAAGGCACTGCGCTGCGGTGGTTTGAATTATATTTGTCTAATAGATTACAATTTGTTCATGTAAATGGGGAATCTTCTTCACAGACTAAAGTTAATTATGGAGTTCCACAAGGTTCTGTGCTAGGACCAATTTTATTCACTTTATACATGCTTCCCTTAGGCAGTATTATTAGACGGTATTGCTTAAATTTTCATTGTTACGCAGATGATACCCAGCTTTATCTATCCATGAAGCCAGAGGACACACACCAATTAGCTAAACTGCAGGATTGTCTTACAGACATAAAGACATGGATGACCTCTAATTTCCTGCTTTTAAACTCAGATAAAACTGAAGTTATTGTACTTGGCCCCACAAATCTTAGAAACATGGTGTCTAACCAGATCCTTACTCTGGATGGCATTACCCTGACCTCTAGTAATACTGTGAGAAATCTTGGAGTCATTTTTGATCAGGATATGTCATTCAAAGCGCATATTAAACAAATATGTAGGACTGCTTTTTTGCATTTACGCAATATCTCTAAATCAGAAAGGTCTTGTCTCAGAGTGATACTGAAAAACTAATTCATGCATTTATTTCCTCTAGGCTGGACTATTGTAATTCATTATTATCAGGTTGTCCTAAAAGTTCCCTAAAAAGCCTTCAGTTAATTCAAAATGCTGCAGCTAGAGTACTGACGGGGACTAGAAGGAGAGAGCATATCTCACCCATATTGGCCTCTCTTCATTGGCTTCCTGTTAATTCTAGAATAGAATTTAAAATTCTTCTTCTTACTTATAAGGTTTTGAATAATCAGGTCCCATCTTATCTTAGGGACCTCGTAGTACCATATCACCCCAATAGAGTGCTTCGCTCTCAGACTGCAGGCTTACTTGTAGTTCCTAGGGTTTGTAAGAGTAGAATGGGAGGCAGAGCCTTCAGCTTTCAGGCTCCTCTCCTGTGGAACCAGCTCCCAATTCAGATCAGGGAGACAGACACCCTCTCTACTTTTAAGATTAGGCTTAAAACTTTCCTTTTGGCTAAAGCTTATAGTTAGGGCTGGATCAGGTGACCCTGAACCATCCCTTAGTTATGCTGCTATAGACTTAGACTGCTGGGGGGTTCCCATGATGCACTGAGTGTTTCTTTCTCTTTTTGCTCTGTATGCACCACTCTGCATTTAATCATTAGTGATCGATCTCTGCTCCCCTCCACAGCATGTCTTTTTCCTGGTTCTCTCCCTCAGCCCCAACCAGTCCCAGCAGAAGACTGCCCCTCCCTGAGCCTGGTTCTGCTGGAGGTTTCTTCCTGTTAAAAGGGAGTTTTTCCTTCCCACTGTAGCCAAGTGCTTGCTCACAGGGGGTCGTTTTGACTGTTGGGGTTTTACATAATTATTGTATGGCCTTGCCTTACAATATAAAGCGCCTTGGGGCAACTGTTTGTTGTGATTTGGCGCTATATAAAAAAAAATTTGAATTGATTGATTGATTGATCAGTTTGGGGAGATGAGCTCATTAGAACACCGTCCTGGCATGTGTACATAAAGGTGCACTCTATGTGCTGATACACACACACACACACACACACACACACACACACACACACACACACACACACACACACACACACACACACACACACACACACACACACACACACACTTGCTGTATGCTGTTCGTTTAGTGTGTCCAACGCACTTTGTACAATAAACCTGTTAATTTTGACAATCAGCCTCCTGACTCTTCCTTCACCAGACAGCCAGAGACCGTTTGGTCCAAAGTTTAAAATTTTGACTCCACAGACTGGTGTCAGAAGTGGGATGCTCTCTGGACCGTCGGACCAGGACCAGATGGATGGCCAAACAGATCTAGAACGTAGACATCTGCCTCGTACCTGCTATTAACGGACGGAGGGCCGACCATCTCTGGGTTCTCGATCATCAGTGCGGCATTTCATGAACCGTGGGTGTTGTACCAACAACACTGAGAGAGGCTGTCATTTTTATTGTGGAAGTTAAAATTGACTGAGAGCCAAGTGTTGCAAGTTAAAGTAAAACTTTATTCTAACTGAGTGTGGGCTCTGGTAAGAAACTCTTTAAAGACAAGTGGTCTGAGTTTCTGAGGTAGGAGTCAGAAAAAAAAAATCAAATTGTAGAAGGTCAGAGAGCTCTGAGTAGTAGGAAATAAAAGACGTTTTATTTCTAAGTTGCAGGAGAATTTTGATTCTCTGAGTTTATGTAAGGGTCAAAGGTGACTCTGAGTTGTAGAAAATAATCATACTGCAGTGTGTTATTTCTAAGTTAAATGGGGAACAAAACAGGGAACAAAAAAACCTGATGAAGTCAACTGGTTTTCTCCATTTGTGCGATTAATGCTGGAGAAATATGGGGACATTTGTCTCACACATATGAATATATGGGTGAGAGATTTTGGGTTCCCAGCAGGAGCTTAAGCAGAAATCAATTGGACTAACTAAAAGAAAATATGGAGAAACAGAAGGCAAAGGTTATATAAAAAACGAGAGTGAGGACTGTGGACGTGACAGAGAAATGTTATACCACGTATGCCATGTGGTCGAATGAGTGTAATTTGAGAAATAAAAAACAGAAAGAAGGGAGAAAGAATGTTGAAAAGAAGGAACTAGAGGGGAAAGAGTCCTTACCACCTTCCCCACCAGAGCTCCTGGATGACGATGACCCGTCAGGCGTGATGGGAGGACAACCGCAACCACCCGTTGAGGGCAAAGCTCACCTCATAACTCCAGAACCCGCGGCATCAAGCCGCAGGTGAAACAGCAAGACGTCTTTGCCACGCCAATGATTGAGTTTCCTGGTGCCCACGGTGAAAATGTCCTCGTCCACCATCATATGTGGACTGAGATGATAACTGCTGCAAAAGACTGTCTCCTTCCAATCAGCCAAGGTGGAGAGGGGTTTGCTGAAAAAGTGGATGCTTTCTGTCACGCCTGGAGACCGAGAGACCTGACCAGCCTTTTAAAGACACTTGTTCCAGTCCAACCATACCTGAAAGTCCACAAGCTGTGGTTGAAAGTCCACCTGCACAAAGACTGAGAGCTGAAACCATCACCTGGGAAAACACCAGCGAGTACGAACTGCATGTGAAAGCAGTTTGTGATGACATCAAGGCCAAATGTCCAGCCACAGTGGACATGGTGGCGATCCAAGCCTGCAAACAAAATCCTGGTGAGACTGTGACAGACTTTTTCCTCCGGATGGAGAAGGAATGCATTGAACACAGTGGACATGAAAGAGCTGAGGGTGCCTATGAGGCAAAGGGAGAGACACTGTTTGAAGCTGCCCTAAAGTCCTGTCTGGTCCCTGGCCTGAGATCTGAGATCCGTCAGGGAATTGAGCAAACCCTGATCGGAAGATGGGCTGACAACAGAATAAATGACATTCTGAAACATGCATGTCACGCTGAAGCAAAGGAGGTGAGGAAAGCCACCAAGAAAAAAGTCTCTGATCATGATGAATGCCCTAGACACATCTGCAGCCGCCCTCACCGTGATGTCTGCTGAGAGGGGGCGTCCTCTTCAACGTGGCAGACAGAACTTTGATGGAAGACCATCACACGCTCCACGACACAGAGACACTCAAGATCCATCCTGGGACCCAAACAGACCGCTGGTCCACCCGGTGCCCACAACGCCACCCAGGGTAGGGTCACGGACGTGGAGGCTACAATCTTGGAGGAGGCAGAGGGGGACAGGGTCCAGCCCAGCAGATTCAGGACACCCTCGTGGACTGACCACGACAGACGGCCAGCGCGGCACACGGTGAATCAAACACACACAACACAGTCACACCCGCTGCGGAACAACACACAAATATACATTTTGAGAGTAAAGTAAATAATTATTTAAGTCAAAAGCCAACACAAATCCCTCCGGAGGTCCAACAAATGGTTTTAAATAAGATTACTGAATTAGAAAAACTCTTTAGTCCATATCTTATGTTTTTAAAACCCCAACCTTTTGACATTTTGCCAGCAGCTGTTCGAACTGTAAATGGGAGAAAACTGAAATTTATGCCACAAGATCTTTGATACAGAGCTCTTATTTTGAAGGTCTCAAACCTGGGAAAAGACACGTGTGTCAGTCTGTGCTAGTGGGGAGACTTTGAGTGAACCGTTTTTCAAACCAGCTCTGTGCTGTTGGGAGATCAGAGATCATCAGTTTCAACATGAGTTTGTCATGTCTCCAAAGTGTCCAATAAATTTACTAGGTGGAGACATTTTGGACACTTGTGATGCTGTCCTGTCTCACAGAGACCAGGGAATAAAAATCTCTTCTCCTGATCAGTCAGAGTTGTGTATGTTGTCAAAAGACTCGGCTGGGCCTTTGTTTGTCTCCAGCTGGTGAAAAACGTGACTGGACCCACGTTTGATGTTAGGAAGCTTGAAGATTTGCATCACACAGCTCATGTTTGTGAGTCAGGCGGTGGTGACCCTCATTACGAGGATATATTCTCTGTCTGTGGAGCAGATGAGAGTCTGACTGTGACTGAGGTTTGTTTTAGTGACTCGTGTGTTGCTGCTGCTGTTTTTCAGCAGGCAGTTTTTGATGTTCCTAAAGCGCTGGTCCGTTTGGGTCTCACTGTGAAGCAGCAGGTGATTGGGAAAATACCAATGAGCCAACAATTTTTTTCTCACCTTCCACTGATGCATTTAGGAAGTTGGTGCACAACTGACAGGCCATCGAGTTTTGACAGCGTTCAGTGACACTGAGGAGTTTTTCCTCCCACTTCCATGTCAGATTTGGAAGTTCCCTCCTACCTCTCTTCTGTCCCTCCCACTTTGTGGCCGTGACACAAGTATGACGTAGGTTTGATCAAAGGTTGTGCTCCAGTTTCCTTACAGCCTAAATCCTCTCTCAGGCCTGTAAAAAAAACAATATACACTCAGACAGGAAGCTGTGGATGGAATAACTCCTGTTTTTCAATTCCTGTTGGATGCAGGAACTGTGATACTCATCCAAAACTCTCCTGTTTTGACACCAGTATTCCCAGTGAAAAAGATTCATCCTGCAGGACAACCCACTGAATGCATCAGTAAATGCTTCAATCATGCCACCAGCTCCTGTGGGACCAAATCCACACAGTTCTGTCTCAAGTCCCGGGTGATTCTCAGTTCTTCTCCGTGGCTGACCTCTCTGATGCTTTCTTTTCTGTTCCTGTGCTTCCGGATTCTCAGTGCTGGTTTGCTTTTACTTTCAAGAGTCAACAGTATATTGGCCACTTCGTGTCAGCAGAAGGCAAATGTCTGAACTCCACACGTGTTCAAGCCATCATTAATGTGCCCTGCCCACAAACAAAAAAACAAATGTTGTCTTTTATGGGAATGTGCTTCTATTGTAGGAATTTCATTCCTGATTATTCCTGCATTGGAAGCCCCATTGAGATCAGTCGTGAAGTTTTCTGCTGCCATCAGATTCCACTGGTCTCCTGATGCAGAGACGCCTTTCACTGCATTAAAAAAGGCCTTACAGACCACTCCCACTTTGGGGATCCCAGATTCTGTCAAACCATTTCACTTGTATGTGGATGAACCTGCAGGTTGCATGACCTGTGTTCTGACTCAACCCCATGGGGGTCGTAACCGCCCTTGTGGTTACTTCTCTCAGAAACTTGATCCTGTCTCTCAGGGTTTTCCTCCTTGTTTGTGTGCTGTCACTCAGAACAATCAATCCTGGCTGTTCATGAACTCACGGGTTATGACTTGACCGTTCATGTTCCACACTGCGTGTCTTCCATTCTGCATGGTCAAAAGACATCATACGAGGTCTGTTAGAAAACTATCTGCCCTTTTTATTTTTAAAAAAACTATAAAGATTTGAATCATGTGCACTTGCATCAGCCAACCTTGAACCTTCGTGCGCATGCGTGAGTTTTTTCATGCCTGTCGGTTGTGTCATCCGCCTGTGTGCAGGCTTTGAGTGAGCACTGGTCCAACCCTCTCATCGGATTTTCATTGTCAGGGAAATGGCTGAGCGATTGGAGCAGCGCTGAATCAAATTTTTCCAGAAACTGTGAGAGACAGTCAGGTGGAAACCATTCGGAAGATTCAGACGGCTTTCAGTGAGGATACTCTGGGCGTCACACAGATTAAGGAGTGTTACAACCGGTTTAAAGACGGTGCACAATGGCGGAGGGTGCACCGCGTCCGAGCGGCCATCGACAGGCTGAAAAGACCAGACCATTTCCAAAGTGAAGGCTGTGTTGATCCGGGACGTCGTCTGACTACCAGACAAATTGCAGAAGAGGTGTACATCAGCACTTTTGCGGCACATTCCACTGTTACAGGAGATTTTGTAATGAAAGACGTGCGGAGGAATTCACGCGTCGGCACGGAGCCACAATGGTGCACAACAAAAAGCACGTCCATGTTGGAAACCATTCGGAAGATTCAGACGGCTTTCGGTGGCTTTTCAGTCGAGTGAGTATCCGAGGAATTGTGTAACAGTTGGGCATGTCACAACTTGTCCTGTGAGACTTCCCCTAAACCTTACACGTCTCGAGCCCTTTTCCAAATTTATGTTAATTTGTCACATGATCATGACCATGTGTCCAAAGGAGGAATGTGTGCTGACATTCACAAATTTTGGTTCACTAAAGGCTTTGTGGCCTCTGCAACTGACTTCTGTAAAAGATGTTTGATCTGTGCCCAAAACAATTCAGGTAAAACTACTCCATTGACTTTCTGTGGGTGCACCCCCCCCTCCCCCCCCAACACCTGATGATGGATTTCATTGAATTAACCTCAGCAGAGGGGAAGAAATACTGCCTTGTAATAGTGGACATGTTTTCCAACAAAACACGCGTCAACAAAGGCAGCAGCAAAAGCTTTAATGACAGACGTTGTTCCCAGATGGGGAGTTCCAGAAAAACTTTCTTCAGACAATAGTGCACACTTTGTGAATGAAGGCATCAAAGAGCTGAGTGCTGTCGTGGACATTGAGTTTAAAAATCACCACAGCTCTCATCCACATTCAGGAGGAGCTGTAGAGAGGGAGAATGGTACATTAAAAAACAAAATGCACCACAAACAGGCCTAAATTGGGAAAAATGTCTACCGTTGGCTCTGATGCAAATGAGATTTCACACACGACAGAGACTTAACCTGTCGCCCTTTGAAATCCTGTTTGGAAGACCACCCCACACAGGACTCCATCCCAACATGTTGACAGGGGAGGATGCAGTGTTTATTGATCACAATCTTGTGTCTTATTGCATTAAGCTTTCACAAGCTCTTTCTGTGTCTTAGGTCTCGAGTGGAGGCAGCCCTTCTGTTGTCAGCTGAACAACCACTCCATGATATCCGTCCTGGAGACTTCGTGATCATAAAGAATCTGAGAAAGAAGCACTGGAATGATCATTGTTGGATGGGCCCCTTCCAAGTGCAATTGATGACGCATACAGCCATCAAGGTCACAGAAAGATCGACGTGGGTACATGCAACTCACTTCAAAAAAGTACTGAAAGAACTGCCCTTGTTCTTGATCCCCTTTCCCCAACAACCTAAAGAGACTTCAACCAAGCCCACTCCATCCATCATGGCTCGTTGGCATCAAAGGTTTCCCAACGTACAGGTCGTATGCCTCCTTCTAAGCTTTCTGTTCTTTGCAATCATCCCTATATTGAGGTGGCACACTGCAGTAGGTGAGTCAATCTTTTACAACTGGAATTATGCTCAACAACCAGTGAATGAGTCTTACACTACAGCCACACAAGAGGATATATATGCTCGAGTATAACGCACTGAATGAAGGAAAACTAGACTTGTTCCCTTTTCCTCACTATATGGATGATTCTGAGACAGAACCTGGGGGGGAACAACAATTAAATGTCAATACTGTGTTTACCTTGATTAAAATGCTTTCTGAAATTATTATTTTGCCCAGGGAATGTCTATGACTTTGAAGCACCAGAGTGAGCAGTGTGAGCGGACGGTTGGCATCTGGGTAGACGGCCGTACTGTTGTACAACTTCAATCAGAGTCCACGGGCCTCCGAAGGCCCCAGCCAGGACCAGGTGCATCAGCGCGCAGTTCACCGGAGGCCCAGCTGGGACTGCGGCTAGAGGGAGGCCGCCATCAGTCTGCGGCTCGCTGAGGCCCAGCGGGATCGCGGCTCCAGGGAGGCCGCCATCAGTCCACAGCTTGACGGAGGCCCAGCCGGTACCACAGCTCTTTGGAGATCATCACCAGCCCTCCATTGCCGGAGACACCACCCGGGCCCGCGGTTCGTCGCGGCCGCAATTAACATCAGCAGTCGGCCTGTTGACCCCACAGAGAAGCTGGGACGTCGCAGGCTAGGCTAAGCCAGCCTGGTTTTTTTCTAACAGCTAAAAGCTAACAGCTGTTGCACAACAAACAGCTGTTAAATAAGACAGTGAGAATGGGGCCAAAGAAAGCACCCATGACAGAGGATCTGGAGGATATTAAGAAGGTTCTGGATACTCTCACGGAGGAGGTTTGTGCCGTAAAAACTCAGCAGAAGGAGATACTGGCACTAGTGAAGGAAGTTAAGGACCTGAGAGGCCTTATTGAGCAGAAGGACAAACGGATCGCGTCGTTGGAAAGAAGGGTGACTGAAATGGAGCAGTACACGCAAATGAACAATGTTGTTGTATCTGGGCTCTACATCAGACCCAGATCACATGTTCAGGCAGCAGCCTCTGGTAACGGGGGAGCCCGATGAACAAAACGAACGCTCCACAGAGCAACAAGCTGCTGCTTTTTTACAAACTAAGGGGATCGATCTGGATATTAACACTACTGAAGCATGTCATCTGTTACCCAGGAAGAATTCATCAGACAAACCTACAGTCATCATGAGGTTTGTTAACAGGAAAGACTAAACAACTCTGCTCAAACAAGGATATAAACTTAAAGGATGCAATTTTTACTTAAATGAACATCTCATTAAACACAACACAGATATAGAAAAGAAGGCAAGATACTTGAGAAAACAACAAAAAAATTCAAAACACATGGACTACAAACTGTAAAGTATTCATCAAACTGAACGGGTCTCCAGAAGAAGCCAAAGTGTTGCTGATCAGAAGCATGGAGGAACTGGAAAAATATGAATAAAACATGGTAAGTGAACGCAACCAACTTTTACAATGACTGACAAATGGTGCTTCTGAACAGTAATAATATAACTGAAATGATACATGGTTATGACAGTCTGGAATTACAACCTTTTCAGTGTACTGAGCATCATATACAGGATCTGGAATATGAGATAGATCCGGACAATCATTTCTATTCCTGTCAGTATTATACAGAGGAACTATACAATAACTGCATTACAAGTGATGGGAAATGATCAATAATCCACATTAATAGTAGGAGTCTGTACAAAAAGTTTGGGAGTATCAAAGACTATTTAAAACAATTTTGTCAACCCTTCAGTATAATCGCCATAACGGAAACTTTGCTTGCAGAGGCTGATGATACAAACTCTGAGTTGGAGGGTTATGAATTCAATCATCTGAATAGATGAAATAGAGGAGGAGGAGTGGCTTTGTGTGTTGACAAAAGGCTTAACTACAAAATTAAAGATCAAATGACAACCGCTGTGGAAAATCTTTTGGAAGCCATCACAACTGAAATAAGTATGGAAAAAGGTAAAAATATAATTATTAGCTGCATGTATAGAGCTCCAGGCTCTAAAATTGAAGAGTTTCAAAACTGGACAGAGAAGGTTTTTCACAGATGTGTAATAAGCGAGTATTTGTCTGTGGAGATATAAACATTGATCTCTTAAACCCACATCAGCATATAGTAACTGAGGATTTCATTAATACTATGTACAGTCTAAATGTTTCTGTGTCGGCTCTCAGTTCTCCAGGTGGTTTCCATGGTAGAGAAGCTTGAATCTTCGACTGGACTGGGTGTTGTGTGGGCCGGCCGAAGAGGAGGTACTGCTGGCCCACCACCAGAGGGCGCCCTGCCTGCTGGCAGGTTGCAGGCACCAGAGGGCGCAGTGACCATAAGGATTCCACCATGTGCACTATGCAGCTGTCATCACCTGTCTCACATCTACTCATCACATCATCCATAAAAGCCTGGGAGAGACACCATAACTCTGCCGAGTTATCTGCTTACCTTACAGGTAAACCTACTCAGCCGTTTTGTGCCGTACGCACATTCATTGTTACTGAAGTCTTTGCAGTTGTGACTTATACTTGCAGCTTGTAGCTGGGTTTGTGGAAGTTGGAGGAGTTGGCGTCTCCATTCCTCACTTCTAACTTTCTAAGTATAACCATTGACACTGCACGTTCTCCAGTTTTCCTCTGCACTCTGGGAGTATCTGGATTTATTCCTTCAGGAGGATTTCTGTGAGTTACTGACTGTTTGCTGGGTGTACACACACCCACCTTAACCTGTTTTGTTTCTGCCAGCAGTACTGGGTCTGACAGCTGGAGCGGTGGCCACCTGGGGATTCAGGACTTGGCAGCTCTGGTGTGTTGCAGGTCTCCGTTGGTGGTGGAACTTCGTGGGTCCCGGCTCTTTTCTGGAGAGGCGTCTCCTACCCTCGGGCCTGCCCACGCGTCACCGTTTTGAATTGACTGTCTAAAAGCACATTTGAGTGTTGTGCACATTTGCAGAATAAATTGTGATTTATTTGGAATTCCTATTGACTGTTCATTTACGCCCCCTGGCGTGGGTCTGTGCATTCACTTTCTCAACACTGGGTTGCTTGACGCGAGGATGTTTCGCTTCAAATTGCAGAAGCTTCCTCAGCTAAAATTCCTAAAATTCCTGGCTCTGGTGGTCTGACTTCTGTCTTGACTCTTGTAGAGAAGAATAAACAGAAGCCACAAAAGCTGGAGTTTTAAACCTAACCAGACCCCTCCTACCGAGAGGCAGACTGCTATAGGCTAGTGACTAAACAATAGCTCTAATTAGCACCTATTGTGCTCTAGTTAGCACCCTCCTAATGACAGGGCAGCTGTGACAATACAACTGCATTTCAAGTGATGGGAAATGATCAATAATCCACTTTAATAGTCCTTCACTCTTGCTGATATTCTTTGGTCACAAATCACTCCTGCCACCTTTCTCCACCCACTCCACCCTGCCTGCACTCTCTTCTTCACCTCTCTACCACACTCTCCATTACTTTGAATAGTTGATGACAAGTATTTAAACTGCAAGGAGTAGTAAATTACAAGCAGTAGAGGTGGTTGAGGTAGATCCTTAACCACTTCTACTCCTTGTAACTGCACTATTCTACTGGACTCCCTCTCATTCACACACATGTACGCAGTCTTGCTCCTATTGATTTTCATTCCCTGCTCCCCAGAGCATATCTCCACATCTCCAGGCTAGTCTCAACCTACTCGTGAATGCACCTGCCATTCCTACTCAACACTGTCCTTGGACATACCCTGTACCATTGTTGCATCTTTCTCTGCCACTCCAGATTTCTTCATATGATACCTCAACTCTTCTCTTGGCATCCTGTCTTAATCTGTCCCTAAATCCACAAAAGCACAGTATAAGTCCTTCTGTTCTTTTCTGTACTTCTCCACTGACATTCTCAGAGCAAACATTGCATCTTTAGTGCTCTTTTAGGGCATGAAACCATATTGCTGCTCACAAATCTTCATTTCTTTTTAAGCCTAGCTTCTACTACTCTTTCCCACAAATTCATGCTGTGACTGATCAACTTTATGTCTCTGTATTTACTGCAGTGGTAAACATAGCCCATTTTCTTAAAAATTAGATCCAGAACACTTCCTCTCCACTTCTCAAGCATCCTCTCACTTTCTGATTTTAAACATTTCCATGCCTTCACTGGAATGTCATCTGCACCAACTGCCTTTCCACTCTTCATCCTCTTAACAGCTGTCCTCACTTCATCCTTAATAATCTCTTGCACTTCCTGATTTACTCTCTCCACATCATCCAGCTTTTTCAATCTCTCATTTTCCTCTAGTGAAGCAGCAAAGAGAATATTTAGAGCAAAATCATGCAAATGGTGATACAAGCCCCAAAGTTGGCACAAATACTCCTTAGACATTACTCTTTTGAAAAAACTGACTGGCCACTTGAATTTTCAATAGACGGCCAGGTAGGGGTCAATTGAAGAATTACACAGGGGTCAAAATTAAAAATACTCAAATCATTTTGAAACCTACACCACGTTATTTGTCTGATCGTAAAGGTTTCAAAAAGGTATAGTTTGGACTATCTATGACTGAATGATCAGGAGTTATGGGGCAAAAACAGCAAAAATGGTGACAAAGGTCAGTTTCAGTTTGTACGGGGGTCAAAAGTTAAAGTTGCACCAATTTTCATTAAAATGATGCAAATTATTCATTGAGTTAACAGGATTTTAAAAAGGAATAGTTTGGACCATGTATCATGCTTAGTTATCATGTTACAGGGTAACATATGTCACATGTCATAGAATCCAATGGATGTCGACCTTGTTTGACCTTTACTTTGGAGACCAAACATTCAACACAATCAAAACTATTCCATTTATTAATCCTTTTGTGCTTGTATCACCATTTGCACAATTGTTTTAGTTATCTGCTGCACTACTCATTCATCAGCTCCTCAAAATATTCCCTCCACCTTCCTAACATACTGTCCTCACTTGTCAGCACATTACCATCTGCATCTTTTACTACCCTAACCTGCTTTTCAGCTCAGTTCCATTTTCTGCCCAATTGGTACAAGTCCTTGTGGAAAATAACTGCTCTTATACATGATTTGGCACAATGAAAAGTTATTTATTTATGAGTCGTATGTAATGGTTTCTTTTTGTGTTTTCTTATTCTCAGACTCAACTGTGCAGTGCCACCCCCGATTTTGTTGTATGTGTACAACAACAAACAAAGCTGTCTATCTATCTATCTATCTATCTATCTATCTATCTATCTATCTATCTATCTATCTATCTATCTATCTATCTATCTATCTATCTATCTATCTATCTATCTATCTATCTATCTATCTATCTATCTATCTATCTATCTATCTATCTATCTATCTATCTATCTATCTATCTATCTATCTATCTATCTATCTATCTATCTATCTATACAGCAGTTCTACACACTTCCTCTGAACCTATTGCATAACTTTGTGTGAGGATGCATGTCATCTGTTGAATAATATCAACAGCTCACACGGTACAACCATCACCAAAACAGTCTGGAGTGACAGTCTGTCTCTTTTCTGAAGGTTTTACCCACAGTTCATCACTACATCATGGCTGTGTGCAGCCGACTCGCCATAAAAGGGCACCGACACTCTGTCCAGTAAGTCTGCAGATGTCCGAGCTGTGAATCCAGTGACTTCATGTTGAAGAATGATGTTCTCACAGGCAGCATCCTGTTCTGGAAGCCCATGCTCTGCTGAGGGACCCATGTGGGTCAAAAACCACCACCTGTGCTGCTTCAATCAATCAATCAATCAATTTTTTTTATATAGCGCCAAATCACAACAAACAGTTGCCCCAAGGCGCTTTATATTGTAAGGCAAGGCCATACAATAATTATGTAAAACCCCAACGGTCAAAACGACCCCCTGTGAGCAAGCACTTGGCGACAGTGGGAAGGAAAAACTCCCTTTTAACAGGAAGAAACCTCCAGCAGAACCAGGCTCAGGGAGGGGCAGTCTTCTGCTGGGACTGGTTGGGGCTGAGGGAGAGAACCAGGAAAAAGACATGCTGTGGAGGGGAGCAGAGATCGATCACTAATGATTAAATGCAGAGTGGTGCATACAGAGCAAAAAGAGAAAGAAACACTCAGTGCATCATGGGAACCCCCCAGCAGTCTACGTCTATAGCAGCATAACTAAGGGATGGTTCAGGGTCACCTGATCCAGCCCTAACTATAAGCTTTAGCAAAAAGGAAAGTTTTAAGCCTAATCTTAAAAGTAGAGAGGGTGTCTGTCTCCCTGATCTGAATTGGGAGCTGGTTCCACAGGAGAGGAGCCTGAAAGCTGAAGGCTCTGCCTCCCATTCTACTCTTACAAACCCTAGGAACTACAAGTAAGCCTGCAGTCTGAGAGCGAAGCGCTCTATTGGGGTGATATGGTACTATGAGGTCCCTAAGATAAGATGGGACCTGATTATTCAAAACCTTATAAGTAAGAAGAAGAATTTTAAATTCTATTCTAGAATTAACAGGAAGCCAATGAAGAGAGGCCAATATGGGTGAGATATGCTCTCTCCTTCAGTCTCAGAAAGCCGATGGAGAAACATCCCCGGTGGTGTGTCTCAGTCTGCTGTGTGTCCAGTTTAAACGTTTGAATTCCTGTCACACTGAGAAACACGTCTTTTATGTTACGTCAGTCCCCTGGCACAAAGTGACCTGATGTGGGTGTAGAAGTGTTTGGCACAGCAGACAGGTCACATCCTGACCTACATATCAGTGTCAGAGTCTGTGATGTCAGACGGTCTGTTTTTCTTTCTGCTCTGTGCTTTGAGAGGAAGGAGAACCGTGACTTTTCAAACTCCGGAGTACAGCAGAATACTCGCCCTCGAGCTTTGCAAAGCACAATCTGGCAGCTCAGCGATAAAAATACCTCCAGTTTTCCCATTTTGATGTCAGCAGCTGTGAGGCTTCGAGGCTTCACACAAAACCCAAATGAAGTGAGCCTGAATTCTCACCATCAGCAAAGGCTATGGCACGCTTCATGACTGTGAAAATTAATTTGCAGCACACATCAGCATCTGTAACTGATTAAAAAGAACAAGACAGGAACGTCTGAGCGGACACGAAAGGCAGCGCAGGGGAAAAGACTTCAGAGAGCGCTCTGCTGATCCATGTGCTTCAGACAGCAGCGAAATAAAACGCCACCCGCACAGTAGCCCCCAGGAGCCCGAGCAGAGCTTTCATCACCACGAGTCCTCATCAAATCTCCGCCAACACTCAAAGCTTCTGATGGTGCCAGGCTCACTCAAGAACAAAGAATGGACAAAAGCTGAAGGGCACTCAGCTCACTGCACACGTCATTTCTCTGCCAAAACCTTCCTGCAGCGCTGAGCTGCTGGACCAGCTCCAAAACATGAGGAAACTAAAAGCCCCTGCACTCATCCACATCCATGACCAAATGTCATTATCCCCGCTTTAGTCAAAATCTGTTTGCTAATGCCCTAATGTTTGGAATCAATCCATCAATCAATCAATCCATCAGTCACTAAAGTTCAAAATGCTGTCATAAGAACAAAGTTTAGTCTTTACGTCCAACAACATCCAGATTTATCAAACATTAAATATCAGCTGTTGATGAATCCCACATGTTGTAAAAGCACGTGCTCGTGCACGTTCATGGTCATTTGCATTCAGAAACACCCTCAGTTTTCCAAATATGGTAACAAAACACCCATTCGTTGCTTGTGTTCTTCACCGGAATAACAGCTGAGACAGTGAAAAATATAAACTTTTTGAAAGCTGGAGTTCGAGGAATTTGTGTGAGGTCACAGTAGAGAGAGATAAAATAAATGTGCCACTAGGGGGCGACAGGCTTTCCACAAGTAATTTTAAACAGTGTTGTAATGTAACAAAGTAGAAATACTTCATTACTGTACTTAAGCAGAATTTTGACGTATCTGTACTTTACTTCATTATTTACATTTCTGCCAACTTTCACTTTTACTCCACTACATTTCCTCAATAAAATGTGTACTTTTACTCGATTACATTTCCCTTAAACATCTTCATTACTCGTTAGTACGATATAAAAGAAGAAGAAATTTGATTGGACAAAGTTTGCTGTACAGCAGGAGGAGATACAGTCCTCTTCAATCAGAGCGCAGCGCCTTTCACCTCTGCAGCATCGAGTGCCGTGTTTGACATAAAACAAGTTAAAACGGCAAAAATTATAAAAGATGACAGGTTGAATCTGTACTTCTGCTGAAGAAGAGGAGCATGTGGAGGGTGAGAAGGAGGCCATCTGTGCTTTGGACTGGAAACGTGCACACACACATACACACGGATTGGCTTTCACTGGAGTCCAGTGCATGATCGGAGTTAACACCCACTTAAGGGGAAACCTCAGAACAAAACTGGCCAGCGTGGCTTTTTCGTTTTATTTTATTTGAAATTTTCACAGAGAAGTGCTGCATGTGGCGCCATGTTTTGGATTTGAGAGCCCAAAGACCACTGTCTTTGGTTGCTTTGCAGTGGATGGTGGTGGTGACACTTGCATTTTTTTAAATTTGGCACAACTGTGTAGCTATAAATGACTGTTCTGCTTGACAAGAGCCTGGCTGTTGTGTTTAACAGAAACGTGTGTGTGGGTCTTTGAGGAAAAAGAACGGCAGCTTTATTTACAGCTACATCCACCTGTTGCCCACTCGTCCTGTCACCAACACCGACTGCTCCTCCAGAGGCTCCTCCCACATGCTGCTCCTCCCCTTTTATAGGGGCTGAGTTTCTTTTCATATTGCTGTTTCACTCTCCACTGGTTTTGGATTTTACTTTTACTCAATACTTTTACTTAACCCCTTAACACCTGAATTTATATAGCTGTATATAAAAAAATGTTTTGTGTGTGTTTTTGCCTTTAAGTAGATGGTAAATAATGTTGAGATTATTAATTTCACTTTTGCACAAAAAATAAAAAGTAATTTTGGTATTTTGGTAATAATTTATGTTATAATGTTATAATAATAATAATGGTATGTTTCAGATTTGCGACAACAGGCATACTGGTCAATTTGGTATGTTGCATATTTGAGTCAAATATTGTAGCATATATGCGAAGATAGGCGTTAAGGGCTTAAAGTACATTTTATATGAGAAGTTAATCATCAGTCTCTCTTGGACATTAATGCTCTTTATGAGCTGTTGTTGTCGTCTGGGTCCGGGCTGGGAGGGCCCCACCTGCCACCTGTGCTCGCGGACGTCCCGCTGCACCTGCTCCGTTTTCCTTGTGCTCCTATCTGGAGGAGGTGCTTTAGAAGGCACGGAAAGTGGAGCAGTGCGTTGGGCAAATTTAAGTTCTACCTGGCAGCCTTCACTAGAGGGTCTGATCCTCTCCTCCTCTGGGATGGACGATATTTTTGGGTGTGGGAGCGTGCGCTGTGCACCAGAGGCTGCTGGATTCGTCCTGTTGTTCCTGGACTGTCCTCACCGATGACCGGATGGCTCCGTTACAGCTGTGCCCATTTTTGCTGCAGCTTCCTGTTGCTGCCTCTCGCCGGGCTGCAGAGTTTTTATGCTGGTGCTGTCGTCTGCGGGCTCGCAGACGCGGCGTTTCACCTGAGCTCCTCCAGCCGTTGAAACACGCTGCATCACTGGCTGCTGAGGAGCAGAACTTCCACATGACTTCATTAAAACCTGCTGATCCCACCGAGATCCTTAGTTTGGGTCTCATTAACATCAGATCATTGTCTCTGAAGTCATTGCTGGTGAATGACTTAATTGTGGATCATCGTCTGGATATGCTTGGATTATGTGAAACCTGACTTAAATCCACAGCTGTCCTTCCTCTGAATGAGGCCCACCCACCGGAGTACACTTTTAGTAACGTTTCACGTGATGTGAAGAAAGGCGGGGGTGTTGCTTTTATTTATAAATCCAGGTTTACTTTATTAACTGTTGGGGGTCATAAATATAATTCATTTGAGCATCTGATTCTCCGCTATGCCCATGATGCTAAGTACTGTCAGGGTCATAAAACTGGAAATCAGCTATGTTATATTGTCACTGTCTACAGGCCTCCTGGCCCATATTCTGATTTTTTAGATGAATTTGGCACGTTCATCTCTAGTCTTTCAACTAGTGTAGACAACATTTTGATTATTGGTGACTTTAACATTCATATAAATAAGCTCTCTGATCCCCTCGGTAAATCATTTATGGAAATCATGGATGCATTAGGATTTCAGCAGTTCGTTCATGGTTCAACGCATATCAGTGGTGATACTCTGGATTTGGTTCTTGCATGTGGCCTTGCTGTCACAAATATCGACATCCTGCCTCTTGCATCAGCGGTCTCTGACCACTCGCTTATTAGGTTTACAATTACACTGCCGCGTTTAGTGGAGCAACAACCTTGCCTATCATTGCGGCGACAAATTAAACCTTCAACTTTGACTGAACTCAAAGTGAGACTACCAGAAATCTTAACTTCAAGCTTGATGAATTTTCAGTTGGTAGACAGTCTTGCAGATAGCCTGAATTTAGTGCTAAAAACCACACTTGATAAGATTGCACCTCCTCTATTAAAGCCACGCCTTCCCAAAGCACAGACACCCTGGTTCAACAGTTATTTGCATGACCTTAGGAAGAAGGCTAGAGGGTTGGAACGGAAATGGCGTAGTTCCAAACTACAGGTGTTCCACCTTGCGTGGTGTGAAGCTATTTTAGATTATAAGCATGCTTTACTGGCTATGAAGCAGGCGTATTATTCTGAATTGATCAACAAAAACAAGCATAACACAAAGTTCTTGTTTGATACGGTGGCATTTCTTATTCATGGAACAGCCACCTGTTGGCCGTTCTCCTTTTTCAGCACAGGACTTTCTGGACTATTTTGAAAAGAAAATAGAAGATATTAGGTTGAGCACATCTCAGCATACTTTGGTCCAGTCATTGTATCCAGCTACTGAGCTGTGGACTACTAAATCTAATCTAATCTAGAATCTAATCTAGAAATCTAATCTTGATCCTGGTGTATTGAAAAATTATAGGCCGATATCAAATATATCATTCTGCTCTAAAATTCTGGAAAAGGTGGTTTCACGGCAGCTTGTGGACTATCTTACTGAGAATGACCTTTTTGAGCCACTGCAGTCTGCTTTTAGAAAATATCACTCCACAGAAACAGCACTTATTAAAGTAGTTAATGATCTTTTGCGAGCAATGGACTCGGATACTACTACAGTATTGGTGTTGCTGGATCTCAGTGCTGCGTTTGACACAGTTGATCATCATATTCTACTTGATAGGCTAGAAAACTGCTCTTGCATGGCTGACGTCTTATCTGTCTGGTCATTCCCACTGTGTTTTGTGCAACACTACCTCTGACTTTAGGGGCATGAAGTTTGGGATTCCGCAGGGATCCGTTCTGGGTTCCCTGCTTTTTTCCCTGTATATGGCACCCCTTGGGAACATTTTGCAGCGTTTTGGGGTTGCTTTTCATTGCTATGCTGATGACAGTTGTATATGCCGATAGCTGATGGAAATCCTGTCCACATAAAATCTTTACAGGACTGTCTCGCAGCAGTGAGAAGTTGGATGTCTAGCAACTTTCTACTTTTGAACTCTGATAAGACTGAAATGATGGTTCTTGGCCCAGCAAGACATCGACATCAATTTGATCAGCTAGCACTTAGCCTAGGTTTGTGTGTTATACATCATACTGACAAAGTGAGGAACCTTGGGGTAATTTTTGATCCTACATTGTCCTATAGCAAAGATTCGTCCCATCCTGTCTATGGCTGATGCTGAGACTCTGATTCATGCATTTGTCTCTTGTAGATTGGACTATTGTAATGCTTTGTTTTCTGGTTTACCACAGTCCAGCATCAGGGGTCTTCAGCTGGTTCAAAATGCTGCTGCCAGACCTCTGACGCGAAGAAGAAGGTTTGATCATATTACGCCGGTTCTGGAATCCCTTCACTGGCTTCCGGTCTCCTTGAGATCGGATTTTAAAGTATTACTATTGGCCTATAAAATTGTTCATGGACTGGCGCCCCCCTATCTGTCCGGCCTGGTTGAGTCCTATGTGCCGGAAAGGGCTCTGCGTTCACAGGGTGCAGGACTATTGTGTGTCCCGAGGGTGAAGAAAAGGTCAGCGGGTTACAGAGCTTTTTATCACCGCGCCCCAGCTCTGTGGAATGATCTGCCTGTGCTAATACAATAGTCGGACTCTGTGGAGACTTTTAAACCCAGGTTGAAGACACATCTGTTCTCCCTGTTTTATCATTAGTATTTTATATGATTGTGTCTTTTTTTATTTGTTTTATTTATTTTACTTCTTTTACATTTTATGGTTAAATTTTTTTTGTTGTGTTTTAATCTTATTTCATTTTATTCTGCTTTTAAATGTTTGTGAAGCGCCTTGAGGCGATTACTCATGATTTGGCGCTATATAAATTAATAAATTATTATTATAAATTATTATTATTATAAATTTACTTTTGATACTTAAATGTCAGATACTTTAAGACTTTTACTCAAGTAATATTTTTAAAGGAGACTTTAACTTTTACCAAAGTAATTTAATGGTAAGATACTTGAACTTTCACTCAAGTATCACTCTGAGGTACATTT
Organism: Thalassophryne amazonica; assembly: GCF_902500255.1. Classification (NCBI taxonomy): domain Eukaryota; kingdom Metazoa; phylum Chordata; class Actinopteri; order Batrachoidiformes; family Batrachoididae; genus Thalassophryne; species Thalassophryne amazonica. Next base: position 1,035,521 of record NC_047107.1, on the reverse strand, counting down.
GAGACAATAAAATCACTTCTGGACATCATTTTAGCTTTAAGATGTTTTAACAAGCACACCACAAAAACCAGCATAAAACGTCCAATTAACAGAATAAGTAGACAATTATTTATGGTTACTGGTCCCATCAGGCTTTGTACTCTTGTGATGTCACTGTGCAGCCGCTTTTATTTTGGTAAAATCTCTCCAAATGAAATGTGATCAGAAAAAATAATGTGGGCCTATTTTTAATATACGATTAATAAATGATTTTCTTTATGCCTTGTAGTACCCGATGAAGACAGAGGTGTTTTTTTTTTGTTTTTTTTAACGATGAAGGTCTTTAAGTTTTATTTCAATGATGAAGTCAAACACTGCTGTTTAGTTCACAAGACGTATGAGAATGGAAGTGGTGATTTCTAGTTGCAGGTCTTCTATTCCACCACTAGATGCTGCGCGTAGTTTTGATCAGAGCTGTGTGCTAAATCTACGAACAAGTTGATAAGTTCCACACTTTGTGAAGAAATGTTCGTATGCACGGTTTATGTACAAATCTGCATATAGTTACATTGGATGAATGAGGTCCTGGATTTTGGCCCGGATAGGGGCAACCTCATTTATTCCCATTTAAGAAAATAAAGCCTCTTTAAACCTCATAACATCACCTCTTTAATCCAGCACACTTGGAAAGGTTGAACTGAGGATTTGCATCTCTAAAGTATCAGTCTTTCAGATAGCAGAGTTGTGAATACTTTGAGGTCCTTCTTGTTGGAGAGATTCAACGCCTCAAAGAGATGAGGTGCGAGCTCCCCCCAAGGGGTCTGAGATAACGCCTCACAAACAATCTGTTCAAAGAGGGACAACACCGGGACATACGTGTACAGTGTGCTAGAGTTTGTCTTTTAAAAATGTCCCGCTTCACACTGTTCTGTAGCTTGACGTTAAAGTCAGCGGTTGAAGTTCACGACAGACTCGACCTTTGAACCAGTTTAGGTGAAAATGGCTTCCTTCTGAAAACAACCTGACAATGTTAAAAATGGATCGCCGTCCCCAAAGAGGTCACAACTCCACTGCTATTTATTTTGTTTACCCCTAAAACATCTGGACCAAATTTCATGAAACCCAATGAAAGTTTGGAACATGGGCCACACCAGTTCAAATCCAGCAGACATTTTATTGCAAGAGAGGACATTTTTGTCAGTTTCATACAAAATCTTGCAGCCTCAATTTACACAAAAACACATGTTGAATTTTAATGCCAGTCAGAAGGAGTTCACCTCTGGTTGGCAGCAACAGTCTCGAGGTTTAAGGCGTTTACACACCTGCACCTTTTAGTCCAGAGTCGGGGTATGTGGACAGCTGCAGCCAGACCCCTGACAGGAGGAAGTCCCAGTCTGGATTTCAGAGCAAACTGAACCAGCAGATCAGTCAAACCAAATGTTAATTCCTGGCTGGTTAAAATGTCGTCATAGCTCCACCCAGTTTCTCCAACAGACACAAAACTCACAAAATCCAACATTCCGTTAGATCAGCGTGTCAAAATGCTTTCCTATGAAAGACCAAAACAGAATCTGGATGGAGGGTCATGGACCAAAAATCAGTGTTGGTGTTATTACATTAGATTCTATTTGGTACAATTAACATTTTTAATCTGTAATGTCCTTGCAGAATTTTATTAATCATCCACATGCTTCTTCAGGCATATGTCAAAGGAAAGACATCTTCCTGACAGAATGTGCATGAAAACAGCTGTATTATCTGCCTTTGGAATGAAAGCTGAAAATGTCAATCTTGAAAAATCGATGAAAATGATAACACACAGCAACAAAAAACGATATTTAAATTACACGTCCCAAAATGCCTTCAGACAGCTCTTACATAATGTTCCTCGGTGATAACTGAAGGCTTTTCAGGGAACTTTTAGGACAACCTGATAATAATGAATTACAATAGTCCAGCCTAGAGGAAATAAATGCATCAATTAGTTTTTCAGCATCACTCTGAGACAAGACCTTTCTAATTTTAGAGATATTGCGCAAATGTAAAAAAGCAGTCCTACATATTTGCTTAATATGCACATTGAAGGACCTATCCTGAGCAAAAATAACTTCAGTTTTATCTGAGTTTAAAAGCAGGAAATTAGAGGTCATCCATGTCTTTATGTCTGTAAGACAATCCTGCAGTTTAGCTAATTGGTGTGTGTCCTCTGGCTTCATGGATAGATAAAGCTGGGTATCATCTGCGTAACAATGAAAATTTAAGCAATACCGTCTAATAATACTGCCTAAGGGAAGCACGTATAAAGTGAATAAAATTGGTCCTAGCACAGAACCTTGTGGAACTCCATAATTAACCTTAGTCTGTGAAGAAGATTCCCCATTTACATGAACAAATTGTAATCTATTAGATAAATATGATTCAAACCACTGCAGTGCAGTGCCTTTAATACCTATGGCATGCTCTAATCTCTGTAATAAAATTTTATGGTCAACAGTATCAAAAGCAGCACTGAGGTCTAACAGAACAAGCACAGAGATGAGTCCACTGTCTGAGGCCATAAGAAGATCATTTGTAACCTTCACTAATGCTGTTTCTGTACTATGATGAATTCTAAAACCTGACTGAAACTCTTCAAATAGACCATTCCTCTGCAGATGATCAGTTAGCTGTTTTACAACTACCCTTTCAAGAATTTTTGAGAGAAAAGGAAGGTTGGAGATTGGCCTATAATTAGCTAAGATAGCTGGGTCAAGTGATGGCTTTTTAAGTAATGGTTTAATTACTGCCACCTTAAAAGCCTGTGGTACATAGCCAACTAATAAAGATGGATTGATCATATTTAAGATTGAAGCATTAATTAATGGTAGGGCTTCCTTGAGCAGCCTGGTAGGAATGGGGTCTAATAGACATGTTGATGGTTTGGAGGAAGTAACTAATGAAAATAACTCAGACAGAACAATCGGAGAGAAAGAGTCTAACCAAATATCAGCATTACTGAAAGCAGCCAAAGATAACGATATGTCTTTGGGATGGTTATGAGTAATTTTTTCTCTAATAGTTAAAATTTTATTAGCAAAGAAAGTCATGAAGTCATTACTAGTTATACTTAAAGGAATACTCGGCTCAATAGAGCTCTGACTCTTTGTCAGCCTGGCTACAGTGCTGAAAAGAAACCTGGGGTTGTTCTTATTTTCTTCAATTAGTGATGAGTAGTAAGATGTCCTAGCTTTATGAAGGGCTTCTTTATAGAGCAACAAACTCTTTTTCCAGGCTAAGTGAAGATCTTCTAAATTAGTGAGATGCCATTTCCTCTCCAACTTACGGGTTATCTGCTTTAAGCTGCGAGTTTGTGAGTTATACCAGGGAGTCAGGCACTTATGATTTAAGGCTCTCTTTTTCAGAGGAGCTACAGCATCCAAAGTTGTCTTCAATGAGGATGTAAAACTATTGACGAGATACTCTATCTCACTTACAGAGTTTAGTGTTGGTATATGGCATTAGAGAACATAAAGAAGGAATCATATCCTTAAACCTAGTTACAGCACTTGTTGTGTGGGCCGCTGAAGAGGAGGTACTGCTGGCCCACCACCACCAGAGGGCGCCCTGCCTGGAGTGCGGGCTCCAGGCACCAGAGGGCGCTGCCGCATCATGGGAGTAGCCTGGGTGACAGCTGTCACCCATCACCAGACACAGCTGTTCTACTCAGCACCGAGGTATATCAGGAGGACGGCTTCTCCACCTCAGTGCCGAGATATCGCCTAAGACCAAGGTAGTATTCTCTGCAGTTATACATTGCATCATCAGCTAAGACTGTTAAAACCTTTTTCAGGACTGGTGACTACTGAAAACCTCATTCTTTGGATAAGTACTCACCTTCCTGCTATACTTTGCCAAGAGGTGGAGGCGGCTTCTCCCCTCTCTGTTACTGGGTGCGTTCATCCACTCCTGTGTGTTGTTGCTCTCTCCTGCCAGCAGTACCGGATCCGACGAGCGGAGGCAGTGGCCACCTGGGAATTCGGGACTTGGCGGTTCCAGTATTTCCAGGGTTCGGTGGCAGAGGAGATCTGGGTGGTTCCGGTTCGACTGAGACAGACGTCTCCTACCTTCGAGCCTGCCCACACGACACCAGCGGATTCGACCCCAAATTGTGTTTGTTGTATTACTCGTGCTTGTTTCAGTAGTAAATCTTGTTATTTACTCTCTCCATTGTCCGTTCATTGCGCCCCCTGTTGTGGGTCCGTGTTCCTACACTTTCACAACAGCACTTTCTGAAAGACTTCTAGTGTAATGAAACTTATTCCCCACTGCTGGGTAGTCCATCAGAGTAAATGTAAATGTTATTAAGAAATGATCAGACAGAAGGGAGTTTTCAGGGAATACTGTTAAGTCTTCAATTTCCATACCATAAGTCAGAACAAGATCTAAGATATGATTAAAGTGGTGGGTGGACTCATTTACATTTTGAGCAAAGCCAATAGAGTCTAACAATAGATTAAATGCAGTGTTGAGGCTGTCATTCTCAGCATCTGTGTGGATGTTAAAATCGCCCACTATAATTATCTTATCTGAGCTAAGCACTAAGTCAGACAAAAGGTCTGAAAATTCACAGAGAAACTCACAGTAATGACCAGGTGGATGATAGATAATAACAAATAAAACTGTTTTTTAGGACTTCCAATTTGGATGCGCAAGACTAAGAGACAACCTTTCAAATGAATTAAAGCTCTGTCTGGGTTTTTGATTAATTAATAAGCTGGAGTGGAAGATTGCTGCTAATCCTCCGCCTCGGCCCGTGCTACGAGTGTTCTGGCAGTTAGTGTGACTCGGGGGTGTTGACTCATTTAAACTAACATATTCATCCTGCTGTAACCAGGTTTCTGTAAGGCAGAATAAATCAATATGTTGATCAATTATTATATCATTTACTAACAGGGACTTAGAAGAGAGAGACCTAATGTTTAATAGACCACATTTAACTGTTTTAGTCTGTGGTGCAGTTGAAGGTGCTATATTATTTTTTCTTTTTGAATTTTTATGCTTAAATAGATTTTTGCTGGTTATTGGTGGTCTGGGAGCAGGCACCGTCTCTTCGGGGATGGGGTAATGAGGGGATGGCAGGCGGAGAGAAGCTGCAGAGAGGTGTGTAAGACTACAACTCTGCTTCCTGGTCCCAACCCTGGATAGTCATGGTTAGGAGGATTTAAGAAAATTGGCCAGATTTCTAGAAATGAGAGCTGCTCCATCCAAAGTGGGATGGATGCCGTCTCTCCTAACAAGACCAGGTTTTCCCCAGAAGCTTTGCCAATTATCTATGAAGCCCACCTCATTTTTTGGACACCACTCAGACAGCCAGCAATTCAAGGAGAACATGCGGGTAAACATGTCACTCCCGGTCCGATTGGGGAGGGGCCCAGAGAAAACTACAGAGTCCGACATTGTTTTTGCAAAGTTACACACCGATTCAATGTTAATTTTAGTGACCTCCGATTGGCGTTACCAGGTGTCATTACTGCCGACGTCAATTACACTCTTACCAAATTTACGCTTAGCCTTAGCCAGCAGTTTCAAATTTCCTTCAATGTCACCTGCTCTGGCCCCCGGAAGACAACTGACTATGGTTGCTGGTGTTGCTAACTTCACATTTCTCAAAACAGAGTCGCCAATAACCAGAGTTTGATCCTTGGCGGGTGTGTCACCAAGTGGGGAAAAACGGTTAGAAATGTGAACGGGTTGGCGGTGTACACGGGGCTTCTGTTTAGGGCTACGCTTCCTCCTCGCAGTCACCCAGTCGGCCTGCTTTCCCGGCTGCTCGGGATCTGCTGGAAGGGAACTAACGGCGGCTAAGCTACCTTGGTCCGCACCGACTACAGGGGCCTGGCTAGCTGTAGAATTTTCCACGGTGCAGAGCCGAGTCTCCAATTCGCCCAGCCTGGCCTCCAAAGCTACGAATAAGCTACACTTATTACAAGTACCATTACTGCTAAAGGAGGCCGAGGAATAACTAAACATTTCACACCCAGAGCAGAAAAGTGCGGGAGAGACAGGAGAAGCCACCATGCTAAACCAGCTAAGAGCTAGTAGCGGCGGTAAGCTAGCGGATTCCTAAAAACACACAAAGTGAATAATGTGTAAATAATTTAGAGGTGATTCAGCAGAGGGAGTGCTTTAGTTAAGGCACATGAAGATTACACTGTGAAACAAATCGTTATCTAGTTATCTAGATCAATCTAACTGCGCAGATTAAACAGCTAACAGATACAGCAAAACACCGCTGTGCTCCGGAACAGGAAGTGATACAATACCGCAGTGAGAGCCAACCACCAGTAGAGGCCAACAATAAGGATGGGACTCTGTTGATCTCAACTGAGGATGTAATATAGTGCTGGAAGGAACACTTTGAGGAACTCCTGCATCAGACCGGCACGCCCTCTACAGTAGGGGCAGAACTGGAAACTGATGGAGGATTTTCATCAATTTCACTGATGGAAGTCACTGAGGTAGTCAAACAACTCCACAGTGGCAAGGCCCCGGGGGTTGATGAGATCTGTCCAGAAATGCTGAAGGCTCTGGGTGTGGAGGGATTGTCTTGGATGAGATGCCTCTTCAACATTGTGTTGATGTCTGGGACAGTGGCTAAAGAGTGGCAAACTGGGGTGGTGGTCCCCATATTTAAAAAGGGGGACCAGAGAGTGTGTGCCAACTATAGGGGCATCGCACTACTCAGCCTCCCTGGTAAAGTCTACTCCAGTGTGCTGGAAAGGAGGGTTTGGCCGATAGTTGAACCTCGAATTGAAGAGGAACAATGCGGGTTCCATCCTGGTCGTGGAACAACCGACCAGCTCTTTACTCTCACACGGATCCTGGAGGGTGCATGGGAGTATGCCTACCCAGTCTACATGTGATTTGTGGACTTGGAGAAGGCGTATGTGTTGTGTGGGCCGCTGAAGAGGAGGTACTGCTGGCCCACCACCACCAGAGGGCGCCCTGCCTGGAGTGCGGGCTCCAGGCACCAGAGGGCGCTGCCACCTTATGGGAGCAGCCTGGGTGACAGCTGTCACCCATCACTGGACACAGCTGTTCTACTCAGCACGGAGGTATATCAGTAGGACGGCGTCTCCACCTCAGTGCAGAGATATCGCCTTAAGATAAAGGTAACGTTCTCTGCTGTACTTCGTACATTATTATATTGTCTTTCTTGTTGAGCATTGCAGGACAGCTGTTTACAAGAAGCCGTAGCTTCAGATAAGTACTCACCTTCCTGCAGCATTGTGACGTGAGGTGGAGGCGACTTCTCCCCTCCTCTGTGTTACTGGGTGCAGCCGCACCCACACCTGTGTGTCTACTGTTTTCTTACCAGCAGTACCGGATCCGACGAGCGGAGGCAGTGGCCACCTGGGAATTCGGGACTTGGCGGTTCCAGTACTTCCAGGGTTCGGTGGCAGAGGAAACCCGGGTGGTTCCGGTTCTACTTGGACGGACGTCTCCTACCTTCGAGCCTGCCCACACGACACCAGTGGAATTCGGCTTACCTCCACATTGTCAATTGTTGTATTAGTTGTGCACGTTTCACAACAGTAAAACCTTGTTAGTCACCTTCTCCATTGTCCGTTCATTTGCGCCCCCTGTTGTGGGTCCGTGTTCCTACACTTTCACAACAGTATGATTGGGTACCCCGGGAGATACTGTGGGAGGTGCTGCGGGAGTATGGAGTGGAGGGTCCCTTCTCATGGCCATCCAATCTCTGTACTTGCAAAGCAAGAGCTGTGTCTTGGTGCTCGGTAGTAAGTTGGACTCGTTTCTGGGGGAGGTTGGCCTCCGCCAGGGTTTGCCCCTTGTCACCAATCCTGTTTGTAATATTCATGGACAGGATATCGAGGTGTAGTCGAGGGGAGGAGGGTTTCCAGTTTGGTGGGCTCAGGGTCTCATCACTGTTTTTTGCAGATGATGTGGTCCTGTTGGCTTCATCGGCCGGTACCTCCAACACTCACTGGATCGGTTCGCAGCTGAGTGTGAAGCGGCTGGGATGAGCACCTCTAAATCTGAGGCCATGGTTCACAGCAGGAAACCGATGGATTGCCTACCTCTGGTAGGGAATAAGGCCTTGTCCCAAGTGAACAAGTTCAAGTACCTCAGGGTCTTGGTCACAAGTGAGGGGATGATGGAGCGTGAGATTGGCCGGAGAATTGGTGCAGCAGGGGCAGTATTGCATTTGCTGTTCCGTACTGTTGTGACGAAAAGGGAGCTGACCCAAAAGGCGAAGCTCTCCATCTACTGGTCAATCTTCATTCCTACTCTCACCTATGGTCATGAGTGTTGGGTCATGACCAAAAGAACTAGATCGCGGGTAGAAGCGGCTGTAATGGGCTTCCTCAGGAGGGTGGCTGGGGTCTCCCTTAGAGATAGGCTGAGAAGTTCGGTCAGGAGTCAGCTGAGGTGGTTCGGGCATCTGGTAAGGATGCCTCCTGGGTGCCTCACAAGGGAGGTGTTTCAGGCACGTCCATCTGGGAGGAGACCCCGGGGAAGACCCAGGATTAGGTGGAGAGACTATATCTCCACACTGGCCTGGGAACGCCTCAGGATCCCCCAGCTAGAGGTGGTCAATGTGGCATGGGAAAAGGAAGTCTGGGATACCCTGCTGGAGCTGTTGCCCCCGTGACCCGAACCTGGAAAAGCAGTTGAAGATGAGTGAGTGAGTTCTCAAACGCTTATTGAGTGTTGTTAGAAGGAAAGGTGATGTAACACATACCACTGTCCCAGCTTTTTAGAAACGTGTTGCAGGCATCCATTTCAAAATGAGCAAATATTTGCACAAAACAATAAAGTTTATCAGTTTGAACATTAAATATCTTGTCTTTGTGGTGTAATCAATTGAATATAGGTTGAAGAGGATTTGCAAATCACTGTATTCTGTTTTTTTTACATTTTACATAACATCCCAACATCATTGGAATTGGGGTTGTACCAACACGAGCTGTTTGTTTGAGCCTCGCATTTGTGTCCAGCTGTTTTTGATCAACCTGCCTGTCAGATCAATCTAGCCAGCAATGGACACAGCAGGCTCAGACCCATTCCAGCTGGCGGTACGCCATCATAGTCAGCAGCTTGCACAGCAGGAAGACCAGCTCACTGCACTTAGCTCCGGGTTTAGCGAGCTAGCTAAATGCCAGGACTCTTTCATGTCATCAGTAAGTGCACAGATGAGTCAGCTTTTGTCAAGATTTAATCCTCAGGCTACATCGGACAAGGCCACTGGTAATTCCAGTGTTCCACCACCGGGGCCGTCAGCAGCCTCACCGACTTCCATACCTGCATCTGTAGTCTGCAACCAGTTGTCACAACCTGAACGCTTCTCTGGCGAGACTGGTGAGTGTGAGTTGCATTTCAAACTTACAGTGGGGCCAAAAAGTATTTAGTCAGTCCCTGATGTGCAAGTTCTCCTACTTAGAAAGATTAGAGAGGGCTGTAATTTTCAACATATGTACACTTCAACTATGAGAGACAAAACGAGAAAAAAAAAAATCCAGAAAATCACATTGTAGGATTTTTAAAGAATTTATTTGTAAATTATAGTGGAAAATAAGTATTTGGTCACCCACAAACAAGGAAGATTTCTGGCTCTCACAGACCTGTGACTTCTTCTTTAAGAAGTTCTTCTGTCCTCCAACTGTTACCTGTATTAATGGCACCTGTTTGAACTCGTTATCTTTATAAAAGACTCCTGTCCACAGCAGTCAGACTCCAAACTCAACCATGGCCAAGACCAAAAAGCTGTCAAAGGACACCAGGAAGAAAATTGAAGACCTGCACAGGCTGGGAAGAGTGAATCTACCATGCAAGATGTCATCCCGGGGGGTCAAAATGATCATGAGAACAGTGAGCAAAAATACCAGAACTACACAGGGGGACCTGATGAATGACCTGCTGAGAGCTGAGACCAAAGTAACAGGGACTCAAATCCTGGAGTGCCAGGCGTGTCCCCCTGCTTAAGCCAGTACGTGTCCAGGCCCGTCTGAAGTTTGCCAGAGAGCATATGGATGATCCAGAAGAGGATTGGGAGAATATCATGTGGTCAGATGAAACCAAAATAGAACATTTTGGTAAAAACTCAACTCGTCGTGTTTGGAGGAAGAAGAATGCTGAGTTGCATTCCAAGAACACCATACCTACTGTGAAGCATGGGGGTGGAAACATCATGCTTTGGGACTGTTTTTCTGCAAAGAAGACAGGATGACTGATCCATGTTAAGGGAGGAATGAACAGGGCCATGTATCATGAGATTTTAAGCCAAAACCTCCTTCCATCAGTGAGAGCATTGAAGATGCAACATGGCTGGGTCTTCCAGCATGACAGTGATCCCAAACACACCACTCAGGAAACAAAGGAGTGGCTCCGTAAAAAGCATTTCAAGGTCCTGGAGTGGCAGAGCCAGTCTCCAGACCTCAGCCCCATAGAAAATTTGTTAAGGGAGTTGAAAGTCCGTGTTGCCCAGCGACAGCCCCAAAACATCACTGCTCTAGAGGAGATCTGCATGGAGGAATGGACCAAAATACCAGCTACAGTGTGTGCAAACCTGGTGAAGACTTACAGGAAACATTTGACCTCTGTCATTACCAACAAAGATTATGTTACAACGTATTGAGTTGAATTTTTGTTATTGACCAAATACTTATTTTCCACCATAATTTACAAATAAATTTTAAAAAAAATCCTACAATGTGTTTTCCTGATTTTTTTTTTCTCATTTTGTCTGTCACAGTGGAAGTGTACCTATGATGAAAATTACAGACCTCTGTCATCTTTCTAAGTAGGAGAACTTGCACAATTAGGGACTGACTAAATACTTTTTTGGCTCCACTGTATGTCATCTATGTTTCCGTCTGACTGGGCGAAGATAGCATACAGAATCACTCACATGACTGGTCGTGCTGCAGCGTGGGCTGCGGCAGAATGGGGTCGACAATCCTCCTCCTGTGCTTCACTTCCTGCCTTCACAATGCCACTCCAACAGGTGTTTCAACACACTGCTCCGGGACGTGAAGCTGCGCACTCCCTCCTGAGGCTCAAGCAGGGCTGCCACCGAGTCACTGATTATGCCATAGACTTCAGTATCCTGGCGGCCAAGAGTGAATGGAACCCAGCCGTGCTCCTCGACGCTTTCGTTGTAAATGGTAAATGGACTGCATTTATATAGCACTTTTCCATCTGCATCAGACGCTTAAAGTGCTTTACAATTATGCCTCACATTCATGTCAGGGTGCTGCCATACAAGGCGCTCACTACACACCGGGAGCAATAGGGGATTAAAGACCTTGCTCAAGGGCCTTTCATGATTTTCCAGTCAGGCAGGGATTTGAACCGAGGATCTTTCTGTAATTTATGTTTGTAGCATGGCCCAAGCAGAGGGTCACCCCTTTGAGTCTGGTCTGCTTGAGGTTTCTTCCTCAGAGGGAGTTTTTCCTTACCACTGTTGCTCTGGGGGTTGGTAAGGTTAGACCTTAACTGTGTGAAGCGCCTTGAGGCAACTCTGTTGTGATTTGGTGCTATATAAATGAAAATAAATTGAAATTGAACCACTAGATCATCACCTCCTCATGACGTTGTCTGTCGGACAACGTCACTATTGACCTCCTGGACCTCAATGAGCTCATCGCGCTGGCCATCCGCACCAACCGATGCCTGCAGGACCAATCAGATCACTGGTTGGACACGCCTCCGAACCGCTCATCTTCCTCCACTCACGTCCGGACCTAGTCATCTATGCACAGCACCATGCAGCTGGGTCGCACTTGTCTGTCTTCAATGGAGCGATTGCACCGCCATGAGGACAGACTGTGTTACTACTGTGGACAATCAGGACACTTGATTTCAAATAGTCAGGCCAGGGGTGCCACCATGCGGCCAAGGCTGGAGTTATGAGTGAGTCTTAATTCCATCCCTTCTGTCTCGGCTCAAAATGTAATCCCAGCTAAATTAATTTCTGATCATTCCACCATAACCGTTTCAGCTTTTGTTTTTTTCTGGTTCTGATGCCAATCTGATTTTGTCTTCCCTTGCCAGGTCCCTACGCCTTAAGCTATCATGCCCCCTGGTGGTATGGGCTGTGGATGGCCATGAATTGGGTCAAATCACCCATCGCACTCAGTCTGTAAATATGATTATTTCTGGCACTCATTCAGAATCCATTAGCTTCCACGTCTTTGAGAATATGACTCACGTGACAATTGTGGGGCACCCCTGGTTACAACGTCACAAGCCCAATTTCAATTGATGGAAGGGCAAGATAAGTTCCTGGGGCCCGACTTGTAGGAATGTGTGTTTATTCAAATCAGAATGTACACCACCGGGATCAAACCCGGACCTTGTAGGGGTACTGATGTGTTATCACGATCTCGCACCCGTGTTCAGCAAAGCAAAGGCTAAATCTTTACTACACCATCGTGAATATGATTACGCTAATGGGTTCCTCCCCGGGGAGAGTCCGCCTCGGGGAAAACTCTTTTCTCTGTCGGCACCTGAACGCAAGGCAATGAACGAATACATTCATGGGTTTTTTTTGTAGAAAAGAAGGATAAGTTCCTCCGGCCCTGCATATATTATTGCGGGTTAAACAACATCACAGTTAAGAACCATTATCCGCTGCTACTTATGTCATCTGCCTTTGAGTTGTTAGAAGGAGCCAAGATATTCACAAAACTTGACCTACGCAACGCTTATCACTTAGTCAGGATAACACAGGGTGATGAACGGAAGACAACTTTTAACACGCCAACAGGGCATTATAAATATTTCGTCATGCCTTTTGGACTCATGAACACACCTGCCATGTTCCAGAATTTGGTTAATGATGTTTTGCGGGAATACCTCAGCAAGTTTGTGTTTGTGTATCTAGACAACAACATATTACATATTACAACATATTAATATTTTCCCCCAAACTTGAGATCCACTCCCGGCATGCACGTACCGTCCTGCAAACCCTGCTGCAAAATGACCTTTGTAAAAGCCAAAAAATGCGAGTTTCATAGCTCTATGGTTTCCTTCCTGGGCTTTGTAATTGCAGAGGATGAAATACAGATTGACCTGAAAAAGATAGTGGTGGTGCAGGATTGAGCCATACCTAACTGTCCTAAAGAAGTACAAAGATTCCTGGGTTTTGCAAATTTTTATCACAAGTTTATACACAATTTCAGTGCGGTCGCAGCTCCTCTGCATGAAGTGACCTCGTTCCTCCGTCTGTTCGTCTGGACACCAGAGTGTGACGAGGTGTTTAGAGTCCTAAAGAATCGCTTGCCCATGCTGCTCCTTCTTGACAACGCTTGTCAGTTCATGGTTGAGGTCGATGCTTCCAACATGGGCGTAGGAGCAGTCCTATCGCAGAGAAGTCCCTCGGATAACAGGCTGCACCCATACACTCTCTTGTCCAAAAACCTGACTGTAGCTGAGATGAATTATGGCATTGACTACCGCGAGCTGTTGGGGGTTAAAGTGACCTTGGAGGAGTGGCGGCACTGGTTGGAGGGGGCACAAATTCCATTTGTAGTTTACATCGACCAGAAAAATTTAGCCTATTTATGTACTGCGAAACTCCTCAATGCCCACCAGGCCAGGTGGGCCATCTTCTGTAGCCATTTCAATTTTGTGCTGTCCTACCCTCTGGGCTCCAAAAATGGTAAACATGATGCTTTGTCTCGACAGGGAGATCTGATGAATGCACCTACCGATCTGGGAACCATCTTACTTGCTTTTTGTTTTCTGTCTGCATTAATTTGGGAAATTGAGTTAAGGGTCAGACTGGCATTGGGTGATATGCTGGTTCCTGCCGGTTGTCTGTAGGGCAAACCTTTTGTTCCAGAACTCTCAGGGGGACGTTATTCAGGGCAGCCATGACAGTCAGTTTTCATGTCATCCAAGGATCAAAAAGATGTTTTTTTGTTATACAGCAATGATTTTGGTGGCCAGGGTTATGTAAAGATGTGACTGATTATGTTAATGCCTGCAAAATATGTGCCATGCATAAATCATCCAATCACCTGCCTGCGGGCACTTTAATGCCTCTTCCTGTTCCTACCTGGCCATGGTCACACATTTCATTGGACTGTGTAACCGGTTTTCTGCCCTCTAAGGTTCATACAGTGGTTTTGACGATTGTGGACAGGTTGTCGAAAATGGTTTATTTTCGACAACCTAGACTTCCCTCCACTAAAGAGACGGCCAAAGTGATGCTTTCACAGGTTTTTAAGCTACACGGGTTCCCTCAAGATATTGTATCTGATTGTGGGCTACAGTTTGTGTCCAATTTTTGGAGGGAGTTCTGCGCTCTCCTCGGGGTCACGTCCAGCTTAACTGAACGACTCAATCAGGAGGTTGAAAAGGGTGTCCGGGCTCTTGCCTCTCAACTTCCCTGGACAGAATTAGCTCACAAAAGTTTACCCTCAGCATCCTCCGGTTTCTCGCCTTTTCATGTCATTTATGGACTTCAACCTTCTTTATTTCCTCCTGTTAATCTCAGCTCTTCTGTTCCCTCAGCTCTAGGCCTAATTCTCCGTTGCCAACGAACCTGGGAGCGGGGTAGAAGGGTCTCTGCTGCGTTCCACGGTGGCCTACAAAACTGCCGCTGACTGAAGGAGGTCCACCGTGCCTCTTTATGTTCCCGGACAGAAAGTTTGGCTCTCCACGTGCCACCTTACCCTGAGAGGACTGCCCAAAAAGTTGGCTCCCACATTCAGGCGGAAAGGTGGTTCATGACATTAAAAGCAGTTCCTCTGTACATTTTGAGATATGACCTAACGTTGGATACAAACATGGAACTAGTACTACATCTACGACTCAGGTTATGAGGGATTCTAAAAGCATCATTATATGCAAAGTTAACTGTAATTCTGCTAGAGACTTTAAAATTTCTCCACAATACACATAATATTTCAACAAAAAGAACTGAACAATCTATTCTTGACAGAAGTACCACAAAAATAAAATTTTCTCACTAACATATTACTTTGAGCGTACAACACACCAATGTTACTTTTCATATCCAAGTTATCACACAATTAGTTTTCAATGATATGACCAAGGTATTTATCAACAAACTTCATTCAAAACAACATTATCATAGGTATCATATCTGCGGGTGTCAAACAACATAAGATGAGACTTGGATCACCATACTCCAAACAAATATCCAGGAGCCTTTCAGGGCCGTATATAGGAATGTGAAAGGGGGGGTTCAAATCCTTGAGTTGGGGGTCCAGTGGGCTGCAGGGCCCCCGGTGGGGTCGAGGGCCAACGCCCTCGTGGGGGGCTCAGGGGTGCGAAGCCCCCTGAAGCAGGAACTTTTTGAGGATTTCAAGGGGTAAAAAGCTACATAAATTTCATTTGAAACCCAAGATGGATCATTTTAGGAAATACATTTTTATATACAAATAGTCCTTGCTTGGGATTGGATCAGTTGCCATAAGAACCACCCAGGAAGAACCAAGATAACATTAATGCAAACTTTATACCTGCCTGTCGGTTGTGAATGACGCAATCGACAGGCGTGAAAAAACTCATGCATGCGCACGAAGGTTCAAGCTTGGCTGATGCAAGCACACATGATTCAAATCCATATAGTTTTTGCAAAAAATAAAAAGGTCGGATAGTTTTCTAACAGACCTCGTATTTAGCGGTATTAATATTTGCGTTTACATTATGAATATGTACGTATATGTACGTTATGTATTAATATAGCGGTATTTAATTTGGCGACCTTGTTTAACTCGCGAAATTTGCATAATAAATCCCACGCGAATATTTGCACCTTTACAGTATTTGCAACAGGAAGGAGAAGCTCCCTTTATTTCTCACCTTATACATACAAACATGTTTTTACAAACCAGACAAGTGTAATTGCCATGTGTCTACATGGGTATTTACAAGCCTACTAATCTGTTTGATATCAGAGGAGGATAGGGACCAGGGAGCAAACATTCTCAACCCCCATGGGAAAAGTTTATCTAGCAGTTTCCCCTTTCATTACTTAAGGGATTACTCTGGCAGAGGAAATTGAACCCCCTGAACCCCCTCTATATACGGGCATGCCTTTGAACACCCTTCGCAGAGGGAGCGAAAACAACAAGATCGTCAGCATACATCAAATCAAATCAATTTCAAATCAAATCAATTTTATTTATATAGCGCCAAATCACAACAAACAGTTGCCCCAAGGCACTTTATATTGTAAGGCAAAGCCATACAATAATTACAGAAAAACCCCAACGGTCAAAACGACCCCCTGTGAACAAGCACTTGATGACAGTGGGAAGGAAAAACTCCCTTTTAACAGGAAGAAACCTCCAGCAGAACCAGGCTCAGGGAGGGGCAGTCTTCTGCTGGGACTGGTTGGGGCTGAGGGAGAGAACCAGGAAAAAGACATGCTGTGGAGGGGAGCAGAGATCGATCACTAATGATTAAATGCAGAGTGGTGCATACAGAGCAAAAAGAGAAAGAAACAGTGCATCATGGGAACCCCCCAGCAGTCTACGTCTATAGCAGCATAACTAAGGGATGGTTCAGGGTCACCTGATCCAGCCCTAACTATAAGCTTTAGCAAAAAGGAAAGTTTTAAGCCTAATCTTAAAAGTAGAGAGGGTGTCTGTCTCCCTGATCCGAATTGGGAGCTGGTTCCACAGGAGAGGAGCCTGAAAGCTGAAGGCTCTGCCTCCCATTCTACTCTTACAAACCCTAGGAACTACAAGTAAGCCTGCAGTCTGAGAGCGAAGCGCTCTATTGGGGTGATATGGTACTACGAGGTCCCTAAGATAAGATGGGACCTGATTATTCAAAACCTTATAAGTAAGAAGAAGAATTTTAAATTCTATTCTAGAATTAACAGGAAGCCAATGAAGAGAGGCCAATATGGGTGAGATATGCTCTCTCCTTCTAGTCCCCGTCAGTACTCTAGCTGCAGCATTTTGAATTAACTGAAGGCTTTTCAGGGAACTTTTAGGACAACCTGATAATAATGAATTACAATAGTCCAGCCTAGAGGAAATAAATGCATGAATTAGTTTTTCAGCATCACTCTGAGACAAGACCTTTCTAATTTTAGAGATATTGCGTAAATGCAAAAAAGCAGTCCTACATATTTGTTTAATATGCGCATTGAATGACATATCCTGATCAAAAATGACTCCAAGATTTCTCACAGTATTACTAGAGGTCAGGGTAATGCCATCCAGAGTAAGGATCTGGTTAGACACCATGTTTCTAAGATCAAGTGATTTATAATAATATCTCTACAGCAACAGCCAGCTGGCACTGTGGTAAGATGGATACTGAAATCGTTCATGTAAAAATTGAATATCAACAATGAGAGGAATCCTCCCTGTCAGACAACATTAGTGACTGTGAAACCCGCTGACAGGGAGGAGCCCCATCTAACAGAATAAAGCTGAGTAGAGTGCCAAAAAACAATAATTCTACCAATGTAAGACAGAACACCAGCACGAACTAGTTTGGCTAAAAGTTTTATGTGATTCAGATGATCAAACGCCTTTGATGTGTTCAAATACGCCAAAAACATTTGAGAGCAATGTTTAAAAAAATTATTATAATATTATATTTAATATATATATATATATATATATATATATATATATATATATATATATATATATATATATATATATATATATATATATAAAATTTATTGCCTCAAATGGAGGAGTTTAAGTATCTGGAGGTCTTGTTCACGAGCGAGGGATGGATGGAGCATGAGATCGACAGACGGATCAGTGCAGCATCTGCAGTGATGCGGTCGCTGTATTGGACCGTCGTGGTGAAGAGAGAGCTGAGCAGGGGGGCAAAGCTCTCGATTTACCGATCGATCTACGTTCCGACCCTCACCTATGGTCATGAGATTTGGCTCATGACCATAGGCTCATGACTGAAAGAATGAGATCGTGAGTACAAGCGGCTGAGATGAGTTTCCTAGGCAGGGTGGCTGTGCGCTCCCTTAGAGATAGGGTGAGGAGCTCGGAGTTGAGCCGCTGCTCCTCCATGTCGAAAGGAGCCAGCTGAGGTGGCTCGGGCATCTTTTCCGGATGTCCCCTGACCGCCTCACTGGAGAGGTGTTCCGGGCACGTCCCATTGGGAGGAGGTCCCGGGGAAGACCCAGGACATGCTGGAGAGACTACGTATCTCGGCTGGCTTGGGAATGCCTCGGGGGGGGGTTGTGTGTGGATCGGGAGGTTTGGTGGGCTTTGCGTTGAGCTGCTGCCCCCACGACCCAACTCCGGATAAAGCAGAAGAAAATGGATGGATGGATCATTAATATTAAACAATCTATTCCAAACCATAAACACACATCCGTACTATGTTTAGACTTGAAACCAAATTGATTTGAGGTTGTACATAAGAATTGTTCAACACAGTGTAGTATTCCAATTTCAATTATTTTTGTCAAAACATTTGACAGACCAATTAGGTGGTAATTATTCTTGTCACTAATACTCTTGTTTTTATGCTTGATTAAAGGAACTAGGGCTGCAGCTATTGAACATTTTTGGAATCAAGTATTCTATCGATTGTTTTATCGATTATTTGAGTAATGGGATAAAAAGTACTCCTGTGTTTTTAAACAATATTAATAGTGGCAGGGCTCTCCCAAAGCAATGGCATAATGTCGTTGTGCCATCATGCAGATTTTTAAGTTTAGGGTGTTCCCTCTCTCTCCGTTTTTCCGGGTAATTATTTATTTTTTCATATTTTGCCGAACCATAAGCTCAGGCAGTCTGTGACATTTTCTGTCTGTGGACAGGACATTCTTTTTTTTCTCTTATTGCACATTTCATTTGCACTTTTTATTACTGTGATTTATTCAGTGTTTAGTGTATATTCATACATGCCGTACAGAGTGCAGCTCAAACTGAAGTCAAAAGGTTTTCTGTGGATACTTGGCGAATAATACAACCTTTGAAAAACGGCATGTGGAGTTCAACATTTTCACAAAAGCTGCACTGATAAATCTACTGTACAGCTTGTTCATAAAAACTCTTACCAAATCTGAAGAAAGTTTTTTTTTTTTGAATAGTTAACCATGATTCTCTTGAAGTGCATGTCCTTTCACTTCATCTGTGGAGGTGGAGAACGGCCAGCACACCAAACCGTGTTTTAAAAAACAATATACAACCACACTGCTTCACTTTAAATGCACAATAAAAGGAACAATATGAGTTTCTGTGAGTTCTTCAGGCATATAATCAATGAATCAACACAAAACTAACAAGCAATGATAACAAAATAGAAATATTCATGCCAACATTTGTCAGATGCTCAGAGGATAAACCATCTTTACCAGAAGCTTTGCCAGTAGGCAGACCCTTTTTGATGTCATATATCTCAGCAGCGGAAACTATCATATTATCATCAAATACAACATCACCAGTACATCTATCAAATTCACAATTACTATTATCTACTCTATTGAAAACAGATTCATAGTGGTCTTTCCACATAACAGGTATTTCATCACGTTTACATTTACAGTGGTATGTAATCGTTTGGGCTCCTCTGATGATTTCCATGATTTTCCTTTATAAATCATTGGTTGTTTGGATCAGAAATTTCAGTTAATTTCAGGTTAGACCTAACTCATGTGAAGCGCCTTCAGGCAGCGTTGCTGTGATTTGGCACTATATAAACTATCAGGTCTGGTTCCATAGAAAGGCTGGACACAAATGCAAGACTCGATAACAGAGCTCTGTGAGTAAAAACAGTTTACTGAAGCAGTAAACAGGGTCTGGTACACAAAAAGGCAGTCCAACAACAGCAGAAATACTTGGAACATCAGGCTTAGGCATGGTCGATAATACAGGCAGGTGGTCATAGCACACGAAAGGCTAGCAGGTCAGGAATACACAAAACAGAGCTCGAGAGAAGGCACAAGGCACATCAATCTGGCGAAGGAATAAGACAAACAGAGGAGCTTAAATACACCCAGGTGATGAGGTGCAGATTGGAAGCAGGTGTGCTTGGAATGCACCAAAAAGGGGTGTGGTCAGAGAGAGAAGATCGGCTAAGGGCGCGACGAGCCCGCTCCCAGATTCGCTGGCACCGAGTGATCAAGCTGAGGGCAGACGGAACTGGGCACCAAAGAGTTGTGGATGAGAACAAAGAGGGCTGATGACCAAAGACAACATGAAATGGAGAATAACCAGATGAAACAGAAGGCAAACTATTATGTGCTAATTAGATCCAAGCTAACTGTGAGGACCGGGAAGATGGGTGTTGTGAACAAAAAATCCTAAGCCCCTTCTCCAACTCCTGATTAAAACGTTCAGTCTGACTGTTAGCTTGTGGATGATACCCAAGGAGACGGCAGAACTCCCTCCAAAATCCAGAGATGAACTGAGGACCCCGGTTGGAGACAATATACTGCGGGAAACCATGAAGACAGAATACATGAGTAAGCATAACCTCAGCTAGTTCTTTGGCAGTAGGTAACTTAAGTAATGGCACTAAATTACACGTTTTGGACAAACGATCAACTACAGTCAAAATGACAGTGAGTCCCTTTGATGGCGGAAGTCCAGTGACAACGTCTACAGAGATGTGAGTCCAAAGATGTCTAGGTATAGACAGAGGCAATAATGTACTGGCTGGTGGACGTGTTGAGGATTTATGCATTGCGCAAACCTGACAGGCATTCACAAACTCTGTAACATCTGTGACCATACGTGGCCACCAGAAACGTTGTTGTAACACATGTATAATTTTCTTTATTCCTGGATGGCAAGCAAAGCGGCTACTGTGTCCCAAGTTAATCACCTCCCCCGAGCAAAGCCGGAACGAACAACTTGCCCGGTGGACATTCAGCGGGTATGCATTCTGTCTCTAGAGCAGCTTTTACCCGGGATTCTATTTCCCAGCTTATGGCAGAGACAAAACAAGAAGGTGGAAGAATGTTGCCAGGATCGGATAAGGCATCAGGACCATCATATTGTCTCGACAGCGCGTCTGGTTTACCGTTCTTAGTACCAGGTCGATAGGAGATGACGAAGTCAAAACGACTGAAAAATATAGCGCACCGTGCCTGACGACCGTTAAGCCGTTTCGCAGTTCTTAAATACGCTAAATTCTTATGGTCAGTATATACAATAAATGGCATTTGTGCCCCTTCCAGCCAGTGATGCCACCCCTCCAAGGCCACTTTGATCACTAGCAGTTCACGGTCGCCAATGCAGTAATTATGCTCTGCGGAAGAGAACTTTCGGGCCAGAAAAGCACAGGGAGGAAGCCTTTTGTCGGAGGGTTTGGGACAAGATTGCCCCCACACCAGTGTCGGAAGCATCAACTTCAACCACGAACTACCGTGCGGGGTCAGGAAGGAGTAGCACGGGGGCTGACGAAAAGCATTGTTTCAGGACCTTGAAGGCCTCGTCACATTCCAGGGTCCACTTGAATGCCCGTAGGGACGAGGTCACGTTATGCAGAGGAGCAGTGACCGTACTGAAATTTTGGATGAACTTACGGTAAAAGTTTGCAAAGCCCAGAAACCTCTGAACCTCCATATGGTTTATCAGAACCGGCCACTTGCTCACTGCCACCACTTTACCTGGGTCCATCTGAATCCTCCCTTCTGAGATTGCAAACCCTAGAAAAGATAAACTTGGTCTATGGAATTCACATTTTTCTGCCTTAACATACAGATCATTGTGCAACAGGGTTTGCAGGACTGTGCGCACATGCTGGGTGTGGGTCTTGAGATCAGGGGAAAAGATCAGGATGTCATCTAAATAAACGAACACAAATTTATTCAAATAGTCACGTAAAACATCATTAACCAGATTTTGGAAAACGGCCGGTGCATTGGTGAAACCGAAAGGCATCACTAGATATTCGTAATGACCGGTGGGAGTGTTAAATGCCATTTTCCACTCATCTCCTTGTTTGATTCTGACCAACTGGTAAGCATTGCGTAGGTCTAATTTAGTAAAAATCCTTGCACCTTCTAATAGCTCAAAGGCAGTCGAGATCAAAGGCAGAGGATGTTGGTTTTTCACAGTGATTTCATTTAAGCCTCGATAATCAATACATGGACGAAGTGACTTGTCCTTGTTCTCTACAAAGATGAAACCTGCCCCTGCGGGTGATGAAGAGGGATGAATTAAACCCATATCAAGTGACTCTTGGATATATTGCTGCATAGCGATGCGTTCAGGACCCGACAGAGAAAACATTTTTCCCCGTGGCGGACTCGCTCCTGGCAACAACTCGATCGCGCAGTCGTAAATGCGATGAGGAGGCAGTGATTTAGCCTTAGCTTTGCTAAATACCAGTGTTAAATCATGATAACAGTAAGGTACTCCCTCCAGATCAGGAGTACCATTAGATGGAGGTGTAGGAATTTTTATCAAACAATTCTTTGAGCAAGAAGGCTCCCATGAAATTATTGTCCCACTGACCCAATTGAAAACGGGACTGTGTAGTTGCAGCCAGGGATGCCCCAGAATAACAGAATGAGTCATCTTGTCTAAGACAAAGAAGCTGATTGAGTCCACATGGTTCTCATTGATAGTTAAGCGGACTGACTGAGTGCGGTGAGTAATTTGTCCCATGTCATGGCCATCCACAACCTTCACCACCAGAGGTTGCGAGAGGCGGTAGAATTTAAGGTGCAGGGATCTGGCAATAGAACATAATATTAAATTGGCGTCAGACCCAGAATCCACAAACGCGGGCACTGAAACAGATGACAGATCAGATTCTAATTTAGCAGAAACAGAATTCTGAGAGGCCCAGGAAGAAATAGAATTTTGACTCACCTGCACCGTTGGCTGAGAATTACCGGAGGCACCCTTGGCTGGACAACCAGAAACCACATGACCTGACTGTCCACAATAAAAACAGAGTCCATCCTCCTGTCTGCGGCATCGTTCCTCCCACGACAGCCGTGTACGGCCCCGCAGCCATGGTTTATCAGCACTGCGGAGAGCAGAGTCGGCTTCAGAGCGATGTGACGAGGAACACAGATGAGTGGGCGTGGTGGAGCATGGTGGGTGGAGACAAGCGCCGGTCGATCCGGATGGCCTGGGCAATTAGTTCATCGAGGTCATCTGGAAGATCCGTAGAGATTAATCGATCCCGGATGTCCGTGGACAGCCCGTGGAAAAACACATCAAGGAGTGCTGCTGGGTTCCATTCACTCTTGGTGGCGAGGATGCGGAAGTCGACCACATAGTCCACCACCCGACGAGTGCCCTGCTTCAGCCTCAGGAGGGAGCGCACCGCCTTGCATTCCGGGTGTGTGTGTTGAAAAACCTGCTGGAGCACAGTGGTGAATGCCTGGAGGGAGGAGCAAGATGGCGACCGACGGCTCCATTCAGTGGTAGCCCTCGCCACAGCCCGGCCAGACAGGTGAGATATCATATCATATCATCGCCTTTTCAGATGGGAACATGACTGACATTAGTTCAAAGTGCAGCTCAGACTGTGTAATAAAAGGCAAAACGTCGCCAGTCTCTCCAGAGAATCGTTATAGGGGGGAAAGCTGAGTGCAGATGGTAGCTTCCGATGTGGGAGCCGGAATGGCGGCCGGCGGACTCGACAGAGATTGACTGGTGTTACCTTTAACCGGGTCCGGGCTGGCCTGAGGGACGAATCTTGACAGGAGTTGTTCCATCTGGGAGCTCACGGAGGACATGAAAGCATCTTGGCATTGTGCTAGGTTGCTAAAGCCAGAGCTGAGAGCTGTGAGCCAGTCCTCTTGTTGGGCTAGTTGTCTGCTATGATGTCGTACGGCTAGCTGAAAGGGACTCAAGTCTGCTGTGTCCATCATTGGCCAGATTGATCTATCAGGTCTGGTTCCACAGAAAGGCTGGACACAAATGCAGGACTCGATAATAGAGCTCTGTGAGTAAAAACAGTTTACTGAAGCAGTAAACAGGGTCCGGTACACAAAAAGGCAGTCCAACAAGAGCAGAAATACTTGGAACATCAGGCTTAGGCGTGGTCGATAATACAGGCAGGTGGTCATAACACACGAGAGGCAAGCAGGTCAGGAATACACAAAACAGAGCTTGAGAGAAGGCACAAGGCACATCAATCTGGCGAAGGAATAAGGCAAACAGAGGAGCTTAAATACACCCACGTGATGAGGTGCTGATTGGAAGCAGGTGTGCTTGGAACGCACCAGAAAGGGGATGTGGCCAGAGAGAGGGAAACACCCACCACCAAGAGCCAGCAGAGACAGACAAGAGAGAAAGGGACAGACAGATCCAAATGGGAAAAACCCCAGTAAGAAAAGCAGGTAAACAATACAAAAGCAATCAAAACACCACAAAACCTCACATCCTGACATAAACAAGATGAACTGAATTGAAACCACACCCCATTAAAAACAAACAAACAAACAAAAGCAGAAAAATTAAGAAATTGTGACATATTACTGTGAAAAAAGTCACTAATAAAAAAGATTCCAAATGTAATAAAAAACATGAAATCGGAGGAACGCCCACCACCTCTTGCCCAGTGAGTGCTGGGATAGAGTCCAGCTCCTCTTTACACTTAACTATAATTAGCAGGTAGAGTAAATGAATGAATGAATTATGTGTTGGGAGATTTAAATAATCAATCAATTTAGTTATTTTTGTCATGCCTGGCCCTGATCTGGGCTTTAATTCTGTTTTTACTCCTTCAATTTCAATTTCTTATTAATTTCAATTTATTAATTTATATAGCGCCAACTCACGACAAAGTCGCCCCAAGGTGCTTCACACAATTCACAACAACACAAATTAATCTAAAATCAAAATTAAAAGCAACAAAAGCACAATAAAAAGATAAAACACAGAAGAATAAAAGGAAATTACAAAGCAAACACAAACAAATTAAATTAATGATAAGACAGTCTAAAAAGTGGGTCTTCAGTCTTGATTTATCAATCAATCAATCAATCAATTTTTTTATATAGCGCCAAATCACAACAAACAGTTGCCCCAAGGCGCTTTAAGTTTATATTTATAAGTCTCCACCGTGTCAGACTGCCGAATAACAGCAGGTAGATCGTTCCAAAGAGTCGGACCATGGTAGGAGAAGGCTCTATACCCCACAGACTTCTTGTTCATCCTTGGAACACACAGAAGCCCTGTGCCCTGCGAACGCAAAGGCCTCACAGGTATGTAGGGCTTAACCAAGTCCGCCAGGTAAGAAGGTGCCAGTCCATGAACAGTTTTATAAATCAACAATAAAACTTTAAAATCCGATCTGGGAGAAACTGGTAGCCAATGAAGGGATGCCAGAATGGGAGTAATGTGGTCAAACCTTCTACTTTGTGTCAAAGTCTGGCAGCAGCATTCTGTACCAACTGAAGTCCTCGAATGCTAGACTGCAGCAGGCCAGAAAATAAAACATTAAAATAATCCAGTCTGGAAGAAATAAACGCATGTATCAAAGTCTCGGCATCAGCCATAGACAGGCTCCTTCTTTCTTGGTCCTGTTTTTGTCAACCCGTGTACTGATTATTGCTCTGTTCTCCTTGACCACACCTTTTGCCTCATCTTTGATTACTGTGTTTGCTTGTGTCTTGACCCCTGCTTCATCATGACTGCATTTTTGTTCGACCCCAATTGCACCTCTGCTCCGCTGTAAAAGGTGGAGGATTGGTGCACCCACCTGTCCACCAAACCTAAGCTTGAAATAAAGATCATGTTTTTTCCTACTCCTACACCAAGTCTGGGAGTCTGCTTTGCGGGTCCAGTCGCTATGGTTGCAGGACAGCCGCTCGGTCTGACAGTACAAACTGGCCAAAACATGGTCCCCACAGGCTCCACCTTGTCTACAGATGCTGACGCCACAAATCTGGACATTGGGGTAATTAAGAGGATCTTTGATGATCTCATTTTTTCATATGTTTTCAAGATTGCTATGCTTCCAGGGAAAAGTTTGATTATCTTGAGCAAGCCTGGGAGTTACTGGAATTGAACACTTAGCTTATTGACTTTTTCCCAGAGCTTCAGTGCCTGGATGACATTTTTTTGTGAAAAGAAGCTGCAGGATTGGATGAGGCATCCTGAGGCGTATCTGCCTTCAGATGATGACAAGTCGGACTGGACTGATTTGGAAGAAGATGAGTTTTCCGAGTCAGAGCAGACAGCACTTCAGGACACAGCAACATTTTTATTTAAAATTCAAGACTTATTTTTTGAATATCAGGACTGTTCCAGTCAGCGGAGCAAAAGCAAATTTTCTCGGCACTAGACCAGATTTTCCAAGCCGAGCCTGAGCTGTGAACCTCTTTCCCTGAACTTATGAACATAAAGGTGCAGTTTAAACAGGGTTTGGTCCTACCCTGTATTGAGGACCCAATGGACTTTTTATTTGAATCAGATATCACCACCACCTGCAGTGAAGAACTTCGCATAATCACGCCGCTTTCTGCCGCAGCCATCACTCCTCAGCATGCAGCAACACAGAAACCAGCCACTTACTTACTGCCTCCAGGTCCAGAAATGCAGCCACTGAGGCCAGTCTCGCTCCAGACCTCACAGCAGCTTTGCCGGTGATGTCACATGGATAAACTGCTTCAACGACCCTGGCTGTGTTGTTACCGGCACGCTCCACGTCATTATCGTCAGGTGTCGTCTCAGCCTCTGTAGGCTCAGCCGCCGATGCATCCTCAGGAAAAGCCTCTTCACGCCCTGCTTCTCCACCAGCCTCAGCACCTGGCGATGCGGCCCAAGTGCACACCCGGCCGAACAGTCCTGCCATCCCACAGCCCCTCCAGGTGGCTCCAGCGTTCTTCTCACAGACGACCACTGAGAAATCTCACTGTGGGATGGTTAGTGACGTTTCACTTTTCATCTGGTTAATGCTGATCTAGTTTCATGCCTGTGAATCTGTTAGTAATTACTTAAAGGCATGACGTCAAAATCTGAAATGGTTCTTTTGTGCAGCACTTGAACATATGTTAAAAATGTCACGTCTGAAACTGAGCTGGTTTTCTTGCAAATTTGTTGAAAACATGCTAAAATTGCCACATCAAATTCTGAAATGTGTCTCATGCAAGCTACTGTTGAAATTAATGATTGTCATATGTTTAATGCTGGGCTGCAGACTTATGTCATTTTCTGATTCCTCCCCGGAGAACGTCGGTCATTTTGGGGAATATAACTTCACTCATGCAGGTGCTGAGTCCTTTTGTTGGTCCTTGGATTGCTTTTCCTGTTACAATCACTTTTTGAATTTATCTGGAGG
This sequence comes from Thalassophryne amazonica, assembly GCF_902500255.1. Lineage (NCBI taxonomy): Eukaryota > Metazoa > Chordata > Actinopteri > Batrachoidiformes > Batrachoididae > Thalassophryne > Thalassophryne amazonica. The sequence goes on along the minus strand of NC_047107.1, from coordinate 1,008,311 downwards.
GATCAGTTGTTTTTCATATGTTTTGAAGGAATGGATTTTCAGGAGTTGCTCATTCTCAAGTGAGATTTCTTTTCGTTGGCTGTATTCCACATCATGCAATTGGGTGCAGCACTTTTTCAGTTTTTGTACAATACCCATGTGCACCTCCCTTATGCTCCCTGTTGCTTCTCACCTTGGCACTCTAGTTAGATGGTTTGACGTTCTTCTGAGTGCATACTCCTTAGATTGGCTTGGAATCTGGAATTTGGATTTGGACATTTTGTGCAGTTTTCCCTTTCATTGGGTTTATGGATTAACCTGTGCTTTACTTTTTCCCTGTTTTATTGTTTTACCCATTTGGGAGTTTCCCCTTAAGGTGATTGGTTTCTTTCTCTTTTTGCTCTGTATGCACCACTCTGCATTTAATCATTAGTGATCGATCTCTGCTCCCCTCCACAGCATGTCTTTTTCCTGGTTCTCTCCCTCAGCCCCAACCAGTCCCAGCAGAAGACTGCCCCTCCCTGAGCCTGGTTATGCTGGAGGTTTCTTCCTGTTAAAAGGGAGTTTTTCCTTCCCACTGTAGCCAAGTGCTTGCTCACAGGGGGTCGTTTTGACCGTTGGGGTTTTACATAATTATTGTATGGCCTTGCCTTACAATATAAAGCGCCTTGGGGCAACTGTTTGTTGTGATTTGGCGCTATATAAAAAAATTGATTGAATTGAATTGATTGAATTGGTTCTGTTTTTTGGTGGTTCCAAATATTTTGACCGTAAATCAGTTTTAATGGGTGCCGCTGACACCACCCCTAAGCCCAGTGCCCAACATAGTCAGTCCCTGATTCGGTCATGTTCTGTGAAAGGCCACATGGCCGCCCTCCGGCTAGTGTGATCTGCCCTGTTTATCACCTGTTCAGGCCCGTATCCTCGGGTTCCCACATTTTTGTGGATGGTTGTTCCCCGTACTGTCACCCGCCTCATGGGCAGTTTCTGTGGTATTCTGCCCGTTTTTCATGGCCTTGGTTTTCTTATTTATATTATCAGTTATATGTTATATGTGTTATTTTGCTTTCTGTTTTCATGTAGTTTGTTTTTCTTATAGCTTGTTCACCACCTTGTTTTCCTAGCTTAGTTTTGCTTAAGTATTTATGTTCCATTTTCAGTTCTCGTGTTCATGCCCAGTTCTTGGTTATGTTTTTCTGCCCTCAGTCTTTATTTTACTTTTGTTCATAGTTCTCAGTTTCCCTCATGCCCCTCCGAGTTAGTTACCACTCCACAGCACTGCACCTGCTATTATCTTGGTCTCGCATTTTGATTCTGTCCGCTCTGTGTTTTCTTTCACTCACACTGTTGGCACCTGCTCACGTATCTTTGTAGCCTACATCACTTCACTTTGTGTACTCTCTTCCTCCCTATCTTGCACTGTGTTTAATCTTCGTTCAATAGCCACACCCCTTTCTAGATTGTTCCTTCACGTGCACCAAATTAACACCTGCTACACATGACCCTAATTTGTTTGTTCCTTATTTAAACCATCACTGTCTCACAGCTCATCACCAGTTTGTTGTCGCTTCTTGCACACATCCCAGCCTTTTGTTCTCAGTCCTGTTTTTGCCAAGCCGTGTACCGATTATTGCTCTGTTCTCCTTGACCACGCCTTTTGCCTCATCTTTGATTACTGTGTTTGCTCGTGCCTTGACCCCTGTTTGATCATGACTGCATTTTTGTCTGACCCCAATTGTACCTCTGCTCCGCTGCTTGACCACCTGTGCACCGAACCTAAGCCTGAAATAAAGACCATGTTTTTTCCTACTCCTACACCAAGTCTGGAAGTCTGCTTTACGGGTCCAGTTGCAATGGTTGCCAGACAGCCGCTCGGTCTGACAATTTTGTGCGTAAATGTGCACAGCTTCTCACACACATAAATAACCACATTAAGTATTGGGCCTCAGCCGTCTGTGGATGAACTACAGTTTGTAGAGTTCCTGGTATTTTACAGACACAGGAAAAACAAACAAACAAAACAAAAGCACACCAAGAAAAACCCTCACTTTGTCACAGGCCTCACCCTCCCACAGGCTGGAGTTAATTTATCCTTTCACTTACATCTGTTGATGCCAGGGCATTGTTGGTGGAGCAGATTGCATGTTAAAGTCAAGGACAAGTGACATTCTGATTGGTTGATGCCATATTTGTTTTTTAAAAATGGCCCAACTAATACCCCGTAACAACTAGAGACAGAATGAACATTGGACCCGCATTCGAGAGGTGTTGAGGTGCATTCACAGCCGTCAGACAGCATTCTGACCACAGTTGAAACAGTCATGTGGCTGCCCAAAAGTTTTGCTCATGTTGAAGCAATTCGGGGAGCAGTCCAAGTGGAAAAATATCAAACGTAGTCGACGTGCCGTCTGACCGCAGTCTATCTACAGTCTAAACAATTGGACGGCGTGAAAATGGCATTTGTGACAATTGGACCACAATCGTACAGCTTGTAAGTGCATTCTTATTGTTCTTACTGCAGTCTAGCAGCTGTTCAGGTACTCTTACAGTGTTCCACCTGCATTTATACTGTGTTCGGAGGCTCATGTGCATGACATGTGGACGGTCCAGTCGGGCCGGTTCTGAGTGCAGTCTCAGTGTTTGGACGGCTGTCCTCCGCAATTCTTATTCCCTCACAGATATGATACGAATGGTGTTTTTTTTTGACATTCCACCTGATTTGGCTCGGTTCGTGCTCATTCATACTAAGTGTGACGGGGCCCTAATGAAGACACTCTAAATCTATTTTTATGCACAGTGTTAACTTTGCAAAAGGTTCTAATGCATAACTAGCAACATGAGTTGGGACACTATTAGATCCCTGTGCCCATGTCATGTTTTTTTTCATATAGTTTTTTTAATTGCTCTAAATGAAAATGGGGAATACTATGTGGCTGCATGCAGCTGCCTCTCTTTCCTGCTGAGGGTGAGTACTTTTTATTACTGTACATGAAATGCTAATGGTTAGCTGTTTGTTGTCATCATAGAGACAAAACACTGAAAATGCGGGGATGAAGCATTTCTCACACACTCTCTCAGTGCTTTTGTGCCAGAAGAAGTGTTACATGTGTGGAGGCAAAAAGGATTTTAGACCAAGCTATCTGAGGCTGTTTGTGGAAATAAAGTCACAGAATTAACAGAATGTCAAATAATACAGGCTTTTAATTCGAAGCTTGTGCAGCACACAGTGCAGCAAAATCTGAGAAAAGTTTGTGCAAAAGGCAGCTCATGTGGGTGCTCTTTGTATACCAGCTAGGGCAGGGGCACAGCAAGCAGTCACATACACATGAATACATTTGCCAGCAATTAAAACTGTTTTCAGCTTTTCCCATGAAAATGCTCACTGAAGGATTTTCAATTTTTCAATTTATTTATTTCATTTTGCGCCAAATCACAACAAAGTTGCTTCATGCCACCAACACAAATTACAAAACAATTCACAAAACAAATATACAGGAAATTTTGTCAGTTATTAAAAAAATCATACATTGTGATTTACAGATTTTTTTTTTAGATTGTCTCTCACAGTGGACATGCACCTAAAATGAAATTTCAGACCCCTCCATGATTTCTAAGTGGGAGAACTTGCAAAATCGCAGGGTGTTCAAATATTTTCCTCACTGTATAACTGACTATCATCAGCATAGCAATGAAAGATAATCCCAAAACACAGCAATGTGTGTCCATGGGGTGCTGTATAAATGGAGAAAAGCTGGGGGCCTAAGACAGACCCCTGTGGAACCCTAAATTTCATGTCACTAGGGTTAGAGGTAGTGTTACTGTACAAAACAGTGAGAACAACTTGTCAGGTATAATGTCAACCATGCAATGGGACTCCCAGTAATCCAAAATGATTCTCCAGCCTATCGAGCAGAATATGATCCACGGTATCAAACGCAGCACTGAGATCTAACAGCATCAAAATCTTAGTGGTGTCCGAAACTATTGCAAGCAGATCATTCACCACTTTAGTGAGAGCCGTCTCTGTGGAATTATATTTTCTAAAAGCAGACTGCAGTGGCTCAAAAAGATTATTTTCAGTAAGGTGGTCCACGAGCTGCCGTGAAACCACTTTTTCCAGGATTTTAGAGCAAAATAATAGATTTATCATTTATTTTTGTCACAAATGGAGCCAAATCAGAGAACCTGGGAATGCTGTGGACGATCACGGATGAAGGGGTTTTTCCCCTACATCTCAATCAGAAAGAAAGAAAAATCATGAATTATTTAAGTTCCGGCATGCATGAAAATCTGTGCTGAAATGTCCTGACAGGAAAAGCCTGAGAGCTGAGGCTGGTCCAATGACGGCCGGCATCCTGAGGGTTCTGGTTCCACTTTCTGAGTCGGCTCACACCCGGCTGGCTGCCAGCATTCACCTTTCTCCCATTTCCACTCTTTCCTTCCACTTATCGACATCAGAAGGAAGTGAAGTCAGTTTGTTTCTCTTCGGATGTGAGTCACTCTAACCTTACGAACATCCAACATGGTGCCGGATGTTTTCACACCAACAATGACAGTGCGTTTGATTTGACTCTAATCCAGTTCTTTCTCTGTAATCACTTTGCCTTAATGTCAGCCTGAATCTTCTATTTCATTTCAGATTCTGAATGAATCAACAATTTATTAACAACTATAATAATAATCAAAACAAATTTGACACAAATACATAGTTTTTATGCGCAACATGCATGCTACTGATTGTAGCCTCTGAAATAACTCTCAGAGATAAAGTAGTAACTAATTGAGGGTGAAGTGAGACTCTCATGTTTCTCTCTCAAGCTGCAGAAGAGCAAACATGGAGCAGTAAATTTTTCCTCTGGAATTCCCAGCAACACATTGTACCCATTCTATACAGCCAGTTTTATTTTCCCGTTCTGTCATATATTTTGTCCTTTATTTTTACTGTTGTAGGCATCATGTTTCTTCCTGCAGCTGCTAACTCAAATTGTCACCTGACGCTCCCATGAAGGCGGTGCCAGTGGGCGGAGCACACAAAATGTACATTGCTTGAGCAGGTAGAAGCTTAATTACTTTTAAGTTGAATCACAGCTGTTTGTAAGTGACAAGTAACCATCTACCAGGGGGCAGACATGCATAATAGACAAAAAACAGTTCCATCCATCCATCCATTTTCTTCCACTTATCCTAGGTTGGGTCGCGGGGGCAGCAGCTCAAGCAAACCCGCCCAGACCTCCCGATCCACACACACCTCCCCCAGCTCCTCCGGGGGAACCCTGAGGCGTTCCCAAGCCAGCCGAGAGACGTAGTCCCTCCAGCGTGTCCTGGGTGTTCCCTGGGGCCTCCTCCTGATGGGATGTGCCCGGAACACCTCTCCAGCGAGGCATCCAGGGGGCATCCGTAAAATATGCCTGACCACCTCAGCTGGCTCCTTTCGACGTGGAGGAGCAGCGGCTCGACTCCGAGCTCCTCCCGAGTGACTGAGCTCCTCACCCTATCTCTAAGGGAGTGCCCAGCCACCCTGCGGAGGAAACTCATCTCAGCCGCTTGTACTCGCAATGTTGTTCTTGCGGTCATGAGCCAAATCTCATGACCATATGTGAGGGTCGGAATGTAGATCAATCGGTAAATCGAGAGCTTTGCCCCCTTGCTCAGCTCTCGCTTCACCACAACAGTCCGATAAAGCGACCAAATCACTGCAGATGCTGCACCGATCCGTCTATCGATCTCACGCTCCATCCGTCCCTCACTCGTGAACAAACCAAATCAAAATCAAATCAATTTTATTTATATAGTGCCAAATCACAACAAACATTTGCCTCAAGGCGCTTTATATTGTAAGGCAAAGCCATACAATAATTACGTAAAAACCCCAACGGTCAAAACGACCCCCTGTGAGCAAGCACTTGGTGACAGTGGGAAGGAAAAACTCCCTTTTAACAGGAAGAAACCTCCAGCAGAACCAGGCTCAGGGAGGGGCAGTCTTCTGCTGGGACTGGTTGGGGCTGAGGGAGAGAACCAGGAAAAAGACATGCTGTGGAGGGGAGCAGAGATCAATCACTAATGATTAAATGCAGAGTGGTGCATACAGAGCAAAAAGAGAAAGAAACAGTGCATCATGGGAACCCCCCAGCAGTCTACGTCTATAGCAGCATAACTAAGGGATGGTTCAGGGTCACCTGATCCAGCCCTAACTATAAGCTTTAGCAAAAAGGAAAGTTTTAAGCCTAATCTTAAAAGTAGAGAGGGTGTCTGTCTCCCTGATCTGAATTGGGAGCTGGTTCCACAGGAGAGGAGCCTGAAAGCTGAAGGCTCTGCCTCCCATTCTACTCTTACAAACCCTAGGAACTACAAGTAAGCCTGCAGTCTGAGAGCGAAGCGCTCTATTGGGGTGATATGGTACTACGAGGTCCCTAAGATAAGATGGGACCTGATTATTCAAAACCTTATAAGTAAGAAGAAGAATTTTAAATTCTATTCTAGAATTAACAGGAAGCCAATGAAGAGAGGCCAATATGGGTGAGATATGCTCTCTCCTTCTAGTCCCCGTCAGTACTCTAGCTGCAGCATTTTTAATTAACTGAAGGCTTTTCAGGGAACTTTTAGGACAACCTGATAATAATGAATTACAATAGTCCAGCCTAGAGGAAATAAATGCATGAATTAGTTTTTCAGCATCACTCTGAGACAAGACCTTTCTAATTTTAGAGATATTGCGCAAATGCAAAAAAGCAGTCCTACATATTTGTTTAATATGCACATTGAAACAAGACCCCAAGATACTTAAATTCCTCCACCTGAGGCAAGGACACCCCACTGACCTGAAGAGGGCAAAGCACCTTTTTCCGGTCGAGAACATGGCCTCGGATTTGGAGGTGCTGATTTTCATCCTGGACACTTCACACTCGGCTGCAAACTGCTCCAGTGCACGTTGAAGGTCCTGGTTTGATGAAGCCAACAGGACCACATCATCCACAAACAGCAGAGATGAGATTCTGTGGTTCCCAAACTGGACCCCCTCTACACCCTGGCTGCACCTAGAAATTCTGTCCATAAAGGTAATGAACAGAACCGGTGACAAAGGGCAGCCCTGGTGGAGGCCAACGTGCACTGGAAACAGGTTTGACTTACTACTGGCAATGCGAACCAAGCTCCTGCTGCGGTCGTACAAGGACCGGATAGCCCTTAGCAAAGAACCCTGGACCCCATACTCCCGGAGCACCCCCCACAGGGCGCCTCGAGGGACCCAGTTGAACGCCTTCTCCAGATCCACAAAACACATGTGGACTGGTTGGGCAAACTCCCATGAACCCTCGAGCACCCGATGGAGGGTGTAGAGCTGGTCCAGTGTGCCGCAACCAGGACGAAAACCACACTGCTCCTCCTGAATCAGAGGTTCGACTATCGGTCGAATTCTCCTCTCCAGCACCTTGGAATAGATCTTACCGGGGAGGCTGAGGAGTGTGATCCCCCTGTAGTTGGAACACACCCTCCAGTTCCCCTTCTTAAACAGAGGGGGACCGGAGGGTATGTTCCAAAAAACAGTTGTTCTTTTAATTGTTCTGGTGGGTCAAAGTTCACCAAATGCAAAACAGCTTGTGTTCATTCAGTGTTCTTTTATTCTGATAAGTTACAAGATGATAACATGAATTGTTTCTGAGTTATTGTTTACACAAGCTGGCTGGGATGAAATAACTCACTCACTGACTGACTCACTCACTAAACCACCCACCCACCCACTAATTCACTCACTTACTAACTCACCCACCCACCCACTAACTCACTCACTGACTCAATAACAAAACTATACCCTCAATAACGTAACTACACCCTCAATAATGAAACTATACCCTCAATAACGTAACTATACCCTCAATAACATAACTATACCCCAATAATATAACTATACACTCAATACCATTACTATATCCTCAATAACGTAACTATACCCTCAATAAAACATCTATATCCTCATTAAGATAACTATACCCTCAATAACGTAACTATACCCCCAATAAAACATCTATATCCTCAATAAGATAACTATACCCTCAATAACATAACTATACCCCAATAATATAACTATCAATCAATCAATCAATCAATTTTTTTATATAGCGCCAAATCACAACAAACAGTTGCCCCAAGGCGCTTTATATTGTAAGGCAAGGCCATACAATAATTATGTAAAACCCCAACGGTCAAAACGACCCCCTGTGAGCAAGCACTTGGCTACAGTGGGAAGGAAAAACTCCCTTTTAACAGGAAGAAACCTCCAGCAGAACCAGGCTCAGGGAGGGGCAGTCTTCTGCTGGGACTGGTTGGGGCTGAGGGAGAGAACCAGGAAAAAGACATGCTGTGGAGGGGAGCAGAGATCAATCACTAATGATTAAATGCAGAGTGGTGCATACAGAGCAAAAAGAGAAAGAAACAGTGCATCATGGGAACCCCCAGCAGTCTACGTCTATAGCAGCATAACTAAGGGATGGTTCAGGGTCACCTGATCCAGCCCTAACTATAAGCTTTAGCAAAAAGGAAAGTTTTAAGCCTAATCTTAAAAGTAGAGAGGGTGTCTGTCTCCCTGATCTGAATTGGGAGCTGGTTCCACAGGAGAGGAGCCTGAAAGCTGAAGGCTCTGCCTCCCATTCTACTCTTACAAACCCTAGGAACTACAAGTAAGCCTGCAGTCTGAGAGCGAAGCGCTCTATTGGGGTGATATGGTACTATGAGGTCCCTAAGATAAGATGGGACCTGATTATTCAAAACCTTATAAGTAAGAAGAAGAATTTTAAATTCTATTCTAGAATTAACAGGAAGCCAATGAAGAGAGGCCAATATGGGTGAGATATGCTCTCTCCTTCTAGTCCCCGTCAGTACTCTAGCTGCAGCATTTTGAATTAACTGAAGGCTTTTTAGGGAACTTTTAGGACAACCTGATAATAATGAATTACAATAGTCCAGCCTAGAGGAAATAAATGCATGAATTAGTTTTTCAGCATCACTCTGAGACAAGACCTTTCTGATTTTAGAGATATTGCGTAAATGCAAAAAAGCAGTCCTACATATTTGTTTAATATGCGCTTTGAATGACATATCCTGATCAAAAATGACTCCAAGATTTCTCACAGTATTACTAGAGGTCAGGGTAATGCCATCCAGAGTAAGGATCTGGTTAGACACCATGTTTCTAAGATTTGTGGGGCCAAGTACAATAACTTCAGTTTTATCTGAGTTTAAAAGCAGGAAATTAGAGGTCATCCATGTCTTTATGCCTGTAAGACAATCCTGCAGTTTAGCTAATTGGTGCGTGTCCTCTGGCTTTATGGATAGATAAAGCTGGGTATCATCTGCGTAACAATGAAAATTTAAGCAATACCGTCTAATAATACTGCTTAAGGGAAGCATGTATAAAGTGAATAAAATTGGTCCTAGCACAGAACCTTGTGGAACTCCATAATTAACTTTAGTCTGTGAAGAAGATTCCCCATTTACATGAACAAATTGTAATCTATTAGACAAATATGATTCAAACCACCGCAGCGCAGTGCCTTTAATACCTATGGCATGCTTTAATCTCTGTAATAAAATTTTATGGTCAACAGTATCAAAAGCAGCACTGAGGTCTAACAGAACAAGCACAGAGATGAGTCCACTGTCCGAGGCCATAAGAAGATCATTTGTAACCTTCACTAATGCTGTTTCTGTACTATGATGAATTCTAAAACCTGACTGAAACTCTTCAAATAGACCATTCCTCTGCAGATGATCAGTTAGCTGTTTTACAACTACCCTTTCAAGAATTTTTGAGAGAAAAGGAAGGTTGGAGATTGGCCTATAATTAGCTAAGATAGCTGGGTCAAGTGATGGCTTTTTAAGTAATGGTTTAATTACTGCCACCTTAAAAGCCTGTGGTACATAGCCAACTAATAAAGATAGATTGATCATATTTAAGATCGAAGCATTAAATAATGGTAGGGCTTCCTTGAGCAGCCTGGTAGGAATGGGGTCTAATAAACATGTTGATGGTTTGGATGAAGTAACTAATGAAAATAACTCAGACAGAACAATCGGAGAGAAAGAGTCTAACCAAATACCGGCATCACTGAAAGCAGCCAAAGATAACGATACGTCTTTGGGATGGTTATGAGTAATTTTTTCTCTAATAGTTAAAATTTTGTTAGCAAAGAAAGTCATGAAGTCATTACTAGTTAAAGTTAATGGAATACTCAGCTCAATAGAGCTCTGACTCTTTGTCAGCCTGGCTACAGTGCTGAAAAGAAACCTGGGGTTGTTCTTATTTTCTTCAATTAGTGATGAGTAGAAAGATGTCCTAGCTTTACGGAGGGCTTTTTTATAGAGCAACAGACTCTTTTTCCAGGCTAAGTGAAGATCTTCTAAATTAGTGAGACGCCATTTCCTCTCCAACTTACGGGTTATCTGCTTTAAGCTACGAGTTTGAGAGTTATACCATGGAGTCAGACACTTCTGATTTAAAGCTCTCTTTTTCAGAGGAGCTACAGCATCCAAAGTTGTCTTCAATGAGGATGTAAAACTATTGACGAGATACTCTATCTCCCTTACAGAGTTTAGGTAGCTACTCTGCACTGTGTTGTTATATGGCATTAGAGAACATAAAGAAGGAATCATATCCTTAAACCTAGTTACAGCGCTTTCTGAAAGACTTCTAGTGTAATGAAACTTATTCCCTACTGCTGGGTAGTCCATCAGAGTAAATGTAAATGTTATTAAGAAATGATCAGACAGAAGGGAGTTTTCAGGGAATACTGTTAAGTCTTCTATTTCCATACCATAAGTCAGAACAAGATCTAAGATATGATTAAAGTGGTGGGTGGACTCATTTACATTTTGAGCAAAGCCAATAGAGTCTAATAATAGATTAAATGCAGTGTTGAGGCTGTCATTCTCAGCATCTGTGTGGATGTTAAAATCGCCCACTATAATTATCTTATCTGAGCTAAGCACTAAGTCAGACAAAAGGTCTGAAAATTCACAGAGAAACTCACAGTAACGACCAGGTGGACGATAGATAATAACAAATAAAACTGGTTTTTGGGACTTCCAATTTGGATGGACAAGACTAAGAGACAAGCTTTCAAATGAATTAAAGCTCTGTCTGGGTTTTTGATTAATTAATAAGCTGGAATGGAAGATTGCTGCTAATCCTCCTCCTCGGCCCGTGCTACGAGCATTCTGACAGTTAGTGTGACTCGGGGGTGTTGACTCATTTAAACTAACATATTCATCCTGCTGTAACCAGGTTTCTGTAAGGCAGAATAAATCAATATGTTGATCAATTATTATATCATTACCAACAGGGACTTAGAAGAGAGAGACCTAATGTTTAATAGACCACATTTAACTGTTTAGTCTGTGGTGCAGTTGAAGGTGCTATATTATTTTTTTTTTCTTTTTGAATTTTTATGCTTAAATAGATTTTTGCTGGTTATTGGTAGTCTGGATGCAGGCACCGTCTCTACGGGGATGGGGTAATGAGGGGATGGCAGGGGGAGAGAAGCTGCAGAGAGGTGTGTAAGACTACAACTCTGCTTCCAATAAAACATCTATATCCTCAACAAGATAACTATACCCTCAGTAACATAACTATACCCCAATAATATAACTATACACCCAATACCATTACTATATCCTCAATAACATAACTATACCCTCAATAAAACATCTATATCCTCAATAAGATAACTATACCCTCAATAACATAACTATACCCCAATAATATAACTATACACTCAATACCATTACTATATCCTCAATAAAACATCTATATCCTCAACAAGATAACTATACCCTCAATAACATAACTATACCCCAATAATATAACTATACACTCAATACCATTACTATATCCTCAATAACATAACTATACCCCAATAATATAACTATACACCCAATACCATTACTATATCCTCAATAACATAACTATACCCTCAATAAAACATCTATATCCTCAATAAGATAACTATACCCTCAATAGCATAACTATACCCCAATAATATAACTATACACTCAATACCATTACTATATCCTCAATAAAACATCTATATCCTCAACAAGATAACTATACCCTCAATAACATAACTATACCCCAATAATATAACTATACACCCAATACCATTACTATATCCTCAATAACATAACTATACCCTCAATAAAACATCTATATCCTCAATAAGATAACTATACCCTCAATAACATAACTATACCCCAATAATATAACTATACACTCAATACCATTACTATATCCTCAATAACGTAACTATACCCTCAATAAAACATCTATACCCTCAATAACATAACTATACCCCAATAAAACATCTATACCCTCAATAAGATAACTATACCCTCAATAACATAACTATACCCTCAATAAAACATCTATACCCTCAATAACATAACTATACCCCCAATAAAACATCTATATCCTCAATAAGATAACTATACTCTCAATAACATAACTATACCCCAATATAACTATACACTCAATACCATTACTATATCCTCAATAACGTAACTATACCCTCAATAAAACATCTATACCCTCAATAACATAACTATACCCCCAATAAAACATCTATATCCTCAATAAGATAACTATACCCTCAATAACATAACTATACCCCAATAATATAACTATACACTCAATACCATTACTATATCCTCAATAACGTAACTATACCCTCAATAAAACATCTATATCCTCAATAAGATAACTATACCCTCAATACAGTAACAGACACCCTCAAGAGGCCAGAGCAGACCAGACTCAGGGGAGTGACCATCTGCTGTGGTCATACTACCAGAAAAATAAAATAAAATAAAATAAAACGCATCAAACATACAGAGAGAGAAATGTTTGCAGCTAAGCAACCATACTAGTCTGTGAGCTAGCTATGGGCCATGTGCACCCACCCCCCCAACACACACACACACACACACACACACACACACACACACACACACACACACACACACACACACACACACACACACACAACACACACACACACACACACACCACACACACACCTTAATCAATACTGTTTAACTTTGTGTGGAAAAAAATGCCAAGAACGTTAGGTAGTAAAAATAAATAAATAATTGAAAAAAAAATCAGTTTGATCATAAAATAAAAAAAAAAAAAAGGAAGGTGTGTTGAGTATGACAACTCTTGTTCATACATACTGAGTAGTTGATAATTTCCTACTACACTGAATGTCAATTCTGAGGCTGTTCTGTTATTCATTCATACACTTAAGAATATTCATGTTCTGAGTTTAAAAAAAACTTGTTCTGTAAAATAGTTCCTTTACTATTGTGACAAAAAAACATAGATTTGAATCTCAGTTTTGGGGCTGTTCTGTAAATAGTTTTCAAATAAACAATAAATATAGTAACTTCTGATCAATCCATATCGATGTTAGACTTAAAATAATGTACTGATTTATAGTGGACTATCTTACTGAGAATAATCTCTTTGAACCACTGCAGTCTGCTTTTAGAAAATATCATTCCACAGAGACGGTTCTCACTAAAGTGGTGAATGATCTTCTGCTTACAATGGATTCAGACACCACTATGGTTCTGGTGCTGTTAGATCTCAGTGCTGCATTTGATACAGTGGATCATCATATTCTACTTGATAGGCTGGAAAATCATTTTGGGATTACTGGGAGTGCCCTTGCATGGCTGATGTCATACTTGACCAGTCGTTCTCACTGTGTTTTGTACAGTAACACTACCTCTAACCTTAGTGACATGAAATTTGGGGTTCCACAGGGGTCTGTCTTAGGCCCCCTGCTTTTCTCCCTTTATATAGCTCCCCTTGGGCACATATTGTGGCGTTTTGGGAGACTCAGTTATAGTTATAGTTATGACACTAACTGCTGGTAATCTCATTCACATAAAATCCTTAGAAGATTGCCTTACATCAGTGAGAAGCTGGATGTCAAGCAACTTCCTACTTTTAAACTCTGATAAGACTGAAATGATGGTTCTTGGTCCAGTGAGACATCAGCATCAATTTGACCAGTTAAAGCTTAGCCTAGGCTTGTGTGTCTTACATCTAGTGGTGGGCACAGTTACGCTAATCCGCTAATCCACTAATTATCGAAGATAATGTTTTCATTATAGGATTAGCTTTTCAGATAACTTTGAAAACCATCCTCAGACCAATTATTTTCCGCTAAGTTTTGGTCCGATAAATTTTCAGCGGCTAACATATTTTTGCAGGTGTGGTGAACAAAGCTTAACAGTTACAAACATTTATTAAGTCTAAAATCAGTTGAGGACCTACCTGTTAAATGTTTTGTAGTAGATGTGCAGTTCTGTCCTCTGCAAACAGAGGAGAGCTGGTTCCAGACGAAACCACTCTATCCTCTGCAGGCAAAGGAGAACTGGTCACAGAATAGAAAAAAGCTAATTTCTTTTGACCCCATACTGGTATGCTAGCAACATCACCCAAGTCATCCAGAGGCATAACGTTTTAACTTATGGTTAAAATTTTAAACAAATTAATTTCAGACAAGTTATTTAAATGAATGTCACATCTGTGTTGGGAAAGTGTTGTGACACGGACCCACAACAGGGGGTGTAAATGAATGGACAATGGAATAGCCAAAAGTAACAATTTACTGTTGTGAAGTGCACAACGAGACACAAACAATTACAGTTTTTGGAGTTACACAATGTACAATGGTGACATGTGGGCAGGCTCGAGGATAGAAGACGTCTGTCCAGAGAAGAGCCGTGTCCCACACGATTTTCACTGCCAACGGATCTGGAACACACCGGAGCCGCCAAGTCCTGAGTCCCCAGGTGGCCACCGTCTCCAGCTGTCAGATCTGGTACTGCTGGCAGGAAGCAGAGACACTTAATGGTAGGTGTTGGGGAAAGTGAGGAACATGGACCCACAACAGGGGACGCAAATGAACGGACAATGAAGAAAGTCAAATAACAAGGCTTTACTGTTGTGAACACGCACAACAAACACAACAGATCACAATTGTGGAAATAAACCAATTCCAATGGTGTCGTGTGGGCAGGCTCGACGATAGGAGATGTCTGTCCGAGTCGAACCGGAACCACCCGATTTCCTCTGCCACCGAACCCCGGGAATACTGGAGCCGCCAAGTCCCGAACTCCCAGGTGGCCACTGCCTCCGCTCGTCGGATCCGGTACTGCTGGCGAGGAACAGAAACAGTCAGATGTGGGTGCGGCTGCACCCAGCAACACGTAGGGTGGAAACACCACCTCCACCTCTAATCAAAAACAACACTGCAGTGTAGGAATATGGGTACTTATCCGATATATGTCCAATACAGTCTTCAGCTGTCTTAGGCACAAGCAATAAAGTGTTATTCCTCTGAAATGAAGCGACTGGCTGAGTACGTTACCTCCTTAGTAGAGCGATATCTCGGCAATGAGGTGGAGATGCCGTCCAGCTGATATACCCCTCCGCTGATGGATGTCAGCTGTCTCAGTTGATAGGTGACGGCTGTCACCTTGGCTGCTCCTGTGAGGCGGCAGCGCCCTCTGGTGCCTGGAGCCCGCACTCCAGGCGAGGCGCCCTCTGGTGGTGGTGGGCCAGCAGTACCTCCTCTTCAGCGGCCCACACAACAGGTAGGTGTGTGCACACACCCAGTAAACAGTCAGCAAAATAGTTCCGTATGGAGGGCAGACACCTCCACCTCCAAACAACTACGTGCAGGTCCTGACTCTACTTATCCTTAAGGAGAGAGATTTGTCGTCTCCTGAAGGTTCCACTATTCCGGCCTCCAACTGTGTCACGGTCCAGGAACGCCTTTGAAATACTCAAACAATTGTGCAATCGGCACCAAACTTGCTGAGAGGTTTACCTGTGAGGTAGACTGATTTCTCGGCAGCGAGGTGGAGTTGCTGCCCGGCTTTTATGGTGATCGTGATAATGATGAGGGACAGCTGTCAGGTGGTGACGAGGAACAGCTGTCATCTCCAGCTGCTCCCGTGAGACGGTGCGCCCTCTCATGCCTGAAGCCCGCCAATCAGGCAGGACGCCCTCTGGTGGTGGACCAGCAGTACCTCCTCTTCTGGCGACCACACAACAATCTGAAGTTGTATAAAGTGAAAATATCAGATATACGAGGTCTGTTACAACATTCTATCCTAGGTCTTTTGGATCCTTTGGATCTATGAAGCTTAAATATGAAAAAGTATTGGTATTGATATCGGCGATACTGGGCCTGTATTTACTTGGTATCAGATCAATACCAAATTCCCAGTATCACCCACCTCTACTGATCAGGCTCCACACGGACAACAGCATTAAACTCTTTGTATGTTGTGCCTAAAACTCTCATGAATATATTCTCTGGGTTTATAGATGTTGTTATTGTGTTTGTTTTATGTAAAAATGGCAGAAGAAGCCCAAGTTGATTCTCCATTATTTTCAATTGGAATCATTGCAATTGATTCCTGTTTGCTCTTTAGAGTCCTGCTTATGTCAAACACTGTCTGTTGTCTTTGTTCCAGAGTAATATATATAAGATGTCTGAAATTCAGTTTGTGTTTATTCAATTCCACACATCTTAAATGTAGCAAACACGGATTATCTGGAATTTTGTTTTGGCAAGTTTTCACGGTCTCTACTGTCATCTACTACCCAGTAGTGTTCATGGCAGTATGAGAGTCTGGACGCCAGTAGATGGCAGTGTTGTTCTATTTATTTTGACCCCAGTTGTATCAGATGGTTGTCAAATCACAACTTGAACTTTTGGCTTTTGCAAATGGCTTTTTTTTTTTTTTTTTTTTTTTTTTTTACAAATAAAAATGGCATATTTTACAAAAGCACATGTATCTGTAAACACCAACACACACACCTCACATTAACATGTTGGGTTTTACATAGAATGAATGAGTAAACCAATCATGGTTAGCGGAGGCTCATTTACCCATAATCCCTTTGGCATCTGTCTGTGTTTGTTAAAAACTTCATAATTAGTACGTTATTTAAAATTAAATGATATGTGTTATATTTAACTTTGTACAAATGACAGAATTGACATTAATGGAGTTATTCTATCCGGAATGATAAACTGCTGTATTCTGTTAAGGAATAATGGCTTGTTTTGTGTGTGTAGAGTTGAGTTTAGCTCCTCTCAACTGCTTCACTGCTGCAAAATATGTAGTAAACAGGAGCTTCCAGCAGGGGGCAGGGCACACAAAGACAGAAGTGCTGACTCATTGTTTGGGTCTGTAGTCGTCTTTGATGCTGCCAGAAGTGATCGTGGTGTTAAAACTCAAAATCAGCTTGTTAGTAGTTGCACGTGTATTGGAAGCAATATAGAAAGTTATCGGCTATCGGTTTATCTGTAGCTTCAAATAAATTTTTGGGTGGTTTATTGGTTTAGCTTTATAAAAGATAACTTTTCAGTTAGCTGATTATCTGTTATCGAAGGAAATTTATTGCATACATCACACTGACAAAGTGAGGAACCTTTGTGTATTTTTTTGATCCTGCGTTGTCCTTTGACCTCCACATTAGAAATATTATGAGGACTGCTTTCTTCCACATGTGAAATATAGTGAAGATTTGTCCCATCCTGTCTATGGCTGATGCTGAGACCCTGATTCATGTGTTTGTCTCTTCTAGATTGGATACTGCAGTGAGATCAGATTTTAAGCAGTGTTGGGCACAGCTAACCAAAAAGATAGCTTCGATAACCATTAATCCAATGACTGAAAAGTTATCTTTTATGACGATAAACTGCTAAAAAATATATCTTTATTACAGATAACAATAACTATTAGTATTGATTTGGACGCGGCCACATTAGATTACACTGTCGGCTTCTGATAAACCAGTTTCACTTTAAGCACCACAGGGGCTGCTGGGTAAATTCAAGGATCACAAACACAAAGAACACATGAAAAATGAATAAATAAAAACCCCAAACACTGTCATCGTCTTTCAAAAGCAGTAAAACACAGTAAAAAAGCAGTAAAACCCTGCAGCTTGAACAACTGAAATACATCCATTAATGCATTGACTGGCAGAGTAAAAGACATGTAGTAAATATAAATTCTTACCTGTTAGTTTCAGTGGGATTCATCTGAATAAATAATCCACATAAAGTGTCCTTTTATTTTTTAATCCAAAACAGTGTCTAAACGTGAAGAAAAGTCCCTCTGTACACACAGCTGCACCATGAGAGCTCCTCTCCCCCACCGAGTCTTGGCAGTTAAATTACAGCCACAAAGAAATCAAATAAAAAATGTTAAATTTTGTTTTGTGTCAATGGACGACTCACTGTAACGTCCAAAGTGAACCTGAACTACACTACCCACAATGCTCCCTGGGTCGACCGGCCAATCATGTTTTGTGCTTAATGATGATGTCATGAGCAAGCGACAGGCAGCCAGTCTGCTACAAACACCCAACAGATAGACTAAAATGTTTGGTTTTAGGGTTTACAAACTTTTTTGACTGTAAAATTAAATTTATCGTAAGATAAGTGGTCCAATGATGGTTTTAAAACTTATCTGAAAAGCTAATCTGATAGCAAAAACATTAGCTTTGATAATTAAATGTCAATCAATCAATCAATCAATCAATCAACTTTTTTCTTATATAGAGCGCCAATCACAACAAACAGTTACCCCCCAAGGCGCTTTATATTGTAAGGCAAGGCCATACAATAATTATGAAAAACCCCACGGTCAAAACGACCCCCTATGAGCAAGCACTTGGTCACAGTGGGAAGGAAAACTCCCTTTTAAACAGGAAGAAACCTCCAGCAGAACCAAGCTCAGGGAGGGGCAGTCTTCTGTTGAGACTGGTTGGGGCTGAGGGAAAAGAACCAGGAAAAAGACATGCTGTGGAGGGGAGCAGAGATCAATCACTAATGATTAAATGCAGAGTGATGCATACGGAGCAAAAAGAGAAAGAAACAGTGCATCATGGGAACCCCCCCACAGTCTACGTCTAAAGCAGCATAACCAAGGGATGGTCCAGGGTCACCTGATCCAGCCCTAACTATAAGCCTTAGCGAAAAGGAAAGTTTTAAGCCTAATCTTAAAAGTAGAGAGGGTATCTGTCTCCCTGATCTGAATTGGGAACTGGTTCCACAGGAGAGGAGCCTGAAAGCTGAAGGCTCTGCCTCCCATTCTACTCTTACAAACCCTAGGAACTACAAGTAAGCCTGCAGTCTGAGAGTGAAGTGCTCTATTGGGGTGATATGGTACTACGAGGTCCCTAAGATAAGATGGGACCTGATTATTCAAAACCTTATAAGTAAGAAGAAGAATTTTAAATTCTATTCTAGAATTAACAGGAAGCCAGTGAAGAGAGGCCAATATGGGGAGATATGCTCTCTCCTTCTAGTCCCCGTCAGTACTCTAGCTGCAGCATTTTGAATTAACTGAAGGCTTTTCAGGGAACTCTTAGGACAACCTGATAATAATGAATTACAATAGTCCAGCCTAGAGGAAATAAATGCAAAAGATTTCTCACAGTATTACTAGAGGTCAGGGTAATGCCATCCAGAGTAAGGATCTGGTTAGACACCATGTTTCTAAGATTTGTGGGGCCAAGTACAATAACTTCAGTTTTATCTGAGTTTAAAAGCAGGAAATTAGAGGTCATCCATGTCTTTATGTCTGTAAGACAAGCCTGCAGTTTAGCTAATTGGTGTGTGTCCTCTGGCTTCATGGATAGATAAAGCTGGGTATCATCTGCGTAACAATGAAAATTTAAGCAATACCGTCTAATAATACTGCCTAAGGGAAGCATATATAAAGTGAATAAAATTGGTCCTAGCACAGAACCTTGTGGAACGCCATAATTAACTTTAGTCTGTGAAGAAGATTCCCCATTTACATGAACAAATTGTAATCTATTAGACAAATATTATTCAAACCACCGCAGCGCAGTGCCTTTAATACCTATGGCATGCTCTAATCTCTGTAATAAAATTTTATGGTCAACAGTATCAAAAGCAGCACTGAGGTCTAACAGAACAAGCACAGAGATGAGTCCACTGTCCGAGGCCATAAGAAGATCATTTGTAACCTTCACTAATGCTGTTTCTGTACTATGATGAATTCTAAAACCTGACTGAAAGTCTTCAAATAGACCATTCCTCTGCAGATGATCAGTTAGCTGTTTTACAACTACCCTTTCAAGAATTTTTGAGAGAAAAGGAAGGTTGGAGATTGGCCTATAATTAGCTAAGATAGCTGGGTCAAGTGATGGCTTTTTAAGTAATGGTTTAATTACTGCCACCTTAAAAGCCTGTGGTACATAGCCAACTAACAAAGATAGATTGATCATATTTAAGATCGAAGCATTAAATAATGGTAGGGCTTCCTTGAGCAGCCTGGTAGGAATGGGGTCTAATAAACATGTTGATGGTTTGGATGAAGTAACTAATGAAAATAACTCAGACAGAACAATCGGAGAGAAAGAGTCTAACCAAATACCGGCATCACTGAAAGCAGCCAAAGATAACGATACGTCTTTGGGATGGTTATGAGTAATTTTTTCTCTAATAGTTAAAATTTTGTTAGCAAAGAAAGTCATGAAGTCATTACTAGTTAAAGTTAATGGAATACTCAGCTCAATAGAGCTCTGACTCGTTGTCAGCCTGGCTACAGTGCTGAAAAGAAACCTGGGGTTGTTCTTATTTTCTTCAATTAGTGATGAGTAGAAAGATGTCCTAGCTTTACGGAGGGCTTTTTTATAGAGCAACAGACTCTTTTTCCAGGCTAAGTGAAGATCTTCTAAATTAGTGAGACGCCATTTCCTCTCCAACTTACGGGTTATCTGCTTTAAGCTACGAGTTTGTGAGTTATACCACGGAGTCAGACACTTCTGATTTAAAGCTCTCTTTTTCAGAGGAGCTACAGCATCCAAAGTTGTCTTCAATGAGGATGTAAAACTATTGACGAGATACTCTATCTCCCTTACAGAGTTTAGGTAGCTACTCTGCACTGCATCAGAAAGGAGTTTTTCCATACCACTGTCACCTGTATGCTTGGTCTGGGGGTTGGTAATGTTAGACCTTATTTATGTAAAGCGCATTGAAGAAACGTTGTGATTTGGCGCTATATAAATGAAATTAATTGAAATAGTTACTATAAGGTCAGACAGTTAATATAAGGTTAGATTGTTAATATAACACCAAATAGTTATATAAGGTTAGATAGTTAATATAAGATCAGATAGCTACATAAGGTTAGATAATAGTTAATATAAGGTTATATAGTTATATAAGGTTAGACAGTTCATATAAGATCAGACAGTTATATGAGATTAGATTGTTAATATAAGATCAGATAGTTATATAAGGTTAGACTGTAAATATAAGATCAGATAGTTAATATAAGATCAGATAGTTATATAAGGTTAGATAGTTAATATAAGGTTAGATAGTTATATAAGATCAGATAGTTCATATAAGATCAGGTAGTTAATATGGTTATAAAGTTATATAAGGTTAGATAGTTAATATAAGATCAGATAGTTATATATGGTTAGATTGTTAATATAAGATCAGATAGTTAATATAAGTTTAGATAGTTATATAAGGTTAGATTGTTAATATAAGACCAGATAGTTATATAAGGTTAGATAGTTAATATAAGGTTAGATAGTTATATAAGGTTAGATTGTTAATATAAAATCAGATAGTTATTAAAGGTTAGATTGTTAATATAAGATCAGATAGTTAATATAAGTTTAGATAGTTATATAAGGTTAGATTGTTATATAACACCAGATAGTTATATAAGGTTAGATAGTTAATATAAGGTTAGATAGTTATATAAGGTTAGATAGTTAATATAAGGTTAGATAGTTATATCTAACTGATAGTTGATAAATGATAATAACTGAAGTTATTGTACTTGGCCCCACAAATCTTAGAAACATGGTGTCTAACCAGATCCTTACTCTGGATGGCATTACCCTGACCTCTAGTAATACTGTGAGAAATCTTGGAGTCATTTTTGATCAGATATGTCATTCAAAGTGCATATTAAACAAATATATAGGACTGCTTTTTTGCATTTACGCAATATTCTCTAAAATCAGAAAGGTCTTGTCTCAGAGTGATGCTGAAAAACTAATTCATGCATTTATTTCCTCTAGGCTGGACTATTGTAATTCATTATTATCAGGTTGTCCTAAAAGTTCCCTAAAAAGCCTTCAGTTAATTCAAAATGCTGCAGCTAGAGTACTGACGGGGACTAGAAGGAGAGAGCATATCTCACCCATATTGGGCCTCTCTTCATTGGCTTCCTGTTACTTCTAGAATAGAATTTAAAATTATTCTTCTTACTTATAAGGTTTTGATAATCAGGTCCCATCTTATCTTAGGGACCTCATAGTACCATATCACCCCAATAGAGCGCTTCGCTCTCAGACTGCAGGCTTACTGTAGTTCCTAGGGTTTGTAGAGTAGAATGGGAGGCAGAGCCTTCAGCTTTCAGGCTCCTCTCCTGTGGAACCAGCTCCCAATTCAGATCAGGGGACAGACACCCTCTCTACTTTTAAGATTAGGCTTAAAACTTTCCTTTTGCTAAAGCTTATAGTTAGGGCTGGATCAGGTGACCCTGAACCATCCCTTAGTTATGCTGCTATAGACTTAGACTGCTGGGGGGTTCCCATGATGCACTGAGTGTTTCTTTCTCTTTTTGCTCTGTATGCACCACTCTGCATTTAATCATTAGTGATCGATCTCTGCTCCCCTCCACAGCATGTCTTTTTCCTGGTTCTCTCCCTCAGCCCCAACCAGTCTCAGCAGAAGACTGCCACCTCCCCTGAGCCTGGTTCTGCTGGAGGTTTCTTCCTGTTAAAAGGGAGTTTTTCCGTTCCCACTGTAGCCAAGTGCTTGCTCACAGGGGGTCGTTTGACCGTTGGGTTTTACATAATTATTGTATGGCCTTGCCTTACAATATAAAGCGCCTTGGGGCAACTGTTTGTTGTGATTTGGCGCTATATAAAAAAATTGATTGATTGATTGATTATATAAGGTTAGATTGTTAATATAAGATCAGATTGTTAATATAAGATCAGATAGTTATATAAGGTTAGATTGTTAATATAAGATCAGATAGTTAGATAGTAGTCGTGTGACTATCTGAGAAATTGTGGCCAGGTGGACATCAGCACTTTTTCGGCACATTCCACTGTGACAGAAGATTTGGCCATGAAAAGCGTTGCAGCAAAATTCATGCCGATGGCTTTGGTACAAAGCTGATGGCGGAGCAAAAGCGCCATTGCGTTGAAGTCTCACAGGACATGCTGTGACATGCCCAGCTCTTCCACAATTTCTCGGATAGTCACACGACGGTCCCACATCACCACAGAGTTCACTTTGGAAATGATCTGGTCATTTCAGCATGTTGATGGCCGCCTGGAGCGTGGCTCGCTCTCCACCATTGTGCGGACGTCTTTAAACCAGTTGTACCGCTCCTTAATCTGTGTGATGCCCAGAGGATCGTCACAGAAAGCCGTCTGAATAATCCGAATGGTTTCCACCTGGCTGTCGCCCAGTTTCTGGCAAAATTTGATGCAGTCATGCTGCTCCAGTCGTTCCGCCATTTCCTTGCAAAGAAAAAATGATGAGAGACTCCACTCATCCTCACACAAAGGCTGCTTACCAGAAAATGACGCAACCAACAGGCGTGAAAAAAACTCATGCATGCGCACGAAGGTTCAAGGTTGGCTCATGCAAGCACACGTGATTCAAATCCATCAGGTTTTTCAAAAAAATAAAAAGGTCGGATACTTTTCTAACAAACCTCATATAAGGTTAGATAGTTATGTAAGGTTCGATAGTTAATATAAGATCAGATAGTCTGAGATAGGCTGTCTGAGTGGTGTCCAAAAAAATGAGGTTGGGCTTCATAGATAATTGGCAAAGCTTCTGGGGAAAACCTGGTCTTGTTAGGAGAGACGGCATCCATCCCACTTTGGATGGAGCAGCTCTCATTTCTAGAAATCTGGCCAATTTTCTTAAATCCTCCAAACCGTGACTATCCAGGGTTGGGACCAGGAAGCAGAGTTGTAGTCTTACATACCTCTCTGCAGCTTCTCTCCCCCTGCCATCCCCTCATTACCCCATCCCCGTAGAGACGGTGTCTGCTCCCAGACCACCAATAACCAGCAAAAATCTATTTAAGCATAAAAATTCAAAAAGAAGAAATAATATAGCACCTTCAACTGCACCACAGACTAAAACAGTTAAATGTGGTCTATTAAACATTAGGTCTCTCTCTTCTAAGTCCCTGTTGGTAAATGATATAATAATTGATCACATATGATTTATTCTGCCTTACAGAAACCTGGTTACAGCAGGATGAATATGTTAGTTTAAATGAGTCAACACCACCCCCGAGTCACACTAACTGTCAGAATGCTCGTAGAAACGGGCCGGGGCGGAGGATTAGCAGCAATCTTCCATTCCAGCTTATTAATTAATCAAAAAACCCAGACAGAGCTTTAATTCATTGAAAAGCTTGACTCTTAGTCTTGTCCATCCAAATTGGAAGTCCCAAAAACCAGTTTTATTTGTTATTATCTATCGTCCACCTGGTCGTTACTGTGAGTTTCTCTGTGAATTTTCAGACCTTTTGTCTGACTTAGTGCTTAGCTCAGATAAGATAATTATAGTGGGCGATTTTAACATCCACACAGATGCTGAGAATGACAGCCTCAACACTGCATTTAATCTATTATTAGACTCAATTGGCTTTGCTCAAAAAGTAAATGAGTCCACCCACCACTTTAATCATATCTTAGATCTTGTTCTGACTTATGGTATGGAAATAGAAGACTTAACAGTATTCCCTGAAAACTCCCTTCTGTCTGATCATTTCTTAATAACATTTACATTTACTCTGATGGACTACCCAGCAGTGGGGAATAAGTTTCATTACACTAGAAGTCTTTCAGAAAGCGCTGTAACTAGGTTTAAGGATATGATTCCTTCTTTATGTTCTCTAATGCCATATACCAACACAGTGCAGAGTAGCTACCTAAACTCTGTAAGTGAGATAGAGTATCTTGTCAATAGTTTTACATCCTCATTGAAGACAACTTTGGATGCTGTAGCTCCTCTAAAAAAGAGAGCTTTAAATCAGAAGTGCCTGACTCCGTGGTATAACTCACAAACTCGTAGCTTAAAGCAGATAACCCATAAGTTGGAGAGGAAATGGCGTCTCACTAATTTAGAAGATCTTCACTTAGCCTGGAAAAAGAGTCTGTTGCTCTATAAAAAAGCCCTCCGTAAAGCTAGGACATCTTTCTACTCATCACTATTTGAAGAAAATAAGAACAACCCCAGGTTTCTTTTCAGCACTGTAGCCAGGCTGACAAAGAGTCAGAGCTCTATGAGCTGAGTATTCCATTAATTTAACTAGTAATGACTTCATGACTTTCTTTGCTAACAAATTTTAACTATTAGAGAAAAAATTACTCTAACCATCCCAAAGACGTATCGTTATCTTTGGCTGCTTTCAGTGATGCCGGTATTTGGTTAGACTCTTCTCTCCGATGTTCTGTCTGAGTTATTTTCATTAGTTACTTCATCCAAACCATCAACATGTTTATTAGACCCCATCCTACCAGGCTGCTCAAGGAAGCCCTACCATTATTAATGCTCGATCTTAAATATTGATCAATCTATCTTTGTTAGCTGGCCATGTACCACAGGCTTTTAAGGTGGCAGTAATTAAACCATTACTTAAAAAGCCATCACTTGACCCAGCTATCTTAGCTAATTATAGGCCAATCTCCAACCTTCCTTTTCTCTCAAAAATTCTTGAAAGGGTAGTTGTAAAACAGCTAACTGATCATCTGCAGAGGAATGGTCTATTTGAAGAGTTTCAGTCAGGTTTTAGAATTCATCATAGTACAGAAACAGCATTAGTGAAGGTTACAAATGATCTTCTTATGGCCTCGGACAGTGGACTCATCTCTGTGCGTGTTCTGTTAGACCTCAGTGCTGCTTTTGACACTGTTGACCATAAAATTTTATTACAGAGATTAGAGCATGCCATAGGTATTAAAGGCACTGCGCTGCGGTGGTTTGAATCATATTTGTCTAATAGATTACAATTTGTTCATGCAAATGGGAATCTTCTTCACAGACTAAAGTTAATTATGGAGTTCCACAAGGTTCTTTGCTAGGACCAATTTTATTCACTTTATATATGCTTCCCTTAGGCAGTATTATTAGACGGTATTGCTTAAATTTTCATTGTTATGCAGATGATACCCAGCTTTATCTATCCATGAAGCCAGAGGACACACACCAATTAGCTAAACTGCAGGATTGTCTTACAGACATAAAGACATGGATGACCTCTAATTTCCTGCTTTTAAACTCAGATAAAACTGAAGTTATTGTACTTGGCCCCACAAATCTTAGAAACATGGTGTCTAACCAGATCCTTACTCTGGATGGCATTACCCTGACCTCTAGTAATACTGTGAGAAATCTTGGAGTCATTTTTGATCAGGATATGTCATTCAAAGCGCATATTAAACAAATATGTAGGACTGCTTTTTTGCATTTACGCAATATCTCTAAAATCAGAAAGGTCTTGTCTCAGAGTGATGCTGAAAAACTAATTCATGCATTTATTTCCTCTAGGCTGGACTATTGTAATTCATTATTATCAGGTTGTCCTAAAAGTTCCCTGAAAAGCCTTCAGTTAATTCAAAATGCTGCAGCTAGAGTACTGACGGGGACTAGAAGGAGAGAGCATATCTCACCCATATTGGCCTCTCTTCGTTGGCTTCCTGTTAATTCTAGAATAGAATTTAAAATTCTTCTTGTTACTTATAAGGTTTTGAATAATCAGGTCCCTTCTTATCTTAGGGACCTCATAGTACCATATCACCCCAATAGAGCGCTTCGCTCTCAGACTGCAGGCTTACTTGTAGTTCCTAGGGTTTGTAAGAGTAGAATGGGAGGCAGAGCCTTCAGCTTTCAGGCTCCTCTCCTGTGGAACCAGCTCCCATTCAGATCAGGGAGACAGACACCCTCTCTACTTTTAAGATTAGGCTTAAAACTTTCCTTTTTGCTAAAGCTTATAGTTAGGGCTGGATCAGGTGACCCTGAACCATCCCTTAGTTATGCTGCTATAGACGTAGACTGCTGGGGGGTTCCCCACGATGCACTGTTTCTTTCTCTTTTGCTCTGTATGCACCACTCTGCATTTAATCATTAGTGATTGATCTCTGCTCCCCTCCACAGCATGTCTTTTTCCTGGTTCTCTCCCTCAGCCCCAACCAGTCCCAGCAGAAGACTGCCCCTCCCTGAGCCTGGTTCTGCTGGAGGTTTCTTCCTGTTAAAAGGGAGTTTTTCCTTCCCACTGTAGCCAAGTGCTTGCTCACAGGGGGTCGTTTTGACCGTTGGGGTTTTACATAATTATTGTATGGCCTTGCCTTACAATATAAAGCGCCTTGGGGCAACTGTTTGTTGTGATTTGGCGCTATATAAAAAAATTGATTGATTGATTGATTGATAGTTAATATATGGTTTGATTGTTAATATAAGATCAGATAGTTATTTAAGGTTAGATAGTTATATAAGGTTACATTGTTAATATAAGATCAGATAGTAAATATAAGGTTTGATTGTTAATATAAGATCAGATTGTTAATATAAGACAAGATAGTTATATAAGGTTAGATAGTTAATATAAGGTTAGATAGTTATATAAGGTTAGATTGTTAATATAAGATCAGATAGTTATTTAAGGTTAGATAGTTATATAAGGTTCGATTGTTAATATAAGATCAATCAATCAACTTTTTTCTTATATAGCGCCAAATCACAACAAACAGTTGCCCCAAGGCGCTTTATATTGCAAGGCAAGGCCATACAATAACCATGAAAAACCCCAACGGTCAAAACGACCCCCTATGAGCAAGCACTTGGCCACAGTGGGAAGGAAAAACTCCCTTTTAACAGGAAGAAACCTCCAGCAGAACCAGGCTCAGGGAGGGGCAGTCTTCTGCTGAGACTGGTTGGGGCTGAGGGAAAGAACCAGGAAAAAGACATGCCGAGAAGGGGGGCAGAGATCGATCACTAATGATTAAATGCAGAGTGATGCATACGGAGCAAAAAAAGAAAGAAACAGTGCATCATGGGAACCCCCCACAGTCTACGTCTAAAGCAACATAACCAAGGGATGGTCCAGGGTCACCCGATCCAGCCCTAACTATAAGCCTTAGCGAAAAGGAAAGTTTTAAGCCTAATCTTAAAAGTAGAGAGGGTATCTGTCTCCCTGATCTGAATTGGGAGCTGGTTCCACAGGAGAGGAGCCTGAAAGCTGAAGGCTCTGCCTCCCATTCTACTCTTACAAACCCTAGGAACCACAAGTAAGCCCGCAGTCTGAGAGCGAAACGCTCTAATGGGGTAATATGGTACTACGAGGTCCCTAAGATAAGATGGGACCTGATTATTCAAAACCTTATAAGTAAGAAGAAGAATTTTAAATTCTATTCTAGAATTAACAGGAAGCCAGTGAAGAGAGGCCAATATGGGTGAGATATGCTCTCTCCTTCTAGTCCCCGTCAGTACTCTAGCTGCAGCATTTTGAATTAACTGAAGGCTTTTTAGGGAACTTTTAGGACAACCTGATAATAATGAATTACAATAGTCCAGCCTAGAGGAAATAAATGCATGAATTAGTTTTTCAGCATCACTCTGAGACAAGACCTTTCTGATTTTAGAGATATTGCGTAAATGCAAAAAGGCAGTCCTACATATTTGTTTAATATGCGCTTTGAATGACATATCCTGATCAAAAATAACTCCAAGATTTCTCACAGTATTACTAGAGATCAGGGAAATGCCATCCAGAGTAACGATCTGGTTAGACACCATGCTTCTAAGATTTGTGGGGCCAAGTACAATAACTTCAGTTTTATCTGAGTTTAAAAGCAGGAAATTAGAGGTCATCCATGTCTTTATGTCTGTAAGACAATCCTGCAGTTTAGCTAATTGGTGTGTATCCTCTGGCTTCATGGATAGATAAAGCTGGGTATCATCTGCGTAACAATGAAAATTTAAGCAATACCGTCTAATAATACTGCCCAAGGGAAGCATGTATAAAGTGAATAAAATTGGTCCTAGCACAGAACCTTGTGGAACTCCATAATTAACTTTAGTCTGTGAAGAAGATTCCCCATTTACATGAACAAACTGTAATCTATTAGACAAATATGATTCAAACCACCGCAGCGCAATGCCTTTAATACCTATGGCATGCTCTAATCTCTGTAATAAAATTTTATGGTCAACAGTATCAAAAGCAGCACTGAGGTCTAACAGAACAAGCACAGAGATGAGTCCACTGTCCGAGGCCACAAGAAGATCATTTGTAACCTTCACTAATGCTGTTTCTGTACTATGATGAATTCTAAAACCTGACTGAAACTCTTCAAATAGACCATTCCTCTGCAGATGATCAGTTAGTTGTTTTACAACTACCCTTTCAAGAATTTTGAGAGAAAAGGAAGGTTGGAGATTGGCCTATAATTAGGTAAGATAGCTGGGTCAAGTGATGGCTTTTTAAGTAATGGTTTAATTACTGCCACCTTAAAAGCCTGTGGTACATAGCCAACTAATAAAGATAGATTGATCATATTTAAGATTGAAGCATTAAATAATGGTAGGGCTTCCTTGAGCAGCCTGGTAGGAATGGGGTCTAATAAACATGTTGATGGTTTGGATGAAGTAACTAATGAAAATAACTCAGGCAGAACAATCGGAGAGAAAGAGTCTAACCAAATACCGGCATCACTGAAAGCAGCCAAAGATAACGATACGTCTTTGGGATGGTTATGAGTAATTTTTTCTCTAATAGTCAAAATTTTGTTAGCAAAGAAAGTCATGAAGTCATTACTAGTTAAAGTTAATGGAATACTCAGCTCAATAGAGCTGAGTATTCCATTAAGATCAGATAGTTATATAGGGTTAGGTTGTTAATATAAGATCAGATAGTTATTATAAGGTTAGATTGTTAATATAAGATCAGATAGTTAATACGAGGTCTGTTAGAAAAGTATCTGACCTTTTTATTTTTTTCAAAAACCTGATGGATTTGAATCACGTGTGCTTGCATGAGCCAACCTTGAACCTTCGTGCGCATGCGTGCGTTTTTTCACGCCTGTCGGTTGCGTCATTTGCTTGTAAGCAGCCTTTGTGTGAGGATGGGTGGAGTGTCTCGTCGTTTTTTTCTTTGCAAGGAAATGGTGGAACAACTTGAGCAGCGCGACTACATTAAATTTTGCCACAAACTGGGCGACAGCCAGATGGAAACCATTCGGATTATTCAGACGGCTTTCTGTGACAATCCTCTGGGCATCACACAGATTAAGGAGCGGTACAACTGGTTTAAAGACGTCCGCACAATGGTGGAGAGCGAGCCACGCTCTGGGCGGCCATCAACATGCTGAAATGACCAGATCATTTCCAAAGTGAACTCTGTGGTGATGTGGGACCGTCGTGTGACTATCCGAGAAATTGTGGCCAGGTGGACATCAGCACTTTTTCGGCACATTCCACTGTGACAGAAGATTTGGCCATGAAAAGCGTTGCAGCAAAATTCATGCCGATGGCTTTGGTACAAAGCTGATGGCGGAGCAAAAGCGCCATTGCGTTGAAGTCTCACAGGACATGCTGTGACATGCCCAGCTCTTCCACAATTTCTTGGATAGTCACACGACGGTCCCACATCACCACAGAGTTCACTTTGGAAATGATCTGGTCATTTCAGCATGTTGATGGCCGCCCAGAGCGTGGCTCGCTCTCCACCATTGTGCGGATGTCTTTAAACCAGTTGTACCGCTCCTTAATCTGTGTGATGCCCAGAGGATCGTCACAGAAAGCCGTCTGAATAATCCGAATGGTTTCCACCTGGCTGTCGCCCAGTTTCTGGCAAAATTTGATACAGTCGTGCTGCTCCAGTCGTTCCGCCATTTCCTTGCAAAGAAAAAATGATGAGAGACTCCACTCATCCTCACACAAAGGCTGCTTACCAGAAAATGACGCAACCAACAGGTGTGAAAAAAACTCATGCATGCGCACGAAGGTTCAAGGTTGGCTCATGCAAGCACACGTGATTCAAATCCATCAGGTTTTTCAAAAAAATAAAAAGGTCGGATACTTTTCTAACAAACCTCGTATAAGGTTAGATAGTTATGTAAGGTTCGATAGTTAATATAAGATCAGATAGTTAATATATGGTTTGATTGTTAATATAAGATCAGATTGTTAATATAAGGTTAGATAGTTAATATAAGATCAGATTGTTAATATAAGTTTAGATAGTTATATAAGATGAGATTGTTAATATAAGGTTAGATAGTTATATAAGGTTAGATAGTTAATATAAGATCAGATAGTTAATATAAGGTTTGATTGTTAATATAAGATCAGATTGTTAATATAAGGTTAGATAGTTAATATAAGATCAGGTTGTTAAGATAAGGTTTGATTGTTAATATAAGACCAGATAGTTATATAAGGTTAGATAGTTAATATAAGACCAGATAGTTGTATAAGGTTAGATAGTTAATATAAGATCAGATAGTTAATATAAGGTTTGATTGTTAATATAAGATCAGATTGTTAATATAAGGTTAGATAGTTAATATAAGATCAGATAGTTAATATAAGGTTTGATTGTTAATATAAGATCAGATTGTTAATATAAGGTTAGATAGTTAATATAAGATCAGATAGTTAATATAAGGTTTGATTGTTAATATAAGATCAGATAGTTAATATAAGGTTAGATAGTTAATATAAGATCAGATAGTTATATACGGTTTGATTGTTAATATAAGATCAGATTGTTAAGATAAGGTTAGATAGTTAATATAAGATCAGATAGTTATATAAGGTTAGATAGTTAATATAAGGTTTGATTGTTAATATAAGATCAGATTGTTAATATAAGGTTAGATAGTTAATATAAGATCAGATAGTTATATAAGGTTTGATTGTTAATATAAGATCAGATTGTTAATATAAGGTTAGATAGTTAATATAAGATCAGATAGTTAATATAAGGTTAGATAGTTAATATAAGATCAGATAGTTAATATAAGGTTTGATTGTTAATATAAGACCAGATAGTTATATAAGGTTAGATAGTTAATATAAGACCAGATAGTTATATAAGGTTAGATAGTTAATATAAGATCAGATAGTTAATATAAGGTTTGATTGTTAATATAAGGTTAGATAGTTAATATAAGGTTTGATTGTTAATATAAGATCAGATAGTTAATATAAGGTTAGATAGTTAATATAAGATCAGATAGTAAATATAAGGTTTGATTGTTAATATAAGATCAGATAGTTAATATAAGGTTTGATTGTTAATATAAGATCAGATTGTTAATATAAGATCAGATAGTTAATATAAGGTTAGATAGTTAATATAAGATCAGATAGTTAATATAAGGTTTGATTGTTAATATAAGATCAGATAGTTAATATAAGGTTTGATTGTTAATATAAGATCAGATTGTTAATATAAGATCAGATAGTTAATATAAGGTTAGATAGTTAATATAAGATCAGATAGTTAATATAAGGTTTGATTGTTAATATAAGATCAGATAGTTAATATAAGGTTAGATTGTTAATATAAGATCAGATAGTTAATATAAGGTTAGATAGTTATGATAAAGTTGTTTCCCAGGAAGAAATGTGTGGGACGGAGAATGCTGGGATTCCCAGGAAAAAGGGAGGACTGTATGTGTCTAACACGGTATAGGGGAGGCAGAAGAGGAATGGCTGGATTTTCAATGGGAGGATCAGAGGGGAGGGGTTCAGTAGAGTGCAAGCCCCCCATAAATAAAGCTGATGAAATTGTTGGAGTTATTCTGTAGATACACTGTTTTATTTTATCATGCATGTTTTGTGTTGTCTGCTCTGGTAGAATGTAGTTCTCTCTGCTCTGATAAAGTGTACTGTACTGATGTGATGGGTGAAGGTTACTTAAGATATGTGACATGATGTGTTTCTGCAAGTTGTGGTATCTCTGTGTGCACGCTAAGCTCTTTTTCAGGACATGTGAAGATGACCCAGGCAGAATGCAGCCGTAAGCGGAGCAGTGAGATAAAGAATAGAGAATTGAATGTTCCAACCACAGTGTGATTATGATACATTAGTCCTTGTGTCAGAAGAAGTGTGATTAATCGTTAGATGTCTTAAACACATCTTAATCGAGCCCAAGATTAAAAAGGTTCTGAAAGTCCTGAATGTATTGTGCAATCAGCGGTTCTGCGGCAACAGCTCACGCGCTATCACTCCTCCCCTTAGGAGCTGTACCGCCCATGTATGTAGGGAAGTCCTAAATAAAAGAGCAGGAGCGCAGGCCAGACTTTAGTGTAGCTTTGGTGTACAGCCTGACTTGCACTCCTCGCGAGCTAAATTTGACTTTCTGTCTCACTGGTGGTTCTTGACTCTGTTTGTCTTGTTAAAGGTTTTAAGAATGTTTGGAGGCGAAAATACCCAACATTGACTGGGGGCTACGTCCGGGATCTCAACAATACCGGAGGTGTCCGGCGGGGGTCGTCAAGTCCAGACGTAAATCCTTGGCCAAGGTCCGATCGATTGATCGTGTCTGCAATTGTCGACCGCCGGTGGCATCGTCTGGTTGACGAGATTTTCCCGAAGAAGACAGACAGGAAGTCGAGTCAGTGAGTAGAATTTCTTTGTAACAGTACTGAGTGAATGGTGATCAGATCACATAAACAGTTAAATTCCGCAAGCGATGATACAGAATCGTCTGTTAATGAAACACAGTTAAACTCTGTAAGGAGGTCGGACTCCTCTACGATGGCGAGGAACGCACGTAGTTAAATTCCCAAGGAGGGTGCGGACTCCTCTGTTTATATACGCGTACCGGTAGGGAATAAAAGTGTGATCACATAAACAGTTAAACTCCGTAAGCGATGGCGTGGAATCGTCTGTTAATGTAAAGCAGTTAAACTCCGCGAGGAGGGCGGACTCCTCTACGGTTGCGAGGGACGCACGTAGTTAAATTCCGAAGGAGGGTACGGACTCCTCTGTTTTAATATGAAGTAATACCGGTTTTTGAGAATAAAAGTGTGAAAGTGTAATACTTTGGACAACGTAAGTGACAACCGTGTGTGTGGATGCAGAGGCAAGTGATTCCGCTTCCTACGGGGAGGTGAAAGGAATCAACCACACGACGGCAAATTAATTGTCACGTCCAAAGAAAGTGAAAACTTCAGATTTAGAACACCCTAGGTGTGCCCCCGTCTGAAGTCCAAATTATAACAAGGAATAATAAAAATGGGGGGAAAGACGTCTAAAAATAAGGAAAATTTATCAACTGACGACTGGAAATTTATGGAAGCAAAAAATCCAAAAGCAACAAAGAAATTGGAGACCTGGATAAATAAACATGACTTTGACGGATGACTAAACCTGACTAGTATTCAAAAACTGAAGGAAAGGTTGGAAAAGGAACATAAAGGTGATAAAAAAAAGAAGCAGAAAGTAGGGGCAGATTTAGTGGCATTTTGGGAGGAGGAAGCAGAGAACAGACGGAAGGGAGCAGAGAAGCGACGATTAGAGAAAGCAAGGAAAAAGAAAGCTGTAGGTAAGGCAGAAGAAGATGTGATAATTCAGCACAGAGAACCAGAACAACCTCAGAAACCACCGACGGCTGGACCGCCGGCAACAACGCATTTGTACCCTCCTCTACCAGAGGATGATGATGTGCCGCCACCGCAGTATGATATGGCGGTGCGACCTAAAGTAAAAAGTGAAAAACAAGAAAGCCACAAACACGCAGTCAAACAAAAGTGCCTACAGCTCCTCCCATGGAGGAACACAGTGACCAGGAAGGTACCTATCCTTTGATAGAAGTACCAAATCCTCGTGCAGGAACTCCAGGGCACCGATCAACCATGCTCGTATATCGAACATGGAATGCTGATGATATCAAAGCAGCAGTTGACATGATACCATCACCTCATGTTGACATTGAGGGATTCATGCAAGACATAGAAAACATTAGAAAGTCGTATCACCTAGATGGAACTGTGGAAGGTGTAACTCCCCCACGAGAAGATGTAGCCCAGTACATTATTGATGTAACCGCTTTGGTTAAATCCTACAATCTTAGAGGGGATGAAGTTCAACAAGTCATAATGGCAACTGTGACAAAGGATTGGGCTGATGTAAAAGGAGATTGGGATCCTGCAGAGGCAGACCACACTCCATTAGCCCATGATAGTCAGGAATTGGAAGATCGATTGGCCGCACTATTGCTGAGAATTAAGCAGAAATACCAGCAGAAGTCAAATTACACAGAAATAAATCGCACAAAACAGAAAGATGATGAACCATTCGAAGACTATCGACATCAAATGGAAAAAGTTTTTAAAGTGCACAGTGGTCTTCTACCACTGAAAAATGATAGCGTGTATGAACAACAATTGAAAAAATGCACTCCATGCCAACTCCAGATCAGATATCCGAGCATGGGTAGACAAACACATGATAACGCTCCCAACAGCTGGGTTACAAGAGTATGTAGACCACGCCATACATGCAGAAAGAAATCTGAAAACAAAAAAGGCAGCCCGCTACTGTATATACAAATTTGGCCCAGGCCTGGCAGTGCTCTTTGGATCTGTCGGAATTGAGACAAACTGAACAATTATTGGAGGAAGGTCTGATGACCTGTGAAAACAGCGAACATGTAGTAATGATGTCACCTAAAGATCTACACATAACTATACTATTCACTCCACGAAAGGATGAAAGGTATGGAGCAGGATTTCTGAAAATTCCATCAGAATTACAGACAGTAGCACACCTATACACAGACAGAAAAACCACCTCTGTGTGTAGTGTAGTGCTGACCCAAAGTGCAGACAAATGGTACAGAGGAAAACCTGAGGCTGTGCCGCATATTTCACTGACAAGGGCAGACACTCAGTCCTGGAAGGACCTTGGAGGAATTGCTAAAATAGCTGAGGAAGCAACTGATTGGCACGAAGCAGATGAAGTGTCGGTGTGGGATTTCAGTCCATCCACAGGCTGGTATCAGAAATACATGTTTGTAAGTGCTTGGACGACACCGGTGATACATGAAGTAGATCTGGACGATTGAAATTTAACAACATCTGTGTTGTTGACACAGGAAGATGAGACTTTATTGGCCAAACTGCCTCCTCATCTCTGGGTGAATGCACCCACAGATGTAGGACTGTTGAAAAATATTCAGCCAGTCAAAATTAAGCCACGATCTGATTGGAGACCACGGATCAAACAATATCCGTTAAAACCGTCAACAAAAAAGGAA
Source organism: Thalassophryne amazonica (assembly GCF_902500255.1). Taxonomy (NCBI): domain Eukaryota; kingdom Metazoa; phylum Chordata; class Actinopteri; order Batrachoidiformes; family Batrachoididae; genus Thalassophryne; species Thalassophryne amazonica. Next base: position 971,945 of record NC_047107.1, on the reverse strand, counting down.
ATGATGACTTTCTTAGGTATCTGTAATTATTGCAGAGCCTGGATTCCATGTTATGCAGAGAAGGTGCAGAAATTGCAGGATTTAATACACTCTATACCAATGGATATGAGTGACAAAATACAGTGGGATAAAAGAAGCTGAAGAACAGTTTACAGCTCTTAAACAAGAACTTGTGAGTTCCACAGTATTATCTCTGCCCAATTATGCCAAGCCATTCACTCTCATGGTGGACACAAAACGGGGATTCATGTGTGCAGCTACAACAACATGGTAATAAAAATAAACCAGTTGGCTATTATTCCAAAGGTTTGGATCCATTCTTATCGCCTGCTAGACAGACAATGAACCATTAATAGAGTCTGACCTTTTATTGGATATGCAAAAACAGGCACCAGCGCAGGAATGACATTTGTGGTTGGAAAAATGGGCAACCCCAAACCCCAAAGGACTTTATTGTTACATAACAAACCATCCTACCCAAAAGCTTATTCAAAGCAGCTGCAATTGCGACACATGGGTGTGTCGACAGGGGGGATGGTATATATGGTAGACCAATACTTTACTACCTATGGATTTAATTTATACTCAAAAAATTTTTGTAAAGCCTGTGTTACCTGATTGAAACACAACCCACAGGGAAATATAAGACCCCGGAGAGGGCAATTCCCAAAACCACAGTATCCTTTTCAAATTGTCCATATGGACTTTATTGAACTAAATCGATGTGGACCTTATCAATACAGTCTAGTATTATGGAATACCAGAGACATTGTACAGTGATAATGGAACACATTTTGTAAATGAAGTTGTACAAAGAGTAGCAGAACACATGAAAATTAAGTTAAAACATCATTGTGCTTACCACCCACAAAGTGCAGGATTAGTGGAAAGGACAAAGGGCACAATAAAAATAAGATTAAGGAAATGTATAGAAGAGACAAAACAAACCTGGATTGAATGTTTGGACCTAGTAAAATTGTATATGAGAATAACACCAACACCATCAGGTTTAACACCATTTGAGATACTTTATGGACGACCATATCGTCTACCAATTTTGACATGGATACTAAAACAGCAGATGAGGAACAAACATTAGCAAATTTTATGAAAAAGACATTAACACAGAAAGAGATAACTCAAACACATTTACTGCCGAATAATTTTGATCTTCCACAGGACGGCCTTCCAGTAGTCTAGCCAGGAGACTGGGTGTTCATCAGAGTGATTAAGAGGAAGAACTGGTGCAGTCCTCGTTGGGAAGGTCCATACCAAGTGCTGTTAACAACACCAACTGCAGTAAAGATAGCGGAGAGATCAACGTGGATACATCTAAGTCACTGTAAGATACAGCGTGTGTTGGCGGCCTCCACAGTGTAAGGGGAAGTCTGGCTACAAAGGGAGTCTATTTAATTAGCAATAGATTGTCTCAATGCCAGTCAAGCAGGGAGATCCTTGCACTATTAGGTGAGGTTGGTTAACAACACTGTATCCTAGCAATCATGACTGAACTACAGCAGACCCCGGAGCGGCGTGCTCAGCGCCGCCGCTGCCGGACTGTTGGTAGGGCAGCCGGTTGCGTTGTGATCTTAGTGTGTTTCGTGCTCCTCGGATTCCTGGCCTGGTGGTTGACCCAAGAATTGCAGCTCACTGTGGACCGAGCCAGAGAACAACGGACGTAACGTCAGAAGAGGTTTATTCATAATGTGAATGAGACAGATGGACACCCTCATATATACCATACTAATATGTGGTACAGATATGTTCATTTATTGGCTATGGAATTACGTTACTAATTGTTATGTTTGTTCGCAAATACCTATATCCTCAACACACCCAGCTCTGACGGCTAAACCGTACCCTGCTAGGGTGACAGAATGTCTTATCATACGGATGCATAATCAAACTGTATTTCGGGGGCAACAGTTCTCAGCAAATCTGATAAGATGTAACACCACTTGCCTCAGTGCAACCACTTATATGATAGGGATTTCAACAGAAGACGTACAAGCGTGCCCAAGTGCTGCTCCATTGACTAGACTGAAGGGAAACGCAAAAACATCATCACGTTAAATTGTCATCACAACGGCCATTCCCGATTTGCTTTTACGGGACAGGGAATAAAACTGTAGGTAAAATTAAGAAACGTCTGTGTACCCAAACTTATGTTCTATCAAATAATTTAAGCCTAACCAAAACATAATATGTGGATGGTACTTATCTTCATCACATTGGACGGGGATGTAATTATACAGGCTCCTGTCCATGGGGAACGGATGAAGCATGTGCTTATGTTAGTAAGTTTTTGCTACCACCTGTAAATGGTACTCCGGTGTATGATGACATCTATTGGCTTTGTGGTTCCAGACTGTACATGAGTCTCCCACCAAATTGGGGTGGTGTGTGTGCACCTACCCAGGTGACTGACCATACATATGTGGTAGTGCCAAGGACCTCCACAGAGAAGAATGGCAGCACCAGACGGAGGAGATTGATATACCCAGATGTGTTACCACATGATCACATGTGGGGCTCGGATGTACCAAAGGACCAGAAATTGTGGTCTGTAGGAGATAAAATAGCACATTCATTGTTCCCCTGGATAGGAGTGGTAAAAAATTCATTAATGATTGAAACTCTGAATTATCGATTGGGTCTGTTCATGAATGTAACTGAGAAAATAGTAGCAGCTCAAAACACTGAAATAGATGCTTTACGTACCATGGTGATGCAAAATCGCATGGTTTTAGACTTGCTTACTGGTTCACAGGGAGGAGTTTGTGTTCTGCTGAACACAACATGCTGTACTTTCATCCCAGACTCCATTCATTCAGTGGATGTGCAGGACGCATTGGAAGAGCTGAATAAACTTCGTGATGTAATGCATAAAGACACCCTAGCCGTGAACCGGTGGAATCCCTGGTCCTGGTTGACTTCAGGAGCATGGTGGCAGTTACTATTGAAAATGGTGACACCAGTTATTATAGTCCTAATTCTGATTGGACTTTGCATGTGTTGTGTGATCCCTTATATCAAAACAATGGTTGGCAAAATGGTGTCAAATACATTTGTAAAGTGTAATCTGGCTTTCCAACAAACTATGCCAAAATATCAAGCATTGAAACAGTCAGACCTTAGTGGAGAAAACTATAATGACTGTACTGAGAATTATGATGATATTGAAAAGCTCACAACTCCAGTTCAAGCTTGAACTGTTGACGTGATGAGTTAACACACTCTTAGCCTATGAAGCTTTAGCTGAAAATGTAATAAGACAAGTGGTGTAGTGGAATAATACAGAAAAACGGTTCATTTATACCAGTCAGCCGAAGTGGCGTGTGGTGGTGGTGTGGAGATAATAGAATTTTTGACAGATTGCCTAGGAATGTGTCAGGCTACTGTGCTTTAGTGTCCCTACTCCTCCCAGTAAAAGCCATTCCCGTTTTAGCCAAGGACTTGTTGACGCACCTAAAGTCTGTGGTGCCTGAAAATTGCAGCTGAAAATCTGAATAAGAAGTGGTTGCTTAGTAACAATTGTTTACTTTTAGGTGAAGCTGTAATACCGTTGGAATGCATGATAAACAGTGGGGAATGTTGGAGTTATTCTGTAGATACACTGTTTTATTTTATCATGCATGTTTTGTGTTCTCTGCTCTGGTAGAATGTAGTTCTCTCTGCTCTGATAAAGTGTACTGTACTGATGTGATGGGTGAAGGTTACTTAAGATATGTGACATGACGTGCTTCTGCAAGTTGTGGTATCTCTGTGTGCACGCTAAGCTCTTTTTCAGGACATGTGAAGATGACCCAGGCAGAATGCAGCCGTAAGCGGAGCAGTGAGATAAAGAATAGAGAATTGAATGTTCCAACCACAGTGTGATTATGATACATTAGTCCTTGTGTCAGAAGAAGTGTGATTAATCGTTAGATGTCTTAAACACATCTTAATCGAGCCCAAGATTAAAAAGGTTCTGAAAGTCCTGAATGTATTGTGCAATCAGCGGTTCTGCGGCAACAGCTCACGCGCTATCACTCCTCCCCTTAGGAGCTGTACCGCCCATGTATGTAGGGAAGTCCTTAATAAAAAGAGCGGGAGCGCAGGCCAGACTTTAGTGTAGCTTTGGTGTACAGCCTGACTGCACTCCTCGCGAGCTAAATTTGACTTTCTGTCTCACTGGTGGTTCTTGACTCTGTTTGTCTTGTTAAAGGTTTTAAGAATGTTTGGAGGCGAAAATACCCAACAGAAATGGTCGCTGAGTCTGGAGAAAGGTAGAATGGCTGGCTGGGTCTTACCCACCACCTGATTTATCCTCAGTGGCCCTGCCAGCACAGCGGGGCGATCCATTCCCTCACCTCATCAATAACTTCCCCTGAACAGAGGAAAAGGCCGGCCTTCCACACGGACACCCACCATGGGGAACGGCTCAGTGGGGGAGGGAATCATATCGTCGTGTCAGCTGAGGGAGGAGTTTGTCTACTCAAGGGGGACTTCAGTACACTGCACAAAACAGAGTGGGAAGAATTTAAAACTCTTTCAGAACCTTGAAACCTGAACTGTTCCAAACGGATGTTGTCACATTAGATCAGGTTGGTCTGGAAGCACACACTCGAGCAGACCACCGGTCCTTCCCCACCTCCTCCGTGTAGTCAGCTGTCTGCTGCTGCTGGATGAAAGGATCCATCGGCCTTTAAAGGGTTATTCCATGGAGCGCCATTCCTTCCTTTTAATCCCAAACAGCAAATCTGGGCATGTTTTGAAGCCTCACAGTAACTTCTTGATCCATCTCATGAACAGACTTGGTATAGTTAGTATATCATCAGCACCAGATTCCAGTTTTTGAACTGTTCAAATAATTTCATCCCGAACCTGGAACTCATTGATAGTAAATGGTAACTTCCAGGTATTGAACTTCTTTAAATGGGGTATTTGTCATGACGACAGCTTGAAACTTGTGTGATCATGCACCATCAGGATAAATATTTGAAGCAATTTGTTGAAGTTGTTCAACGTTGAACAGCTTGATCACATCTGACCAGAGCAGCAGCTCCTTTCTTTTCTTTTTCTTTTTGTTTTTGACATCTTTTACTGTCTTGTTGATTTATTTTGTTCTTGTATTTAATGATATCATTTTAAATCCTTTTATTGTACAGCACTTTGGGGCAGTGTTGACTGTTTGTAAATGTGCTTTATAAATAAACCTGACCTTGACCTTGTTTTGCTCAGGTGCTGTGGGAGACAGCTGCTTCACCAGTAGCTTTACCTCTTTTTTACCTCTTTTTTTTCCCTTAGCCTTTCTACCCTTCTGCTCTTCTCATGAAGACATTGTGTGCTGTATACATATCCAATGGATATTTTAACCTTTTCAATGCTACCAGGACCCATCTTTATCACTTATTCAAGAGAGGAACTATTGGCTCTGAGAACAAAGGCACGAACCGGTGCCCCAAAGAGATGATCTACCTGTTAGTAGGTTCTTTTATCATGGTGAGACCTCCAACAAGATCTGGACAGGAAACGGACTTCAAAGTTTAGATGTTGTATTGAAAAGAGTTGTTGCACCGGTACAGAGTTATCTCAGCGCCGGTCACATGCAAACACCAGGAACAAACAACACAGACTTTCTTTGTTCTCTAACTTTTATAACCAGCCTAAGCCACCCCAATTCGCCCGTTTCAAATCCCACAAAACCTCAGAGAGGTCGCCGCGCTGTGAGACCTCAGTAACATTGAGAACTGCATTGAGACGCTCTGATCATGCTGCACTTTAACCGCTGCACACAGACAACACCATTAACATCACAACAAAAAACTATTTTTATATTGTGCCTAAAACTCTCATGAATATATTCTCTGGGTTTATAGATGTTGTTATTGTGTTTGTTTCATGTAAACATGTGAGAATCACAGTCTGTCTCTCCGTTATTTTCAGTGGGAGCTGCTGTGAGCTACAATCACTTCCTGATCATGTCGTTCTGGGGGAAAGTGAAGTTTGCTCTTTAACGTCTTGATTATTGTTCTTTATAACACTGTTTGTCCTCTTTGTTCCAGACTAATATATATAATATGTCTGAAATTCAGTTTGCGCTTATTAAATTCCACACAGATTAAAGGTAGCAGACACGGATTATTTGTTATAATTGTTTTAGCAAGTTTTCAGGGTATCATGCAGAAGTCTCTTATTGACGTGATGAAAAGCATAAAAAAATACATTTTTGTAGTGTAGTATTCATTTACAATTGTCATCATGTGGATTCTCTATGTTATTTGACTGCAGCGACTCTCTGGCGTGCAAAGGATTATGAGATATGTCAATAGGGTGAATATGGGCGGTCCTGAACCTGGCTCGAGTCAATGTCTATGTGAGCTGGCTGCAGGGTGGTGAAAGTGGGCGGTGTCTTCGCGGTGTGTTCATGGTTATGTAAAAATCTTATAGTGTGTGTTTATGTATGTAGTGTAGTTTCACATAATAAAAACAGAGTGTTCCATCATGTTGATTCTTTTTCCAAACAGACATGAATACTTTGGTTTTATCAATTAAACATATATACAAAGATCAGATGGTTTTATCAATTACACAGCTGTTAAAGGATCTGATAATTTTACCAAATACAAGGACATTTTGTGTGTGCGTCATGGAACACTCTAACATACCCGTCGAGAGGATCGCCACCGTGCAACTGACCATGCACATTTTCCCTGTCGCAGCCTCTGTCATCTCATGACAATATTTGGCTTTAAAGACAGTGTGTGGACATGCAAGACATGCAAGTCTTTACTTTTTTAAAACTGAGAAGATACATTACTGTATTTTTATGTAAAGACAAAACTTGCGTGGGTTTTCTACAACCCCAATTCCAATGAATTTAGGACGTTGTGTAAAATGTAAATAAAAACAGATTACAATGATTTGAAAATCCTCTTCAACCTATATTCAACTGAATACACCACAAAGACAAGATATTTAATGTTCAAACGGATAAACTTTATTGTTTTTGTGCAAATATTTGCTCATTTTGAAATGGATGCCTGCAACACGTTTCAAAAAAGTTGGGACGGGGCAACAAAAGACTGGGAAAGTTGATGAATGCTTAAAGAACACCTGTTTGGAACATTCTACAGGTGAACAGGATAACTGGAAACAGGTGAGTGTCATGATTGGGTATAAAAGGAGCATCCCCAAAAGGCTCAGCCGTTCACAAGCAAAGATGGGGTGAGGATCACCACTTTGTGAACAACTGCATGAAAAAATAGTCCAACAGTTTAAGAACAATGTTTCTCAACATTCAATTGCAAGAAATTTAGGGATTCCATCATCTACAGTCCATAATATAATCAGAAGATTCAGAGAATCTGGAGAACTTTCTACACGTAAGCAGCAAGGCTGAAAACCAACATTGATTGCCCGTGACCTTTGATCCCTCAGGCAGCACTGCATTAAAAACTAACATCATTGTGTAAAGGATCTTACTGCGTGAGCTCAGGAACACTTAGCATCTACAAGTGCAAAGCGAAAACAACATCCAGAAACGCCGCCACCTTCTCTAGACCCGAGCTCATTTGAAATGGAGAGACGCAAAGTGGAAAAGTGTGCTGTGGTCTGATGAGTCCACATTTCAAATTGTTTTTGGAAATCATGGATGTCGTGTCCTCTGGACAAAAGAGGAAAAAGACCATCCAGATTGTTACCAGTGCAAAGTTCAAAAGCCAGCATCTGTGATGGTATGGGGGTGTGTTAGTGCCCATGACATGGACAACTTACACATCTGTGATGGCACCATCAATGCTGAAAGGTACATCCAGGTTTTGGAGCAACACATGCTGCCATCCAAGCAACGTCTTTTTCAGGGACGTCCCTGCTTATTTCAGCAAGACAATGCCAAGCCACATTCTGCACGTGTTACAACAGCGTGGCTTCATAGTAAAAGAGTGCGGGTACTAGACTGGCCTGCCTGCAGTCCAGACCTGTCACCCATTGAAAATGTGTGGCGCATTATAAAGCGCAAAATACGACAACAGAGACCCCGGACTGTTGAACAACTGAAGTTGTACAACAAGCAAGAATGGGAAAGAATTCCACCTACAAAGCTTCAACAATTAGTGTCCTCAGTTCCAAAACTCTTATTGAGTGTTGTTAGAAGGAAAGGTGATGTAACACAGTGGGAAACATACCACTGTCCCAGCTTTTTTGAAATGTGTTGCAGGCATCCATTTCAAAATGATCTTGTTATGTGTCGGACGCAGCTCGGAGAACCGACCAGCGTTTGAAGGACCCAGTATGAAATAAGCAGAGCACGGTACAAAGGCTAACTGAATTTAATACATAACAGTGATGTGATACAAAACAACAAAAGAGTGTGCGGTCTGGCGTGGTGGTGATACGGTGCGCTCCCAGCAGCGCTAACGGTCCGGAGCCAGAAGCCGTTCGGACCCAAGGACCCCGCCGACACCCCCCAGGTGGCCGCAACAAACCGAGTCTGTGAAAGAAGGAACCATTATGTGAGTCCACACTCTACACACAGAGAGACCACTCAAAGGTGTACATAAACAGCAAATACTTCCTGGCTTAATTACTAATCAGCTTCCCAACCTGCAGGCATGGAACATCCAGTTCACAAAACTCCACTGCAGTGGAAGCCGATACATGACTAACGTACAGCTCAATATAATAAGGTGTGAGGGACACCACATTTACTGACTGTATAAAGTTAGTCACAAAATCTAACGTACCTCAGGAAGTGTGCTGACGAGCGTGAGACCTCACCCCCTCCTCTTTCACAGACCGTGCATCAAACCCTGGACGTTCTCTGCATCCACTGATGATGAGATGGCTCCCGAGACGACGATCTCACCCGTCTGGTCACAAGGTCGAGTCTCTGGCAAATACACACTGTGTACTCCAGTCTTAAATGCCACCATGTTCCAATCCATATAGATGCACCACAGCTGTGAGTCCTGACGAGCCGCAGGTGATCAGGGTGAGGTCCTGATAACCTCTGCAACACAGCCACTCAGTCCCAAATGCAAGCCACCTGGAAGGAAAAACAAAAGACAGAAACAAAAGGCAGCCAGGCCCCCCAGCCATACAACAGATCTCCTGTTACCCATGGTTTGTTATTGGGGGTAACAGAGGACAGTCTTGGTTGGGCAGACCATGTCTGCACAGAAGTTAAGATAATCTGTCAGACAGTGTGTCAGCCCTTCTATAATCTCACTGTGCAGATTGATCAGTTCATCCCAGACCTTGGACACTTACCCCTTCAGGGGACCACTTCCTGACAGAGTGAGTGGTTACCAGCTGCCTTTGTACCAGGGGGGTACACTGTGGCTGTAGGTGGACCAGATTGTGGTCAGACTTCCCTTAGTGGGGGGGCGGGGTGATCCTGCATACATACAGTAAGTCTATTGTCCTGTTGTTCGTTGTTGGACAGTCCACAACCTGGTGAAATGCAGGCAAAGTAGAGTCCAAAGTTGCACACAGTTAAAATCCCCAGAAATGCTCACCAGAACCTCAGGGTGACAGTGTGAATTTTCTCACATGCAGTGGTTGCGTCTGCTCGCGGTGGGGGGAGGGTGGAGGGGACACAGATCAACTTCCTCAGTAGATAGTATGGCCGTAGGCTAACAACTAGCAGCTCAAGGTCTTGGCAGCACAAAACTGTCTTTACAGAGATGTGTTCTGGGTTACATCAGCAGTTGTTAACATGCATAATGAATTCCCCACATGCTTTAGTGTTTCTGTCGGTTCTCACAGCAGTGAATCCCAGCGGAACACTGGACAAACTGCTAGACATTATGGACGATGCCAGTCAGCCTCTGCACACCGTCATCAGCAACCAGAGGAGCCTCTTCAGCCTCAGACTGTTCCTTCCCAAGTGCAGGACCAACAGTCTGAGAAACTCCTTTGTTCCTCAGACCATCAGACTGTACAACTCCTCACTCAGGGGGAGGAGGAGTAACAGGAAGACAGAGGACAGGAAGGAGAGCAGCAGTAGTAGCCAATAAACCAGGCAAGCAGTATTTCTGGTATTTATATTTGTGTATTTATATTACAAACTGTTTTTCTTTTTTACTTTCTTTTTTACTTTCACTTTTTACTCTGTGTGCTGCTATACAATTCTGCTGGAACCTCAGTTTCCCCGAAGGAGTCTTCCCAAGGGTTTAATAAAGTACTATCTAATCTAATCTAATCTTGTGTTTTTGGGTGGGTTGCCAGGTCTGCACTTTATGAGACAGCCAGTTAGGAGGCCAGATCGTAGTAGAACCGCACGCTGTGGAATAGCCCTGTTCCTCGTCATTCCAGTCCTCAGCACTGAAGAACCTCTGTGCTGGATCAGGTTCAGGCAAACAGCCACATGACAGTCATGTTATACATGATAATGCCTTATCCGAGTCAGCTGAAGAAAACGTTCACTTGACCAAAAATGTAAATAAAAACCAATCCAGTACAATGCAAGGAATGTCCAAAGAGACCAAGGACCAAAGATGTCATCTTAGACCACTGGCTAGTGTCCAATTGTTGCAACTATAAACTGTAAAAAAAAGCCTGTGAAATTAACTGGGAAATTCTGCAAAATGACAACAAAAAACTGTAAAAAGAAAAACAATGGTGTTTAATTGAAAGCACTAATTTGTAAAATGTAGAACGAAACTGAGCTGTGAATTTAACAGGACAAATATGTTAAAATAATCATATACCATTGTAGAATTTACAAATGACTGTAGTTTAAAAACAGAAAAAACGTAATACCAAAAACTGTATAATACAGTTCAAATTACAAGATGACACTGTTAAAATGATGTTTTCTTCCTGTTAATTTGAATTTTATTATTGTTTTAGACTTTCCGTGACCCTTAATTGGACTAAGTGGTTGAAGATGAGTGAGTGAGAGTGAGATAAGAATTTTCACAAATACAGTAAATAATGTAAATTAAGGGTATGACAAAAGAGGTGATTTGTCTGTTTAAGCATTTTGAGGATATTTAAACATAAGGTGAATGTTTTGTGGAGATTTTTTTCTTCTAAACAGACAATTAGCTTTTCTGTTCCATATATTTGCATTGTAATAATTATTCATTAATAAGATAGATAGATAGATAGACAGACAGACAGACAGACAGACTGGGAGTGCCCTTGCATGGTTGACATTATACCTGACCAGTTGTTCTCACTGTGTTTTGGGGTTCCACAGGGATCTGTCTTAGGCCTCCTGCTTTTTTCCCTTTATATAGCACCCCTTGGGCACTTATTGCAGCGTTTTGGGTTTACCTTTCATTGCTATGCTGATGATACTAAATTGTACATGCCAATAACTGTTGGTAATCTCATCCACATAAAATCCTTAGAAGATTGTCTTGCATCAGTGAGAAGCTGGATGTCTAGTAGCTTCCTACTTTTAAATTCTGATAAGACCGAAATGACTTTTGACACGAAGCAGAAACTTTGACCACATTACATCCATTTTGGCATCTCTTCACTGGCTCCCTGTCTCTGTGAGATCAGATTTTAAGGTTCTATTAACCTATAAAATGGACTGGCACCATCCTATTTAGCTGATCTACTTAAACAGGACGCAGGATTACTTTGTGTCCCTAGGGTGAATAAAAAGTCTGTGGGTCACAGTGCTTTCTCTTATCATGCACCTGTTCTGTGGAATGATCTCCCTGTGTCAGTGAGTCTATGGAGACTTTCAAGTTTACTCCTTTATTGTGCTTTCAATCTTTAATTATGATCTTTGATCTTTTGGCCCATTTTGTTTTGTTTGTTTTTAGTTGTTTTCTGTGAAGCGCTTGAGGTGACGCTGTCATGATTTGGCGCTCTGTAAGTTGAATAAATTGAATTGAAATAGATAGATAGATAGATAGATAGATAGATAGATAGATAGATAGATAGATAGATAGATAGATAGATAGATAGATAGATAGATAGATAGATAGATAGATAGAACATTGTGTCAGGAAGGGCATCCGGCGTAAAACTTGTGCCAAATCAACATGCAGACCCACCTTGGATGTCCTGTGGCAACCCCGAGTGAAAACAAGGGAGCAGCCAAAGGGACTTACTATACGAGGTCTGTCCATAAAGTATCGTACCTTTTTGATGAAGCGAGACAAAGGAACACCTCCATTTCGGCGTGTCAGAGGACAAGTTTGGACATGTCTATCTCGGCTTTCAATGCTTACCAGTCCAGTAAGTATCAGTGAAATTGTGGAGAGCTGGACATGTCCACACTTGTCCTCTGACACGCCGAAACGGAGGTGTTCCTTTGTCTCGCTTCCAAAGTGAATCGGTCGTGACGCGCGAAGCCTCCGCGCGGCTTTCCATGACAAAATCTCTTGTTAAAAGTGAAATCTGCCGGAAAATGGCTGATGTCCAGCTCTTGTGATAACCAGAGAAAGAGCACACGACGGTCTCGTATCCACAGAGCCATCCGTTTAGAAATGGTCCGGTGGCTTGTGCCGCGTCGTCGCAGCTCAGAGCGCGGTGCGCCGAGCGTCCTTAAAGGGGTCCTTAAAGCTGTAGTAACAGTCCTTATTCTCTGTGAAGCCCGTAAAATTTTCACCGAAAGCCAGATAATTTTTTCGAATAGTTTCCAGGTGCCAGTCTCTAACAGCTTCTGAAAAAATTCTGATGGAAAAAAAGTCCTTTTCATTCCGCCATTTCCAGACAATGAAAATCTGACAAGGGGGCGGGACCACTTCTTCCCAAGGCGTGCTCACAGGAGAATGACGTAACTGACAGGCGTGGAAAAACTCACGCATGCGCACGAGGGTTCAAGCTTGTCTGACGTGAAAACATATGAATCAAATCCCTATAGTTTAAAAAAAAATAAAAAGGTACGATACTTTATGGACAGACCTCATATGTGTAAATATTACAGAAAATATAATTTAATAATAGCGTGGCTCTGCTAATTCAACAGGAAAAGACCATTAAAATGACAGGTTGAGTTTTATTTATTTTTTGGGGAAATTACAACAGGTTTAAACTAAAATGTACATATTTCATGTAAAACCATTTATATATTCACTGTAAGTTTTACTGAATTCCCCTGGCAACCACCTCTGTCCAGAGTCCTCATGATACTAGAAACTCTTACCTGGCATCTCTCGGTCTCATAGGTCAAACTCCTAGTGACATCAAAGTCAACACCATGAAAAGTAAATCTCTCAACAAGTTCCACACATTCACAACATACAAATATACTTTTGCTGAGTCCAGTAAGTTACTGAAACCCAGGGTTCACAACATCGGTTCACGCGCACATATGAAAAAAAAAAAAAAACTAGTTGCTGCTGCTGCGGTGCTGCTTGCTCTCCCCTCAAAGTCCTGCTCAGAGACTGTCTGCCAGACACAGGACATGTCCACATCAAGTATAAACTCCAGACATCTTCACGTCACTACATATCCAGTCCCTGATTGGTCATCGCGTCGCGACAAGATGAAAAAGTTCAGATTTTTCAGCTTGGGGAGGAGGGTGACATGACACGATATCCCACCACAAATGCGCCAGTCGCTCAAAATCACTTCATTCGCATCACTTCATTCTCGTCGTGTTGCGTGACTTGAACTTTTGTGGCACCACAACGTGTCTTTCCATAGGGATTACATGGCAACCTGTCGCCAGTGTCGCTTACGTCATGTGTGGTGTGAATGCAGCGTAGATTTGATCCAGGACAATCACAAACCCAGACAACACTCTGATTCCTCACTCAGCTCTTCAAGTGCTACAATCAGGACATCCATTGATTTCACAAAGATCACTAAATCAACCACAAAGTCAACGTTAGCAAACACTCCCTCACTGACTGGACTCCAATACCTTACAGACAGAGGATCTTCTGGTCATAAGCCAGCCACTCAAACTTCTCAGACATCACTGCACATCTTCACCTTCAAAGCTGTCTTGACAGCAGTGGAAGATGGTAACCTTTGCTGAAGTAGGTGCCCACCCTGATGAACCACCTCAAATTTGGACAGGGGTGACAGACCACAGTGGACAAACCCTCAGCAGCCTCCAAGGAGAAGACCCTGTTGTGTGGGCTGCTGAAGAGGAGGTACTGCTGGCCCACCACCACCAGAGGGCACCCTGCCTGGAGTGCGGGCTCCAGGCACCAGAGGGCGCTGCCGCCTCACAGGAGCAGCCGGGGTGACAGCTGACACTCATCACCTATGACAGCTGTCACCACTCATCGGATCAGCATCGGTATATCAGCAAGACGTCATCTCCACCTCTTTGCTGAGATATCGTTCTACCTGGAAGGTAACGTACCTCAGCTGTCTGCTTGACAAATATCCTTTGAGACTTTTGTGTATTATCTTTTGAACTGCTTTTCCAACGAGAGGTGGAGGTAGCTTTCCTGCCGTGCTGATTCCTGGGTGCAAACGCATCCTCATTTACTTGCTTTTTTTGTTCCTCGCCAGCAGTACCAGATCCGATACGCGGAGGCAGTGGCCACCTGGGAGTTCGGGACTTGGCGGCTCCAGTATTCCCGGGGTCTGGTGGCGGAGGAAATCGTGTGGTTCCGGTTCTGCTTTGGACAGGCGTCTCCTATCTTCGAGCCTGCCCACACGACACCTTGTGAATTGACTATTGTCTATTGTTGCAATCTGTTGTATTTGTTGTGCACATTCACAACAGTAAAGTGTTGTTATTTGACCTACTCCATTGTCCGTTCATTTGCGCCCCCTGTTGTGGGTCCGTGTTCCTACACTTTCCCAACAGACCCTTGATGATCATGGTGGATTCCTCATTTCCAGTGATGAGGATCCCAACAGCATTCCTCCATCCACATCATAACACTCACCAACCTCATGTGGTAAGAAGCAGCAGAGGTCCTCTCACAGAGTGCAGAAACATCCATCCATCCATCATTTTATGTAAAAAAAAAATCAAACTGAAAGTTGAAGTTTTGACACTAAACTGTTCACAGACATGAATGAGTGAAGCTCTTTAGCATCTCACTATGTCATTTAGGTCCTTCAGACTTTTTTGTTGAGCAAATGCTTCAGGGGAGCATTGGCTTGGCTAAAAGCTTTCAGCTTCTTGGGGGGGTACTGGGTACTCCCCCCCCAGACCCCAACCCCTCACCTTTTTAAGCATTTTTTCTCTTTTTTTGCCTTTCAGCTTCTGGGCAGGCAAGTATTTGTTTAAATGTAGATGTAAATTAATATTCAAAGTTTTCAGCTAGTTGACAGTCGGGCTGTACAATATGGACAAATTATCGTATCTCAATATTGTCATATCAATATGATATATGATATGACTATGACTTGACACAAAGTGCAGCAACAGTGAAAATTAAACCTTCTTAAACCAAACAGTAATAATATCACACTCATTTTACACTCATCATAAGGTTAGGATACTGTGTTCTCCAAAGGTATTGGGACACTTGGAATTTCACACATTTTAATTTGTTAATGCCATTTTAAATACTAGAAATACAAAAAATATAAAGAATAAAAATTTCTAAAATTATCTCCCTCAAACTCAGACTGAAAGCAAATCTCTAAAACTTGATAAAACCTGTAAATAATAATCAGTTTTATTGCCAGTTTTCTTTAGACAAGTCAGGGGATGGAAACATGAACATTTCAAAGTCACTGAATATGTCTTGGAAGATAACTTTAGATTCATTTATCTAAAGTTGTGTCACTGGTGTGTGACTCAGAAAGCAAAACTAAGACGTTATTTAAAAATAAGTCCATCAGAGAGCAAAATTAAGAGGTTACACAGGTTATATATAGAACAGAGGAGGAGTAAATTACCTGTATTTCTTTCAGCCTGAGTGTCTTCACATTTTATCTCATGAATCAACAGCTGCCTCCTTGTTAAAATCACTGGAGAAACATGTATATATAAGGCAACCCAAATTAAAAGAGAAATGCTGCTTTTAACAACTTGGACCTCAGTTCTGGCATAAAATACGGCCATTTACTTGCCAGTATAACCTTGGTGTCATTTAGAGTCCGTGAGCCAGACATTTTTTGTGCTTCTGCTAAGGTTGAGTAGAACTTTTTCTGGTACACAGCACCAGCTACTTTTCGGAGCAGCCTAGCAGTCAATATGTGTCACTGATTTCAAAATGCAGGTCTTTTCAACCAGACGTGCAGTGCCGTGACATTTGGGCTGCACCTAACGATTATTTTTTTTGATAAGTTGATTAATCTAATGATTATTTTTTTTTGATTAGTCCATTAATCTAATGATTAATTTCACTATTCTAATGATTATTTTAATTACTCGATTAATGACAAGGAATTTATCCAAAATAATAAGCAAAAGCATGTTTTCTTAATATTTCAAGATTTTTTCAAATATCTCTTGAAAAACAAAACCTTTGTTACAAAAGTAACAAGATTAAATATGCAACAAAAAATAGCCCAGTCTTCACTGGTAATCTGGTTTAGTAACATAAAGGGAAGTGAATATCCCATGTGAAATGTGCTGATCATCTCACAAAAGTACAAAGTTAAAATATAACACATATCTTTTAATTTTAAATAATGCACTAATTGTGAAGTTTTGTAACAAACACAGACAGATGCCAAAGGGATTATGGGTAATGAGCTTCTGCTAACACTGATTGGTTGACTCATTCATTCTATGTAAAAACCAACACATTAATGTGAGCTGTGTGTGTTGGTGTTTACAGATAAATGTGCTTTTGTAAAATATGCCTTTTTTATTTGTTAAAAAAGGCATTTGCATAAAGCCAAAAAGTCAAGTTGCGATTTGAGAACCATCTGATACAACCGGGTCAAAATAAATAGAACACTGCCATCCAGACGCTCATACTTCCATGAACACTACTGGCCAGTAGATGACAGTAGAGACCGTGAAACCCTGCCAAAACAAAATTCCAGATAATCCGTGTCTGCTACGTTTAAGATGCGTGGAATTTAATAAACACAAACTGAATTTCAGACATCTTATATGTATTACTCTGGAACAAAGACAACAGACAGTGTTTGACATAAGCAGGACTTTACAACTAAAACATATACGAGGTCTGTTAGAAATGTTTGGCTGGGAAAAAAAAAAACTGGCATACCTGGAGCGTTGGAAACTTAATCACCCTCAAAGTAGTCTCCTTGGGACTCCACACACTTCTCCCAGCGGTTGGAAGCATTCCAAAAAAGCCTCTTTTGAAATGGAGTTCAGCCATAATGTCCTCTCTTGTCTCAAATCTCGTTCCTTTCAATGGCATCTTGAGTTTGGGGAACAGCCAGAAGTCGCAAGGGGCCATATCAGGAGAGTAAGGAGGCTGTTGAACCACCAGAGTCTGGTTTTTCGTCAAAAAAGTCTGAATCTGAATTAAGTGCGATGAATGTGCTGGAGCATTGTCGTGGTGGATGTGCCAATTTCCTTTGGCCCACAACTCCAGTCTCTTGCGCCGCACAGCATTACATAGACAACGGAGGACATCCCTGTAGTACTCCTTGGTGATTGTTTGAACCTGTGGTGCGTACTCATGGTGTACCACACCACGGGAGTCAAAGAAAACAGTCAGCATCACCTTAATGTTGCTGCGCACTTGGCGAGCCTTCTTTGGTCTTGGTGACGTGGAATACTTCCACTGTGATGACTGGAATTTGGTTTCCGGATCATACCCGTACACCCAGGACTCATCACCAGTGATTATGGTGTCCATGAAGTCGGATTCACTCTTTGTGAAGTCCAGCATGTCCTGTGAGACTTCAACGCAATGGCGCTTTTGCTCCGCCATCAGCTTTGCACCAAAGCCATCGGCATGAATTTTGCTGCAACTCTTTTCATGCCCAACTCTTCTGTCACAATGGAATGTGCCAAAAAAGTGCTGATGTCCACCTCTTCCGCAATTTCTCGGATAGTCACACGATGGTCCCACATCACCACAGTGTTCACTTTGGAAACGATCTCATCATTTCGGCATGTTGATGGCCGACCGGAGCGTGGCTCGCTCTCTACCGTTATGCGTCCATCTTTAAACCGGTTGTACCACTCCTTAGTCCATGTGATGCTCATTGCATCATCTCCTGAAAGCCGTCTGAATCTTCCGAATGGTTTCCACCTGGCTGTCACCCAGTTTCTGGCAAAATTTGATGTAGTAGCACTGCTCCAATCGTTCCGTCATTTTCCTTGTAATAAAAACCTGCCCAGTGCGCTCCACACATCCTCACACAAAGGCTGCTTACCAGGAACGGACGCAATCGACAGGCGGGAGAAAATTCACGCATGCGCACGAAGGTTCAAGGTTTGCTCACACAAGCACACGTGATTCAAATCCATCAAGTTTTTGCAAAAAATAAAAAGGTCAGATACTTTTCTAACAGACCTCGTATCTGATATTTTCACTTTATAAAACATCAGACGTGACATTAATTTAAATAACTTGTCCGAAATTAGTTTGGTTAAAATTTTAACCATAAGTTAAAACTGTATGCCTCTGGATGACTTGGGTGATCTTGCCAGTGTGTCAGTATGGGGTCAAAAGAAATTAGCTGTGACTAGTTCTCCTTTGCCTGCAGAGGATAGAGCAGTTTCTTCTGGAACCAGCTCTCCTCTGTTTGAAGGGGATAGAACTGCACATCTACTACAAAACAGTTAACAGGTAGATACTCAACTGATTTTAGAATTCATAAATGTTTGTATCTGTTAAGCTTTGTTCACCACGCCTGCAAAAATATGTTAGCTGCCTAAAATTTATCAGAAAATAATTAGTCCGCTGATAGTTTTCGAAATTATCTGAATAGCTAATCTGATAATTAAAACATTAGCTTCAATAATTAGTGGTTAGAGAATTAGCAGAACTGTACCCACCACTGAACACATGCTTTATTTGGGGAAAAAGTAAACGGGACTTATGCTGCTGTTTTGTACTCGTACTGCTGTGATTCATTGTAGTCGTACTGCTGAGCCGTATTACTTTGTCACTGTATATAGGCCTCCTGGCCAATATTCTTGAATTCTTAGATAAATTTGTTGCGTTCATCTCTAACTTGTCAACTAGTGCAGTTAACATTCTGATCATTGGTGACTTTAACATTCATGTAAATATGCCTTCTGATCCCCTCTGTAAATCATTTATGGAAATTATGGATGCATTAGGACTTCGGCAATGCATTCAGGACTTGATGCACATTAGTGGAAATACCCTGGATTTGTTTCTCGCACGTGGTATTGCTGTCACGAATATTGACATCATGCCTCTTACATCAGTGGTCTCTGATGAATGAATGAATGAATGAATGAATGAATTTATTTATTCAGACAGACACAAACACTGAACATCGGATCTGTCATCAAAACATCACATCACATTCACCTTATTTTTTCAATACAAAAAAATACAGAAAAAAAGAATATCAACAACAAAAAATGCATGTCTGAATAGGAGTGGGAAGAAGTGAATCACTTTTATAACCCCACCCCTCTTTACAAATCTGTCCTTAACTGACAAAAACATATTTCAGCTTCCTTCAAAAGCTGCTTTGAGGTTTCAGCTGTGAACATTCAACCTTTAAATCTCTTCGCTAACATACTTGGAAAAAATATTTTCTTTTAATTTTTTTTTTAAACTGATGAATTGTTTGACATTGTTTAAGTTCTTGATTCAAATTATTCCATGTTTTAACTCCACTCACAGAAACACAAAATCTTTTAATCTTTTAACCCATTTAATTTCACAAATACTTTACAGTTCACTGTCCAAGTATTCTGTATCTTTTTCTGTTTCTTCAGGTAGCGAGCCATTTTTGCGATCTCTGCGTTTTGTTTGGTGAGGTGCTCGTTGAGGTAAACATTTGATCCCTTTAATTTAGGACCTTGTTTGAGCAAAGCGATTTTGTGCTTCCTGCTCACAAATTTCAACATAACAGCTGGTTTGCCACCATTGTTCTTCCTTGGAAGCAGGTGGCATATGTCGATGGTATTTAAATCCAAAGTGATTCCCTTTGTGTGTAAAAATCGCAACCACCTGTTGCTCCGTTAAGCTGACGTCTTGCTCATCTGGCTGTCCCCCAATTTGACCAATTAACACTCAGCCTCGGCTCGTGTGTCATACATCACACTGACAAAGTGAGGAACCTTGGGGTAATTTTTGATCCTTCGTTGTCCTTTGGCCTCCGCATTAGAAATATTACTAGGACTGCTTTCTTCCACCTGCGAAATATAGCGAAGATTCGTCCCATCCTGTCTGTGGCTGATGCTGAGACCCTGATCCATGCATTTATCTCTTCTAGATTGGACTACTGCAATGTTCTATTTTCTGGTTTACCACAGTCTAGCATTAGGGCTCTCCGACTGGTTCAAAATGCTGCAGCCAGATGTTTGACATGAAGCAGAACGTTTGACCACATTACACCCATTTTGGCGTCTCTTCACTGGCTTCCTGTCCCAGTGAGATCAGATTTTAAGGTTCTGCTACTAACCTATAAAATTATTCATGGACTGGCACCTCCCTACTTAGCTGACCTAATTAAACCTTACGTACCGGCCCAGGCTTTACGTTCTCAGGGTGCAGGACTACTTTGTGTCCCTAAGATGAATAAGAAGTCTGCAGGTCACAGAGCTTTCTCTTATCGTGCCCCTGTTCTATGGAATAATGTCCCTGCGTCAATAAAACAGTCAGATTCTGTGGAGACTTTCAAGTCCAGACTTAAGAAGCACTTATTTTCCCTTTCATAGGGCTAGCATACTGGCTAGGGTTGGGTATCGGGAACCGGTTCTTTTCGGGTATTGTTAAGAAATGATTCAATCCACCAATATCAATGGTCTTTTTGCTTAATGATTCCCTTATCGGTCCTTCAGAGCGGCCGTTATTTTTTAGGGTGTTTGTCGGGAAAATTATCATTTGCAGTGGCTCTGTAGTCAACTGCTTCTGCAACACGACTCCACTTTGAAGCGTGAATCAATGAAGCAATGCTTCGATCTGTTAGCTCATTGGTTCTTTGTTTTATTTTGCTTTATCTTAATTTTTCCCCACTAAAACCCTAAAGAGCATATGTCTGTGAGTAATATTTACCTTTTTATGTTAAACCAACCTGTTATGGTCTTCTGAAACAGTTGATAGATGTATTTTATAACTTAAAAGGGGACCGATGCTAACGCATTAGCATGTCTATGGCATTTTCAATGTTAAAATTAGTATTAAGCTGTTCACATCTCAGGACATTTGTGTGCATTTATTTTCTGTATAATAATTAATGGCTCAGCGTTTGTATCCGTAAAAGTATTAAAAATTGTAATTAAAAAAAATTTTTTTATTTATATATTTATAATAATAATAGCAACAACAACAGCAACTCTTCAGAAGCAGAAAGCTTGCTTCTTAACCCCTCTCAAAGCCATTAAAATATGTCAATCGTGAGTCACTTTTGTGTGGATTAAAGTCACTAACAGAGACTCTTGTCTTTTTGCAGTCAAGAAACGAGAATCGTCCTCCGTTCCGTTGGCACAACTCCAAATGCTGCGCAGCTCTCTGCCGAGACAGAGTCCGGTCGGAATTAATAACTTCAAAACAAATTGCTGCTTTAAATATAATGACACCTCTTTCCAAACGTTGTAATACAGACAATAAAATGAGATGTGCTGCATTCTTTATGAATTACATCCTGACGTGCAGCACAGCCAGCTGTAAGAGCTCGGCTCAGCTGTATGGAAAGACATTAATCCCAATAATGTCTGAAAGGAAATGCTTTCGACAAAAACTACAGATTTTCTATTCTATTTCTATTTCTATTTATGTCCAGAGATCAAGGATCCAGTGACCAATTTCATATTTATTTACTTTAAGACTCAATAAAATGTTGTTGACATAGAAAACCTGTAAAACCCACTTTTAGTACACAGAAAATTCACAAGAGGTATCGATAAGGAATCGGATCGATAAGTGGAATTGATAATGGTTTTGATATTGATAAAATCTTATCAATACCCATCCCTAATACTGGCATAGTATAGTTCTATGCTTTTTACTCTTTTAACTCATTTTATTAATAAACGGAGTGTGCCGCAGCCTCAACTTTATCTAAATTCTGGATCTTTTAGTGAAGTTTAGGGCTAGTGGTCGGTGATCACCTTAGTATTTCTTCTGTTTTTCTTCTTGTTTAATGCTGACAAATTATACAGTATTTCTTGTCTTTCTGATGCCTGATTCTGTTTTTTCTCTCTGTTTGAGGTTTCCTCCTCAGAGGGAGTTTTTTCTTACCACTGTTACTCTGGGGGTTAGTAAGGTTAGATCTTACTTGTGTGAAGCGCCTTGAGGCAACTCCGTTGTGATTTGGCGCTATATAAATGAAAATAAATTGAAAATTGAAGTAGAAAGTGATTAGTCATTTCTGTCTTGCAGAGCTGACATATCATAATGTGATTAGAGCTTTGGTTGAAATATTCCCACACTTAATTTAAATGTGGCCGAGGTTTTTTGTTGCAGCTTCTCCTCCAACTGTTTTTACCGCGAGCATCCATCTTACTACTCCTGCTACCATGCAACCGCAACACATCAACGCACGCTTTATGCGTCAAAGTATTTATGTAATCGATTATGTCGACGAATCACCCCACCCCTATGTGACATGTCAATCATCTGTGTCCAATCAGATTTCAGGGGAGTCCAGTGCAACCCTAGCCTCTGCTGTAGCTCCACCCATGCCAGGAAGTGTTCAACATTTGACATTTCCTGTTTCACTGTGGACTCAAAATTTGGCACTTCCTGTTTGGGACTCCCTGTGCCATGAGCGAGCTTCGCTCCGCTGCATGTCGCTTTGATCCGCTGCACGTCGCTTCGATCTGCTGTACGTTGCTTCGCTCGTATAATCATTTTAATCACTCCATCACAGTATGATGACACCTTTAGATATGCATGGTTGCTATTCACATGCTTAAATAATTAAAGGAAACTGGAAAAAGTACTGTTTTTTTTTTTAAATTTAAAAGTCAAATTTCCAGATTGAAATAAACACGGCTGAGTGACAATAGACAGATGATGATGGAATTGTCATAAACATAGTTTTGGAGTTAGCACGCTATAATGGCTTGAGTAAACCAGACTAAAATATTTTGTCTGCTTGCAAATATCACTTAATCCATCTGTGTTTGGTGGATTTGGAGCTCTGATGGAAGGATGACCTCACATTTCCACTGACAACACAAAGAGCAGCATTCAACAGAACAACATTCAGGGTTTTAAGACATATTTGCATGCTGGGGGAGCTGGATTTGAGCGAGATTGGCTGAGGTCTGAATGCAAATGTGGCTGCAATCTGGCTCACTCAGGGGTCATGAGGTCATGTTTCCTCACAATCTATGTGCACTGACAGCATCTTCTCAACGTGCCAACATTCAGTGTGACTGTGAGGACATCAACCAACCTTCTTTCTCTGCGATGCGCACTCACCAAGAGAATCCACTGTGTGCGCTCTGATGTCCATGCCCTGTATCCATGAAGCAGCCTCAGGCTAAAAACAGCTCCTAGTGATGCTATTCTGAGAAGAATTCCTCCAATTCTTAGGCATTTCTTGGGGGCCTTCACACATAGTACGAATAAGTGCAACTCAGGGTAACTCATGGCGGAACAGCTCGTATGAGCAAACCATGAAAACATCGCACTGACGGGCAGGCGTGCATGATCCCGCTGCGACAGTTCATGCACCCGACAGCATTTTTCGAGCAGGAACACAGTGCGAGCAGCTGCACCACATTGCGCCACTGATACGGAGAACAATAAAATAAAAACCAGCTGTATAATTAGTGAATATCACAGGGTTGATATAAATAGCAGCCGGTCTGCTCTGTGTCAGTCTGATCCCGTCAGATCACAGAAGCTAAGCAGTGCAGCATCTGGTTAGTACCTGGATGGGAGACCTCTTTGGAACACCAGCGGCGGTGTGTGTTTCTCCAGGTAAAACTGGAGTTGCGTCAAGAAGGGCATCCGGCATAAAAGTTGTGCTAAGTACCAATGCGGATCTGGCTCTTTCTGCTGTGGCGACCCCGAACAAAACGGGACCAGCCAAACAACTGGGTTGATATAAATAATACATAAAAGTGAATGCCATACAGAATCCCGCTGTTAAATAACCCTGGTTAAAAAAATGTCACTCACGGGATTCAAACCTGTAAGCTCTGATTACCAGATGGAAACTTTACCACTGAGCTACCATCGCTGTCCTGTAAAAGTACCAGGAAAATGCTTGAAATCAAGACGGACATTGACGTATTTAAAAAAAAAAAAACATGCATCATATAAAACACCGCATTTTATTGCATCCCTCTTATAAAGCAGTTATTGAATTCAAGCGGGCAATACAAGTATGAACCGTCTGTTCCTCTGTAGATGACCCATGGTCATAGACGTACATTCATGAAATGACATGAATGAGAAGCAGGGGGCTCTTATCATGTCCACATCTGCTGGCGGCGTGTGCAGCTGGCCTGGCACGTCTGGCCTGACACGTGTCTTGTGGACGGTGCTCCGCAGGACAGACACAGCATCATGTGGAACAGAGCTCACGTGGGTCACGTGACATTCACATTGCCACAGTGTGTTATAATGTGACGGTTTATTTTACTTGGGGTAGCCTGTCAATGTGCAGGGCGCGCGCGCGCTCGCTGCAGATCATTGCAATAGTGATATATGTTTTTATGTATGTTCACGTGAGGACAGCAAGCAGACACATGTGTGTCACAGTGGACAGATGTACTGTGTGAAACAGTACGTCTGTTGTACACAGTACGTACACAGTACGTACAGTGAAACACATACTGTGGTAACACATAACGTGGTTCCCAGCTGTGACTTCCAGATCCACAGATTTCCACAGCTGCTGCTGTCGGTGGCCACACACCCTATCAGTTCAGCGCACACACCAACATGTCACTGTGTCTTTCTGCAAAGTCACACTCATGGGGCACTTAGACAAATTTCACATCCAGCTCGACAGTGATCGTCTGCTGACTGTTGTTGTGTTAACAGCACGAATGGCCACACATTTTCTAAGTGTCATGCATGTGGTGTTAGATGTTCATGTGTGCCACCTGGAGTTTGGCCGACACCTGCCATGAGAGGGATCAATGGGCTCTCACGACGCACACTCTGTCTTTCAGCCGCTGGTGTGCACAAATAGTTTTAGCAACAGGTGTACAAGGTGTTAGAGGCAGCTATGATTTTACACCTATTACATACGATTCCTGCTTCATGCGCAATTCGACCAAATTTGCACTATGTTTGAAGGGCCCATAGAATTTTCCCTTGGTAAGATGGAAGTTGTCTGCAAAGCACCTTCGGCCTTAAGAGAGCTCCTAAGGTGGAGGGAGGAGGACTTTTAGGAAGGCTAAGAGTGTCTTAAGTAGAAAAGATGGCAGAAAAGACAGAGAGGAAGCAGAGCTTTTCTCTGTACGTAGGATGACAGTGAGTCAGTAACACGCTACTGGTTCGATCTACATCATTATTTTATGTTAATTTACTGTCTTAATGTATTTATAAATTGATCATGTTCTTGTTATCATATACACAATGTTAATATTATCATTATTTTTATTACGTCCGCCAAGGACATTATACGTGCACAGTTATGGTGCGCTGTGCAAGTGTGGCACCAGTAGTTCTGCACGATTGGCACCAAAATGGCACCATGTTCTCAGTTGTCGCTACTCTCTGTATAAAGGGACTCTAGGCACACCAAGATGTGTCTGCCACCTGCACATGTTTTGGATTCTTTGAAGAAATTAGGAGCAGGTGTGGTTGCTTAAATGCGCACTAAAGCTGCTTAAATAGTTTACCATCTTCCGAGGTGTTTAAAAGCACTTAGTATATATATATGTTAGTTTAAATGAGTCAACACCCCCGAGTCACACTAACTGTCAGAATGCTCGTAGCACGGGCCGGGGCGGTGGATTAGCAGCAATCTTCCATTCCAGCTTATTAATTAATCAAAAACCCAGACAGAGCTTTAATTCATTTGAAAGCTTGTCTCTTAGTCTTGTCCATCCAAATTGGAAGTCCCAAAAACCAGTTTTATTTGTTATTATCTATCGTCCACCTGGTCGTTACTGTGAGTTTCTCTGTGAATTTTCAGACCTTTTGTCTGACTTAGTGCTTAGCTCAGATAAGATAATTATAGTGGGCGATTTTAACATCCACACAGATGCTGAGAATGACAGCCTCAACACTGCATTTAATCTATTATTAGACTCAATTGGCTTTGCTCAAAAAGTAAATGAGTCCACCCACCACTTTAATCATATCTTAGATCTTGTTCTGACTTATGGTATGGAAATAGAAGACTTAACAGTATTCCCTGAAAACTCCCTTCTGTCTGATCATTTCTTAATAACATTTACATTTACTCTGATGGACTACCCAGCAGTGAGGAATAAGTTTCATTACACTAGAAGTCTTTCAGAAAGCGCTGTAACTAGGTTTAAGGATATGATTCCTTCTTTATGTTCTCTAATGCCATATAACAACACAGTGCAGAATAGCTACCTAAACTCTGTAAGTGAGATAGAGTATCTCGTCAATAGTTTTACATCCTCATTGAAGACAACTTTGGATGCTGTAGCTCCTCTGAAAAAGAGAGCTTTAAATCAGAAGTGCCTGACTCCGTGGTATAACTCACAAACTCGTAGCTTAAAGCAGATAACCCGTAAGTTGGAGAGGAAATGGCGTCTCACTAATTTAGAAGATCTTCACTTAGCCTGGAAAAAGAGTCTGTTGCTCTATAAAAAAGCCCTCCGTAAAGCTAGGACATCTTTCTACTCATCACTAATTGAAGAAAATAAGAACAACCCCAGGTTTCTTTTCAGCACTGTAGCCAGGCTGACAAAGAGTCAGAGCTCTATTGAACTGAGTATTCCATTAACTTTAACTAGTAATGACTTCATGACTTTCTTTGCTAACAAAATTTTAACTATTAGAGAAAAAATTACTCATAACCATCCCAAAGACGTATCGTTATCTTTGGCTGCTTTCAGTGATGCCGGTATTTGGTTAGACTCTTTCTCTCCGATTGTTCTGTCTGAGTTATTTTCATTAGTTACTTCATCCAAACCATCAACATGTTTATTAGACCCCATTCCTACCAGGCTGCTCAAGGAAGCCCTACCATTATTTAATGCTTCGATCTTAAATATGATCAATCTATCTTTGTTAGTTGGCTATGTACCACAGGCTTTTAAGGTGGCAGTAATTAAACCATTACTTAAAAAGCCATCACTTGACCCAGCTATCTTAGCTAATTATAGGCCAATCTCCAACCTTCCTTTTCTCTCAAAAATTCTTGAAAGGGTAGTTGTAAAACAGCTAACTGATCATCTGCAGAGGAATGGTCTATTTGAAGAGTTTCAGTCAGGTTTTAGAATTCATCATAGTACAGAAACAGCATTAGTGAAGGTTACAAAAGATCTTCTTATGGCCTCGGACAGTGGACTCATCTCTGTGCTTGTTCTGTTAGACCTCAGTGCTGCTTTTGATACTGTTGACCATAAAATTTTATTACAGAGATTAGAGCATGCCATAGGTATTAAAGGCACTGCGCTGCGGTGGTTTGAATCATATTTGTCTAATAGATTACAATTTGTTCATGTAAATGGGGAATCTTCTTCACAGACTAAAGTTAATTATGGAGTTCCACAAGGTTCTGTGCTAGGACCAATTTTATTCACTTTATATATGCTTCCCTTAGGCAGTATTATTAGACGGTATTGCTTAAATTTTCATTGTTACGCAGATGATACCCAGCTTTATCTATCCATGAAGCCAGACGACACACACCAATTAGCTAAACTGCAGGATTGTCTTACAGACATAAAGACATGGATGACCTCTAATTTCCTGCTTTTAAACTCAGATAAAACTGAAGTTATTGTACTTGGCCCCACAAATCTTAGAAACATGGTGTCTAACCAGATCCTTACTCTGGATGGCATTACCCTGACCTCTAGTAATACTGTGAGAAATCTTGGAGTCATTTTTGATCAGGATATGTCATTCAAAGCGCATATTAAACAAATATGTAGGACTGCTTTTTTGCATTTACGCAATATCTCTAAAATCAGAAAGGTCTTGTCTCAGAGTGATGCTGAAAAACTAATTCATGCATTTATTTCCTCTAGGCTGGACTATTGTAATTCATTATTATCAGGTTGTCCTAAAAGTTCCCTAAAAAGCCTTCAGTTAATTCAAAATGCTGCAGCTAGAGTGCTGACGGGGACTGGAAGGAGAGAGCATATCTCACCCATATTGGCCTCTCTTCATTGGCTTCCTGTTAATTCTAGAATAGAATTTAAAATTCTTCTTCTTACTTATAAGGTTTTGAATAATCAGGTCCCATCTTATCTTAGGGACCTCGTAGTACCATATCACCCCAATAGAGCGCTTCGCTCTCAGACTGCAGGCTTACTTGTAGTTCCTAGGGTTTGTAAGAGTAGAATGGGAGGCAGAGCCTTCAGCTTTCAGGCTCCTCTCCTGTGGAACCAGCTCCCAATTCAGATCAGGGAGACAGACACCCTCTCTACTTTTAAGATTAGGCTTAAAACTTTCCTTTTTGCTAAAGCTTATAGTTAGGGCTGGATCAGGTGACCCTGAACCATCCCTTAGTTATGCTGCTATAGACGTAGACTGCTGGGGGGTTCCCATGATGCACTGTTTCTTTCTCTTTTTGCTCTGTATGCACCACTCTGCATTTAATCATTAGTGATTGATCTCTGCTCTCTTCCACAGCATGTCTTTTTCCTGGTTCTCTCCCTCAGCCCCAACCAGTCTCAGCAGAAGACTGCCCCTCCCTGAGCCTGGTTCTGCTGGAGGTTTCTTCCTGTTAAAAGGGAGTTTTTCCTTCCCACTGTAGCCAAGTGCTTGCTCACAGGGGGTCGTTTTGACCGTTGGGGTTTTACATCATTATTGTATGGCCTTGCCTTACAATATAAAGCGCCTTGGGGCAACTGTTTGTTGTGATTTGGCGCTATATAAAAAAAAAATTGATTGATTGATTGACTTGAAAATGTTGTGACAGCACATTAAACCAGTGGGGATTTACTCAAGAACACCAACTCCACAACTGGACTGCTGAGAAATGAGTGATTTTAACCCAACTGTTGAAATGAAACCTTTAAAAACAATGAAGTTCTTCAACCTGTATGAACAGAAAAAGAATAAATGTAAAATGTGTTAAATTGTTCAATTAATCAATCAATATAATTTATTTGAAAGGGACCATGTGCAATTAAAACAGAAATGTTATTAAGGATCAGAAGCTGATTACTGATGATTATTTTCAGCTGCAGTGACACAGACGGGTCCGCGGTGGCGGTGGAAAAACACCGAGTGGTCGTGTTGTAAGAGAAATGGAATTTCTGCTTCCGCTGCCAAAGCTTGTGAGTCACATCCGATGTGAGAGATTCATGTCAGATGTGAGAGTGGGAGGTGTGGGTGGGCTGCAGAAATATGATCTAGACGCAGCAACTCAGCCTCCGAGCACTCGCTCTGCTCAACACCAAGAAATCAATCCGGTCACCTTGAAAAGTCCTCCAGGCCTTTCTCAGCACGGCTGGAATGTGTCAGGAAGAAATAAGAGAAAATCCACTCATACACACAATCCCAGCTCAGTGGACTCAGGCCAGGTTCCAGTTCTTGTTCCCCACCCAGATGACAAAAATAAAACCTACTCCGCTCACTGACAGAACTCACCGCTCAGGCTCAGAGCTGCACCGACATTTCAACCCTCCGTCTGTCTCTCTCATCAAATTTTTTATTGCCATTCACCGAAACGGACACACAAAAGTACAACTTATGCAAAAATGAAAACACGATGATGAGCTTTAAGAGGCAGCAGAACAAAGAGTAACACTACAGCCAACAGCAAAAAGCAGCAGGTACCAAAAGAAGGGACAGAAAGTCACAGATTCAAGCACAGGAACTGTCTGGTACCTGGGCGAACACTCCGGGACATTGTGGGAAGGCCAAAATGTCCAGGAGGGACACAGAGTAGAGTCACAGTTTCGTCACACTGGAAGAAGCTGGCTGAGGTGGTTCGGGTATCTGGTGAGGATGTGGGGCAGCAAATGGAACAATCAACCCCAAAAAACCTCAAGGTGAATTTCACAGAAGATCAAATTTGACTCAGTGATAACAAGTGCAGCTCCGGTGACATACAGATCAGCCACGGGCCGTGTGGCCTGTGACGTACTGGCCATATTTGAATGAACACAAAGCACAGTGAAATGAGAAATGTTGCCACTCGAAAAAAATATTTGGCAGTCATCAGTCAGGGAACTCAAAGGAGTGGACTGGAGAGTCAGGATGGACCAAAGGTAGTTCCTAATGTTCAGGCCAGAGGTCAAAGGTTATTAGACTAAATATAGGAGAACACTCTCACTCACTCATCTTCAATCGCTTATCCGGGACCTGGACAGGGGGCAACAGCTCCAGCAGGGGACCCCAGACTTCCCTTTCCCAGGCCACACTGACCACCTCTGACTGGGGGATCCCGAGGCGTCCCCAGGCCAGTGTGGAGATATAATCTCTCCACCTAGTCCTGGGTCTTCCCTGGGGTTTCCTCCCAGATGGACGTGCCTGAAACACCTCCCTAGGGAGGCACCCAGGACGCATCCTTACCAGATGCCCAAACCACCTCAGCTGGCTCATTTCAACACGAAGGAGCAACTGCTCTACTCCGAGCTCCCCATGGATGACCAGTGAGAGTAGGAACAAAGATTGACCAGAGCTTCGCCTTTTTGCTCAGCTCCCTTTTTGTCACAACAGTACGTTAGAGCGACTGCAACACCACCCCTGCTGCACTCATTGTTTGGCCAATCTCATGCTCCATTGTCCCCTCACTCGTGAACAAGACCCCGAGGTACTTGAACTCCTTCACTTGGGACAAGATCTCATTCCCTACCTGGAGTAGGCAATCCACTGGTTTCCTGCTGAGAGCCATGGCCTCAGATTTAGAGGTGTTGATCCTCATGAACTGATTCAGTGAGCATTGGAGGTTACTGGCCAATGAAGCCAACAGGACCACATCATCTGCAAAAAGCAGTGATGAGACTCTGAGCCCACCAAACTGGAAGCCCTCCTCCCCCCGACTACGCTTCGATATCCTGTCCAAGAATGTCACATACAGGATTGGTGATAAGGCGCAGCCCTGGCAGAGGCCAACCGCCACCGAAAACAAGTCCGACTTACTGCCGAGCACCCGAACACAGCTCTCGCTTTGTGAGTACAGAGACTGGATGGCCCTGAGAAGTGACCCCCTCACTCCATACTCCTGCAGCACCTCCCATAGTATCTCCCAGGGTACCCAATCATACACCTTCTCTGAGTCCACAAACACACAGACTGGATGGACAAACTCTCAGGCACCATCCAGGATCCTTGTGAGAGTAAAGAACTGGTCGGTTGTTCCACGACCAGGACGGAACCCACATTGTTTCTCTTCAATCAGAGGTTTGACTATCGGCCGAACCCTCCTTTCTGTCATGATTTGCCCCTGCTCTGTTTGTGTATTATGTTTTCTGCCAGTCTGTCCTTATTGATTTCTGTTTATCTGCTTTTTTGATCATCAATTTATTTTGCTTTGTCACAGCTTGTTTTCTGTGCATCACACTTCAGCCACATGTTCAGTTCTGTTCGGGTTTAGTTTAGTCTTTGGCCCACTGTTTTTGATTGTTTCATGATTGCTTATGTCACTAGTTTGATTTCTCAGGTTTACCACATTAGTCTTCGGTTGTATTATTCAAGTCAGTTCTGTTCTAGTTTCAGCTTTTGATTTTCTTGTTGCCCTTGCTGCTTTGGTTCGAGTTGTTCTTCTCTGTCTTGTTAGTTCAGTATTGTTTGATTTTGTTTGATCACTGCACTCTCTTGTCTGTCTCTCCTCATCTTGGTTCTCATGTGTTCACGCCCAGTCTCATTTGTTCCACAGTCTCGCCCTTTCATCACTGCACTCTCTTGTCTGTCTCTCCTCATCTTGGTTCTCATGTGTTCACGCCCAGTCTGTTTTGTTTGTCATCTCATCATCCACCTGTTACAGCACTCTCTTGTCTCACATAGTTGACTATCCTCTTTGTTAGTCCACCACACCTGCTTCAAATCACATCCTAATTAATCCACTGTGTATTTAAGCCCTGCTACTTTTCTTTTCACTTGCTTGATCGTTTGGTCTCCATACTATTCCAGAAAGGGCAGACAGGGTGCAGGTTTTCCTTGCAACCACTGACTTCAACAGGTGATTTCACTGATTAACATCACTTTGAGCAGGAGGGATGAGTTTATAAGTGAAATCACCTGCTGAAGTCAGTGGTTGCAAGGAAAACCTGCACCCTCTCGGCTCTTTCTGGAATAGTTTGGAGACCACTGGATGTGTTCTAAGTTCCTAACCATAGTTCCTCATTGCCGACCGCGCCTGTTTTTTCTCGACCTTGCCTTTTGTCTTAGCCCTTGTAACTTTGATTGCCATGCTCTGACCTCAGCCTGTATTTTTGACAACGCCTTTGTATCACACCTGCCTGTACCTTCGCCTTGCTGACTG
Organism: Thalassophryne amazonica; assembly: GCF_902500255.1. Classification (NCBI taxonomy): domain Eukaryota; kingdom Metazoa; phylum Chordata; class Actinopteri; order Batrachoidiformes; family Batrachoididae; genus Thalassophryne; species Thalassophryne amazonica. Next base: position 939,443 of record NC_047107.1, on the reverse strand, counting down.
CCTTTTTGTGTTCCAGACCCTCTGCCAGTATTTACGATAAAACCTTTTATATCCTACCACCTGCTTGAGAGTTTGCATTGTGCTTCCTGCTGAGCCCAGCTCCCCTGAGAATCATCACACTTTCCAACAAAACTTCCTTTCCCTCCCTACAACTTCCCTTGTAGAGTTGGCACTCTACAAATTGAATAAATTGACATTTCCAGCACTCTTGAGTAGACTTTACCAGGGAGGCTGAGTAGTGTGATGTCCCTGCAGATGGCACACTCTCTGGTCCCCCTTTTTAAATATAGGAGAACAGCAAATACAGAACAGACAAGACATTCGATGGGTCGAGCAGTAATGTCCATCATACTCAATTGTTAGTTGCCCTTAAATAGGGCAAACTTTATAAATGAAATTATTTTTCCAATTACTTTTTTGTTCATGTTATCTTCCTGTGTTGCACCAGTGAATTAAAAAAATTTTCTTCAAAAAAAAAAAAAAAAAACCTGGATAGTGGTGGGTTCTGGCAGTAAACAGTCATTCTGGGGCAACCAGTTAGGCAACAGAGAGCTGTTGTTGTCATCTGGAGCACAGCTGGTTGGCTGATAGAAGAGCAGGGATGTCATCAGTAATGCAGTAGATAGAGAACAGCAGAAACATTGTCAGATGGCTGGCCAGGCAACTCTCAGGAGCCGAGACGTTATCAGGCCTCGAGACCCCAGCAAGGTCAACAATCCCAGGCCCTGAACCAGGGACAGAAGCAAAGATGGAAGTCCAGGGGGGCGACACAGGTGCCAACTTAGTCAAATCAACTCAAGTCAGGGAGCATGTGCTGGTGTAGAGCATCGCTGCATCCACGACACCACAGAACCGCCTTGGGTCCTGATGGCAACCACCAAGACAAACAACTGGTCCATCCCCCACATCTCTTGGAGGGAGTGCCAAGATGGCGCCGTTGTGTCTGGCTGCTCGTCTGCTGCTCTCCAGTCTGTTTGTTATTTTATTGTTTTTAATTTATGCTGTTTTTTGAGTCAGAGGCACTGCGGGTGTATGATCGCCAAACTCTGCTGGATCTCCAGCCCCCGGTTCGTGGTGCAGTGTGGTTATCAGTGGGTGGACAGAACTTTCCGTCCCCATTTTTTATTGGAGGTGCCAGCTTTTCTGTGCCGTGCTCCTGCGCTGTCTTTCGGCCGAAAGCGCAGTCATCACCGCGGGAAACGAAGTGGCCGACTGGTGAAGCTGAAGCTCTGTTTGGCGTCTGGACGAGCTGTGCACAGAATTCTGGCAGGATCTGTCCTGCCCTGGTGCCTTGTGGATCCGGTTAACGCCCCTGTGGTGCCGCTGGTCGGCTCTGAGGACTGTCGGCCCGGCCGTCCATGTCTTCGCCGGATTGATGTGCGCCAGTGGCGCTCTCAGAACCTGTGCTTGCTTCGCCGGGTACCGAACAGTGAGACTGTCATCCCCACTGAGGTCCTTACCCTGGGTCTCCTGAACATCAGATCACTGTCCTCGAAATCATTGTTGATTAATGATTTAATCATGGATCATCATTTAGATATGATTGGCTTGTGTGAAACCTGGCTCAAACCCACAACTCTGCTTCCTCTGAATGAGGCCTGCCCACCAGCGTACACATTTAGTCACGTGTCTCGTGGTGTGAAGCAAGGTGGAGTTGTTGCTCTTATTTACTTTATTAGCTGTTGGGGGTCACAAATATAATTCCTTTGAGCATCTGACTCTCCGTTATGCCCGTGACGCTAAGTACTGTCAGGGTCATAAAACTGGAGCTCAGCTATGTTACTTTGTCACTGTTTATAGGCCCCCTGGTCCAAATTCTGACTTCTTAGATGAATTTGGTGCGTTCATCTCTAGTTTGTCAACTAGTGCAGATAACATTTTGATTATTGGTGACTTTAACATTCATATAAATAAGCCCTCTGATCCCCTTAGAAAATCATTTATGCAAATTGTGGATGCTTTAGGATTCCAGTAATGCACTCAGGACCCAACACACATTAGTGGAAATACCCTGGATCTGGTTCTTGCACGTGGGTTTGCTGTCACAAATATTGACATCTTGCCTCTCACATCTATAGTCTCGGACCATTCACTTATCAGGTTTACATTTACGCTGCTACGTTTAGTGGAACAACAACCTTGTCTACTACTGCGGTGTCATATTACATCCTCAACTATGACTGAACTTAAGGCCAGACTACCTGATATTTCAGCTTTGAATCTGGAGAATGCTAAATCAGTGGACAGCCTCGCGGATAGTCTAAATTTAACGCTTAAAACTACACTTGATAAGATTGCACCTCCTCTTTTAAGGCCACGCCCTCCCAAGGCACAGTCACCTTGGTTCAGTGGTTACTTGCGTGACCTCAGGCAGAAGGCTCAAGGTTTGGAATGGAAATGGCGTTGTTCCAAATTAGAGGTGTTCCGCCTTGTGTGGCGGGATGCTATTTTAGATTATAGGCATGCACTACTGGCCACGAAGCGGACCTATTACTCTGATTTGCTCAGCAAAAATAAACATAACTCAGAGTTTTTGTTTGACACGGTCACATTTCTTATTCACGCCTCAGCCCAGCCATTAAAACCTGCTATGGAGGTGGGCGCTACCATTGAGGTGTTACCTAGATTGACAGAATTTAATAGTATTTCATTGGGCGTGCTGACAAAACTTGTGGCATCTACAAAAAGCACAACCTGTTTATTTGATCCTATGCCAACAAAACTGTTTAAGGACCTGTGGTCCACTCTTGGGCCGACTGTGCTGGAAATTATTAATCTGTCATTAACCTCTGGATCTGTTCTGAAATGTTTTAAATCAGCAGTGATTAAACCATTACTTAAGAAATCTAATCTTGACCCTAGTGTATTGAATAATTACAGGCTGATATCAAATCTATCATTCTCTTCCAAAATTTTAGAAAAGGTGGTTTCACGGCAGCTCATAGACCACCTCACTGAGAATGATCTTTTTGAGCCACTGCAGTCTGCTTTTAGAAAATATCACTCCACAGAGACAGCGCTCACTAAAGTAGTGAATGATCTTCTGTGAGCAATGGACTCAGACACCACTATGGTTTTGGTGTTGTTAGATCTCAGTGTTGCGTTTGATACCGTGGATCATCATATTTTGCTCAATAGGTTGGAGAATTTTTTGGGGATTACTGGAAGTGCCCTTGCCTGGCTGACGTCATATCTGTCCAGTCGTTCGCAATGTGTCTTGTATAATGGCACTACCTCTGACCTTGGCGACATGAGATTTGGGGTTCCACAGGGATCTGTTTTAGGCCCCTTGCTTTTCTCCCTGCATGTGGCACCCCTTGGGCGCATACTACGGAGTTTTGGGATTGCCTTTCATTGTTACACTGATGATACTCAGTTGTACATGCCGATAACTGCGGGAAATCTCACTCCCATAAAATCCCTGGAGGACTGTCTTCTATCAGTGAGAAGTTGGATGTCTAGTAAGTTCCTAGTTTTAAACTTTGATAAGACTGAAATGATGGTTCTTGGTCCAGCAAGACATCGGCATCAGATTGACCAGCTGGTGCTCAGCCTGGGTTTGTGTGTCATACATTATACAGACAAAATGAGGAACCTTGGGGTAATTTTTGATCCCACGTTGTCTGTTGACCTCCACATCAGGGATGTTACTAGGACTGCTTTTTTCCATCTGCAAAATATTGCGAGGATCCGCCCCATCCTGTCTATGGCTGATGCTGAGACCCTGATTCATGCTTTTGTTTCTTCTAGACTAGATTATTGTAATGTTCTATTTTCAGGGTTACCACAGTCCAGCATCAGGGGTCTTCAGCTGGTTCAGAACGCTGCCACCAGACTTCTGACACGTAGCAGAAGGTCTGAACATATCACACCCATTTTGGCATCTTTGCACTGGCTCCCTGTCTCTGAGAGAGCAGATTTTAAGGTTTTGTTATTGACTTACAAGGTTGTTCATGGACTGGCGCCATCTTATCTGGCTGATCTGGTGGAACTTTATGTGCCGGCCCGGGCTTTGAGGTCACAGGATGCTGGACTTCTCTGTGGTCCCAGGGTGAAGAGGAACTCAGCAGGTCAAAGAGCCTTTTTGTATTGTGCACCCACCCTGTGGAATAGTCTTCATGAGACCGTGAGATAGTCAGAGTCCATGGACATTTTTAAGTCAAGACTGAAAACCTATTTTTATTCTCTTTCTTATGAATAGTTTTTATTTTTTATCTGTTTTATTCTTTTACTTCTGTTTTTATTTATGTATTTGAATTTTTTAATTCATTTTTAATTATTTATTTAAATTTAATGTTGAATTGTTTTATGTAAGGCACCTTGAGATGGCTTTTGATGTGATTTGGTGCATTATAAGCTAATTAAATTGAATTGAAATTGAATCTCTAACATATACATCTATCTGCCAGGGGAAATGTGGGTGCTCCATGGCTTTCTCCAAAGAGACCTAGGACCAAAGATGTCCAGTTCTCACCTTAGGTTACTGGGTAACGTCGAAGTCTCATAATGATACAGCAAGACAAGTAGCAGCAGCACCCTAAAGACTTGGACCTTCATTCTCCTGTGAAGATACGGACAGAACCCTGTGCCCTGAGGTCACATTTGTTCAGTGACCTCAGGGCTGCAAACCTAGGGAACAGATAACATAGAGGACCACCGCTGCCCAGGAACAGGAACGTTCCATGTGTGCCAGCCCTTGGCCACCTCAGACCCAGAAATAGGAGCAGAGCAGGCACGTCAGTCCTCAGCCAACTCAGAAACTAGAACAAAAGCAGGATAAATATCCCAGTTCACGTCCACCTTGGAGACTAGAACGGACTCTGGTGGTGATGCTGCTACAACTGCTGATGCTGATGTCCAGCTGAGCTCTAGGGACATGAAGTAGCAAATTCAGATGTAAGGTCTTGATTGAAGAAAACCATATCTGGGGTGAAGTCAGAGGAGTGCAGCAATGCCTGGAGAGCTGACTATTGCAGCAGAGCTGGAGGCTGTAAAACTAACTTGGTTGGGGCAAGGACCTGGTGACTGGGTCTACAACTGTGGGACTCGGTCGGGCTTGGCCTGAAAAACCAACACAGTGTTACCTCCATGTAGCCTTACCACCTGCAAGGAGAATGTAAAGGGTCTTGGGCACTGTTTCATGGGCAGTGGACAGGGACAATTGCCCACAAGGACTGACAGACTTAGACCAAACTACATTCAGAAACGGAGGAGAGCTGCCAAACTGGACTAAGGATATCGTCAGGCGGTGGAAATAACGCTTTGATAATTTCTTCAACTCTACTGGCATGCCCTCCTTTGAACAGGCAGGAATGGAAGACTCAGGTGGATCATCATCTTAACAAAAGTCACCAAGGTAGTCAAAAAAAAAAAAAACCCTATTCAGTGGCGAGTCACTGGGGGAGGATGAGATTTGTCCTGAGATGCTGAAGTCTCTGGATCTTGTTTGGGCAGTCATGGCCTAAATGCTTCCACACTTGTTGCATGGAAGTCTGGGAGAGTACCTCTGGATTGGTAAACTGGGGTGGTGATCCCCATGTCTTAAAAAGGGGAACAGAGTCTGTATTCAAATGATCAAGGAATCACACTTTGCAGCCTCCATGGGAAAGCCTATGACAGGGTAAAAGAGAGGAGATTTTGACCTTGAGGCAAACCTTCAGGAGGCACATTGCAGGTTCCGTCCTGGTCATCGAACATTGGACCAGCGCTTTACCCTCTCAAGGATATTAGAAGGGCCTTGGGAGTATGATCAACCAGTTTGCACGTGGAAAAAGTGTAGGACCGGGTCCCTTGAGATGTCCTGTTGGGGGGGTGCTATGAGAGTATGAGGTACCAGAACCTCTGCAATGCATGATCTGGTCTTTATATGACCAAAGGAAGAGCTGTGTCCGCATTCTCAGCATAGTATCAGATCATCGATGGGATATCAAGGTGCAGTCAGCGACTGGAGGGTGTCTAGTTTGGTGACATCAGAGTTGTATCTTTGCTTTTTGTGAACGATGTAGTTCTGTTGGCTTCATCAAGCGGTGGCCTCTGATGTGCACCAAACCTGTTTGAGGATGAGTGTGAAGCAACTGGGATGAGACTCAGCACTTCCAAATCTCACTCCATCTTTATCCAACAGAGGACCATTGTCTGTGTACTCTGGGGCAGAGGCGAGTTACTGCCCCCAGGTGGAGGAGTTTAAGCTTCTCAGGGACTTGTTGACGACTGGGGGTAAGTTGAAGTGTGAGATTGATAGACAGATTGGGTGGCGTCTGATGTTTTCTGGATGCTGCACTGGATTGTCTTGGTGAAGAAGGAGCTGAGCCAGAAGGTGAGGCTCTCAATTTATGAGTTGATTTACACCCTTTCCTTACCTGTGGTCATGAACTTTAGGTAATGACCGAAAGAATAAGGTTGCTGATACATGCGGCAGAAATGAGATTCCTCCCTCAGGTTTCTGGACTTACACTCCTGAACAGGGTGAGAAGCTCGGCTATCCAGGAGAGACTTGGAGTCGAGCCACTGCTTCTTTGCAGCAAAAAGTTGTGGTGGTTCAGGCAACTGACGAGGATGCCCCCAGTCATGTCCCTAAGGAGGTCTTCTAGGTACATCCAACTGGGAGGCCTTGGGGAAGAACCCAGGACATTCTGGAGGGATTATGTTTCCCAGGTGGCTTGGGAACACCTCGGGATCCCCTGGGAAGAATTGCAGGACTTGGCCAAAGATAGTGAACTGTTGGATGAGCTGCTTAGTCTGCTGCCAACGTGGCAGAAAATGAATGAATGAATGAACTTCTTTGCATATAAACTAAAATGTTTGAATTTTCATTTTTTATAATTATGGCTTCCAGATTTAAAAAAAAAAAGGAAAATGCTCCCTATCAAGGGAGCCGAGTGTGAAGCGGCTAGGATGAAGATCGGCACCTCTAAATCTGAGGCCATGGTTCTCAGCAAGGAGTGGACTGAGCCTTGAGTCAGTGTATCAAGATCCACCACTCACAGACGTGTCCAGGAAATGGACTACTAGTGTCACGTACCTAGTGTCAAGCCACTCCTGAACCAGAGACAATGTCTCGCCAAGTATTTGTCCCAGTTATAGTCCACTGGTGTTGACAAATATCTGATCAACTGTCTCTGTGAGTAATGTTTACCATTTTTATATTAGACCGACCTGTTATGGTCTTCTGAAACAGTTCATAGATGTATTTTATAACTTACAAACGGGGCCGATGCTAACATATTAGCATGTCTATGGCCTTTTCAATGTTAAAGTTAGCATTAAGCTGTTTGCATCTCAGCACGTTTGTGTGCATTTGTTTTCTCTATAATAATTAATGGCTCTGGTCAATTTATAAACACATTTTTGATATCATGACTTCTAAAAGTCAAGGCATTGTAATATGTGGAGGGACTTCAACATCAGACTACATCCTAAATGGGATTAATCAAATGCGAAAGCAGACACAAAAATTTAAGTAAAAGAATTAATATCTTATTGAAGGACTGGGGTATTCTGTGGAGGGAGACAAACCCAACAGGTCGGGACTATATGCATTACTCTGCAGTATATTCTTGCATCGATTATTTTTTCATGTTTAAAAATGACTGGCTCTGGTAGTCTGACTTCTGTCTTGACTCTTGTAGAGAAGAATAAAGCGTATTGAATATAGACTATAAATAATTCACTTCCATACTCTCCAAAAGGCTTGAACAAATACTGCCAGACCTCATCAACAATGACCAGACAGCCTTCATCAAAGACAAACCCAAGATAAAAAATAAGGAAGGAAGACCCTACTTATAATGAAGCATGTCAACCAGCACAAACTACAAGCCTTAACTCTGAGTTTAGATGTGGAAAAGGAATTTGATTCGGTACGATGGAATTTTTTATATAAAGTTCTAATAAAGTTTGGCTTTCACCCTCTGATAGGATTTTTACCTTGCTGTACGGCAGACCGACCACCAGAGTTAAAGTTAATGGGGACCTGACTAAAGAGTTGATCCAACAGAGAGGAAGCCGACAGGGCTGTGGGGCCTCCCCTCTCCTGTTTGACCTTTTCTTAGAACTCTTGGCCCAGTGGATCCATCACAGGTCTGATATTAAAGGGGTCACAGTGACAAGCAGGGAACAAAAGATAGCTTTATTTGCTGATCATGTATTGTTTTTTTAACCCAACCTAACCAGACACTCCCTAAATCATTGACAATACTGGAGGAATATGGTTCACTCTCAGGATATAAAATTATGTCAACAAAACCCAAACACTATGTTTGAATTTTAATCCAATAACTAAGATTAAAAACAACTATAAATGGAAGTGGGATTCAGAAGACATAACATACAGTACTTGGGAGTTGTTCTGACAAAAGATCTAACTAAACTGTCTGAGACTAATTATGGGCCTTTAACCTCAAAGATAAAATCTGATTTACAAAGGTGGAACAATGTTCCATTTTTAAATTTCTATTCCCATGTTGACTCCATCAGAATGAATATTCTTCCTCGCACGCTTTACCTGTTTCAGTGTTTGCCAATTAAAATACCCCAAAAACAATTTGATGACTGGGACAGGATGCTAGCTAAATACATATGGCAGAATCAATCAATCAACCAACTTTTTTCTTATATAGCGCCAAATCACAACAAACAGTTGCCCCAAGGCGCTCCATATTGTAAGGCAAGGCCATAAAAGAATAAAAGGGCCAGAATTAAATCTAAAACACTGCAATTAATGAGAGAGAACGGGGGATTGGGTCTTACCTGACTTAAAGAATACTATTACTCAGCCCAGCTCAGACCCCTGATCTGCTTATGTTCTCCAGTTTACTCTGCAGGATGGAAAGATATAGAACTTCATACTACAAAAGAATGACCTGTCAGCGCGCTACTGGGGGACAAGAAATTGCAAAAGACCACATTGTTAAAGGACAACTTCTTGGTCAAATCAATACTAAATTCATGGAATGAAATGATCAAAACAATGGATTTAATAGAAGTATCAAAAATGTTCAAGTGGTATGCTTATGACTCTGACTTTGTGCCAAACACACATGATGACCCATTTAGAAGATGGATATCCAAGGGAATAACAAACTACTCTTCATTCATTCTCAAGGGGGAGTTGCTTAGTTTTGAGGTCCTGCAGAGTAAATATGGTTTAGGCAAAGATGACTTTTACAGATATTTACAGGTTAGGCACCATTACAATAAAAGCTTGAAAACAGGGTTTGAAAGGAAAGAGTTTTCCAGACTCTAATTAGTTAACATCAGCAGAAAAACACCATTTCCCAGCTCTACAAGAGTGTCCAGCAGAGTAAACAACCCAGCACACAGTATATTAAAAATAGGTGGGAAAAGGAGGGGAAGACGATTATTTCTCTGGAAAGTTGATCAGATATTTGTCAACACCAGTGGACTATAACTGGGACAAATACTTGGCAAGAGTTCAGCTGGAAGAACATTGTCAGGTACTTTATGACACCAGTGGTGGAGGAGACACCTGAGGGAGACAGTGTGGGGTCACAGAGGCCAATCATTTTCATATTTTTGGGGGGTGTCAGATCATCAACAAATACTGGGAAGACATAAGGGATCATCTTGTAGCAGGATGAAGGTCCCGGGTCCTGATTGAAAAGACGTTCCCACTTTGCTACCGGGGAATTCCCCTTTGGCTGACCTGGTAGAGGAATGGCCTTTAATGCGAACCGTCTGGAGTTCGATCCCACCACCATCCCGGCCACAAAGGTCCTGTGGTCACAATCTGAACAATGTATTTGGCACCAACCTGCCCCTGAAATGTGAAACTCTGTATTGGGGGATTTACCTGTACAACACCGGGAGAATATAGACAAAAGACTGCTGTCGTAAAAGTCAAATGTATTACAAAATGTAATTTTTTTTATTTATTTTTGTTTCTATATTAATAATAAAAATAATAATAGCAACAACAACAATAATAGTAAATAGGACTGCAAGCAGTCATATATGGGCCCTCATGCCGCGCATACAGGGGCCGACCCTCATCACACAGTTCAAGTTTCAAGCAAATCAGACAGTGCATGTAGAAGTTATGACAAGTTGATGGTTAATACACAAGAGGGGCCAGGTGTGTCAAGGGGCTGACCCTCATTACACATATGAAGTTTCAAATCAGTCAGGTAAAGCATGAAGGAGTTATCATGACTTGATGTTCCATGGCAAAGGGTCAAAATGGCGGCGCCATAGCGGCCACACCCATCAACATAGAGAAAAGCTTTCGATAACTTTTGGTCAGTATCATCTCTGGATGCTGAGAAAGAAATTTGAAGTGCATTGGACAAAATCCCTAGGAGGAGTTCGTTTAAATACAACAAGTGGAAATCATTTCAAAATGAGAAGAAAATTCAAAATGGCCGACTTCCTGTTTGGAGTAGACTCATGGTGCAAGAGACTTTTTTGTATGTCTGTGCAAGTCACATGTGTACCAGTTTTCATCTCCCTACTCCAAAAAAAAAACCCTATGGGGAGGGGTTTTTTAACGCTTCAAGGGGGCGCTATTGAGGCTTTTTTGCCCCGCCCATGGGCGACGCCCCTATGAATTGTAAGAGGTTGTCGTGCTCGACCTGTGTATCAATTTTCATGATGATATGACAAAATTAAAGCCATCAAAAGGAAGAACGTAATTTCATGGCAAAGCGTTGATATTCGGCGCACCGCCACATGGACGCCGTTACTCGTAACTTCAAACGAAGCTTTGAATAATGAATTTTGTGAGGCTATGACAAAAAAAAACCCAATGGGGAGGGGTTTTTGAAAATTTGTAGGGGGTGCTATTTTGCCATTTTGCTGCGATTATGTGTGTGACCTCCAAAATATCAAATTTCGGATGAGACTGGCTGACTTTATAAAGTTTGGTGAGTTTTTGAGCATAGGAAAGGGCCAAAATTTGGGTTTGAAAAGGGAAGAATAATAACAATGAACAGCGCAATTACAATAGGGTCCTCACAGGACGTTGTCCTACTCGAGCCCTAATAATAACTAATAATGCTATAATACAATTTTAGAGAAAGAGACAAAAAGAACCTGATTAAAACACACACACACACACACACACACACACACACACACACACACACACACACACACACACACACACACACACACACACACACACACACACACACACACACACACACACACACACACACACATCTTCAACCACTTAGTCGCGGGGAGCTGGAGCCTATCCCAGCAGTCATAGAGCGCGAGGCGGGTTAACCCAGGACAGGATGCCAGTCTGTCACACCTGATTAAAACACAACAGAAAAAAAAAATGAAACCAACTAACAATGAACATAAATAAATATATAAATAAATACATATAGAAATAAATAAGTGTTTCCTGTGAACACCTAGTGTCTCTTACACCTCCACTTCATCCCTGTTTTATTTAAGTTTAATGACAGTTTGTTTTGGTCAAACCATATTTTCAGTTTGTTAATTTCTTCAGTTATTTCCTCCAGAACTATCTGACAAACTAGAAAACTGCTGCATCCTAGTAAGAGCAGAATACTACTGGAATGAATTTAAATAAGGAAATTTGGGTTTTTTTTTCTCACTAAATGGATGCTGCACTCACTGCAGTTTATTGTCCTGAATAGTCCCAGATTGCATTTCAGAGCTTCTAGAATTCAAACATTTTCGTGCAGGTGGTGTTGGGGGGTAATTTTTTTTTTTTTTTTTTTTTTCACCACTTTCATCCCTGAATATGTCAATCGTGAGTCACTTTTGTGCAGATTAAAGTCACTAACTGGGACTTCTGTCTTGTTGGGAAAAAGAAATGAGAATCGTCCTCTGTTCTGTTCACACAGCTCCAAACGCTGCGCGGCTCTCTGCCGAGTCAAGATAGAACGATAGAGTCCAGTCGGAATTAATAACTTCAATGTGAAACGTTGTTTAAATCAATTGACACCTCTTTACAAACGTTGTAATACAAACAAATTGCAATTGATAAAAACGTTTTTTTCCTCCTAAAATGAGACATCCTGCACTGACATGCAGCTCAGCTCAGAGGTACGGAGGTACATTCATGTCAAAAACTGCAGATTTTATTTATTTTTATTTATGTCCAGAGATCAAGGATCAAGGATTTACTTTAAGACTCAATAAAATGTTGTTGACATAGAAAACCTGTAAAGTCTACTTTTAGTACACAGAAAATTCACAAGAGGTATCAATAATGGAATCAATAAGGAATCGAATCGATAAGCGGAATCAATAATGGCATCGATATCGATAAAATCTTATCAATGCCTATCCCTAGTCATGGGTCAACTTCATTTTAGTTTGTGTCCAGCTTTTGTTTTTCCCATTGTGTATTCATTAGTGGAATCACCTGTTTGTTTTGTTTATGTTGAATTATCAGTGTATTTTACTGTTGCCTCTTGTGAGGTGTTGTTGATTTCTTTTCAGTCTTTACATTTGTTTTCTGGTTAATTCTTTGTCCTTTCATGTTAGGTCTTTGCTTTATTTCTTATTTATTAGAACTTGGGTTTTGTTCATTAGTGGTTTTGACATTTCGTTTAGATCACGGTGGTTTTAGGTTCACCTTTGAGTTGGGCCCTGTTCACTTTGCTTTTGTCTTACTGCACTCTCTTGTCTCTTGTTCAGGGTTTGGTGTGGGTGTGTCCTATCCCTTCTGTTTGCCACACCCCCTTCCAGATTGTTCTCCCACACCTGTGTCTTGTTCCCTAATTACCACTGGTTCTATTTAAGTCCTTTGTGTTTGCCCCCTCACTGCCAGTTTGTTGATTTTTTTCTTTCACTTACCAGCCCTCCACAGTCTTGTTCTTTTGTCTGCCCATGTTACAACCTCGCCTTGGTTTGACCTTGCTTCTGTCTCTGCCATTGTATCCTGCCTCGCTGTGTTTGAGAACTCTGCTTGTTTTTTGGACCACATCTCTGCCTACTCCTGCCTGTTTTGTCTGCTTGGCTGATTGACCACCTGTCTACCGAACCTTTGCTCATTCTATAAATCTTTAGCTATGCCCACTAATCAGCTTCTGAAATAATTTTCCTTTTTGCTTGTCCTTGTCAGGTTTTGCAAATTTTTGTATTCAGATTACTCCAGTGTTTCATCAAATGTTCAAATCTGACTTTAATCCCCCCCTAGAACCTATTAGGAATGATGGATGGGCTTCCCTTTCCCTCTCACTATTGAGTAGAGTGTCTATCATGAAGATGAGTGTTTTGTCTAGACTGCTCTATCCGCTGAAAATGATTCCTTTATTTTTGTCAAACAAGGTGTAAAAATGACTTAATAGCTGGTTAACTGACTTTATATGGAACAAAAGAAAACCAAGGTCAAAGATATCAAAATTGTAAGTTCCTAGTTCCAGTGGAAGACTGGACATCCTGTTCCTGTCAATCTGTACAGTTTGCCTGTTTTTGTTCAGGCTCAAGTCATTTTTCACCCAGTACGGTGTGTGACCAATTTGTATACAGTGAGATGAAAATTTCAGAGTTGTTGTGGGTTTTTTTTTTAATAATGTAAATGTTCCATTTTGTTTTGATGTCAGTGATTTTGTCTGTAAACACAGATAGTTTTCGTATCCAAATCATGAATGTTTGAGTTCAATGGTATGAATATTTTAAATGAAATATTTGTTCCATTGAAAGAATGATAAAACATTCATTATTTGTTTTATGTAATGGCAGAAATAGATCCGCGTCGTTTGATATTTTATTAATTTAGAAACAACAGAAAAGGGACTTACATTTTGGTGTTCCACTGGTGCTTAACAGTCAACACCAACTTTAAATGGTAATCCAAAAATGTGACGATGTAGTCTGTGACGCTGTGCACTGACCCCAAAAAAAGAGACTTTGTGTAGTTCTTCACTCTGATGAAAAATCATGTCAGAAATCTGTCCAGACTTTCATCCTAACAGCTCTTCATGCCTCCAGGCAGCTTACGGTGTAGTGGATTTGATTTTTGTGTGTTAGAAGAATTAGCAGCATCAATTAGCTCCTTGAAATGGTCGTCCACCAGCAAAACTTACTCTGCCATGTTTAGCTAAACGCCAGTGTGAGCACACGTGGTGGTCGGGTGTGGAATAGCAAATTTCATATAGAACAAAACTGCACATAAAAAACTATTGCACAGTAAATGAAACACAATGGCAAACGGTACGAATAATCCATGTCACGTGACAAACAAGCCAGCAATCAAATGACAAGGATCCACTCAGAGCACTGGCTGCTTTTGATGTCTGTGCTGTTGTGTGGGCCGCTCTACCTAGGAGGTACAGTACTCAGCCGACTGTGTTGTCTTTTTGACATTAATACTTTGTTACTTTTGTGCGTTAAATAGCAGACATTCTTCCGACGAGAGGTGGAGGTGGTTTTCCCGCCATACGGGTTGCTGGGTGCAAACGCACCCACATTTAATTGTTTTTGTTCCTCGCCAGCAGTACCAGACCCGACACGCGGAGGCAGTGGCCACCTGGGAGTTCGGGACTTGGCGGCTCCAGTATTCCCGGGGTTCGGTGGCGGAGGAAATCGTGTGGTTCCGGTTCTGCTTTGGACAGACGTCTCTTATCTTCGAGCCTGCCCACGTGACACATTTTGTGAATTGACTTCTTTGTCTATTGTTGTAATCTGTTGTGTTTGTTGTGCTTATTCACAACAGTAAAATGTTGTTATTTGACTTCCTCCATTGTCCGTTCATTTGCGCCCCCTGTTGTGGGTCCGTGTACCTACACTTTCCCAACATGTGCCTTTGGAAACTTTTTATGCACCGTTTCAAACTGCACCAGACCAAAGGTTTATGAATAATGATTTTTAGAACGTTATCAGCACAACTGTGCAACTGTGGCAGTTTGTGTTTTTACCAACATTCACGCTCTGTTCAGCTTTAACCATCACTGAGTTTAAAACATCCATCCATCCGTCTTCTACCGCTTAGTCCAATCAAGGGTCGCGGGGGGCTGGAGCCTATCCCAGCAGTCATAGAGCACGAGGCGGGGTACACCCAGGACAGGACGCCAGTCTGTCGCAGGGCCACAAATAAACAAACAAACACACACACACACACACACACACACACACACACACACACACACACACACACACACACACACAATTTTAAAGATTCCAATCCACCTAACCCACAAGTCTTTGGATGTGGAGGAAACCAGAACACCCGGAGGAAACCCACGCAAACACGGGGAGAACATGCAAACTCCACACAGAAAGGCCACGGGAATTGAACCCACAACCTTCTCGCTGTGAGGCAACAGTGCTAACCACTAAGCCACCGTGCTGCCCTGACTTTAAAACACTCTAAGAATATTTGATTCATGATTCTTTTGTCCAGATTTTAATGTTCAGTTAAACAGATAGCAAAATGAAATGGTCTTAGATCCAATAAAGGGGAGGTGATGGTCTAGTGGTTAAGGTGTTGGGCTTGAGTCCAGAAGATCATGGGTTCAAATGACTGACTGGAAAATCACTAAGAGCCCTTGGGCAAGGCCTTTAATCCCCTATTGCTCCTGGTGTGTAGTGAGCGCCTTGTATGGCAGCAGCCTGACATCAGGGGTGAATGTGAGGCATTATTGTAAAGCGCTTTGAGCGTCTGATGCAGATGGAAAAGCGCAATATAAATGCAGTCCATTTATTATTAAAGGGGCCATATTATGGCACATCACCACATTTTCATATGTTTGACATTTCATGTGATTTTGAAATATTTTTTTGACTTTTTTTTTCATAATACAGCACAGGTGTGGCAAAATCAACTGGTGTAGGTGTCAGTAAAGAAGAATGGGACATAATCTGGGATCACATATTTTGGTGTGTAATCCTGGAAAAATACTGCAATTCAAAATTCTGCAGCATGTGCAAAAAAAGACATCAGATGAACCATCAACTTTCACCTCCGTGTTTGAAGTGCAGATGACATACACACACCATGTTAAAAAAATTCAGTCCTACAGGATGGACATTTTGCAGGAAAAAATACTCGGCATGTCGTTGAAATTGGAGCCTCCATCTCCACTCTTGGGTACATTGAGGTTGGGACATCACTGTTGACACCAGCTTCCAAAGACGCTCTGATATCACTGTGTATGCTGCAAGGAAGAACACTGTCATATCTCCTCCTTCATCCCAGCACAATATCCTTATGGAACGCTTTTCTCTGAAATGCCTCCCCTGCTTGCTTCATTCTTCAAAGGGACAGTTTACGAGACTTTGGACTCCATGGCTTCATTTTATTTCATCAGTGACTGAAAATCTTTGGTGGTTGTTCACAATAAGGTCACTGTTGGTTTGACCTTTTCCTGCTTGATTACTTGATTTTTTTCTTTGACCTTGACTACACGTCCCTGCGGTGTCCTGTTTGCTGTAGTTGGGACCAGACTATATCCTTTTATTTTTCTTTTGGTACAGACCAGGTCTTGTGCTGCACCATTTATGATAAAAATGTCATAAAATTCAATGAAAATAACTGCAAATAAATAAATAAAATGAAATTATTTTTTAATGCAGTCAGCTGTGGTTGTGGGAAAATAAAGACGAGCTCACTGTCAGTGCCGGATCTTCATTCCTCACGCTTCATGATTTCACTGTCCCTGTGTGTCTGAAGAGGAACACGTCTCACTTTGTGCTGATTGGTGCCCAGTCAGGTGGCAATAAGCACGGGAGGAACACGGACAGACCGTAAACACCGTTCACACCGGCAGCAATAAACACAAACAGGAACACGGACAGACCGTAAACACCGTTCACACCGGCAGCAATAAACACAAACAGGAACACGGACAGACCGTAAACACCGTTCACACCGGCAGCAATAAACACAAACAGGAACACGGACAGACCGTAAACACCGTTCACACCGGCAGCAATAACACAAACAGGAACACGGACAGACCGTAAACACCGTTCACACCGGCAGCAATAAACACAAACAGGAACACGGACAGACCGTAAACACCGTTCACACCGGCAGCAATAAACACAAACAGGAACACGGACAGAACGTAAACACCGTTCACACCGGCAACACTAAACACAAACAGGAACACGGACAGACCGTAAACACCGTTCACACCGGCAGCAATAAACACAAACAGGAACACGGACAGACCGTAAACACCGTTCACACCGGCAGCAATAAACACAAACAGGAACACAGACAGACCGTAAACACCGTTCACACCGGCAGCAATAAACACAAACAGGAACACGGACAGACCGTAAACACCGTTCACACCGGCAGCAATAAACACAAACAGGAACACAGACAGACCGTAAACACCGTTCACACCGGCAGCAATAAACACAAACAGGAACACGGACAGACCGTAAACACCGTTCACACCGGCAGCAATAAACACAAACAGGAACACGGACAGACCGTAAACACCGTTCACACCGGCAGCAATAAACACAAACAGGAACACGGACAGACCGTAAACACCGTTCACACCGGCAGCAATAAACACAAACAGGAACACGGACAGACCGTAAACACCGTTCACACCGGCAGCAATAAACACAAACAGGAACACGGACAGACCGTAAACACCGTTCACACCGGCAGCAATAAACACAAACAGGAACACGGACAGACCGTAAACACCGTTCACACCGGCAGCAATAAACACAAACAGGAACACGGACAGACCGTAAACACCGTTCACACCGGCAGCAATAAACACAAACAGGAACACGGACAGACCGTAAACACCGTTCACACCGGCAGCAATAAACACAAACAGGAACACGGACAGAACGTAAACACCGTTCACACCGGCAACACTAAACACAAACAGGAACACGGACAGACCGTAAACACCGTTCACACCGGCAGCAATAAACACAAACAGGAACACGGACAGACCGTAAACACCGTTCACACCGGCAGCAAAAAACACAAACAGGAACACAGACAGACCGTAAACACCGTTCACACCGGCAGCAATAAACACAAACAGGAACACGGACAGACCGTAAACACCGTTCACACCGGCAGCATTAAACACAAACAGGAACACAGACAGACCGTAAACACCGTTCACACCGGCAGCAATAAACACAAACAGGAACACGGACAGACCGTAAACACCGTTCACACCGGCAGCAATAAACACAAACAGGAACACGGACAGACCGTAAACACCGTTCACACCGGCAGCAATAAACACAAACAGGAACACGGACAGACCGTAAACACCGTTCACACCGGCAGCAATAAACAAAAACAGGAACACGGACAGACCGTAAACACCGTTCACACCGGCAGCAATAAACACAAACAGGAACACGGACAGACCGTAAACACCGTTCACACCGGCAGCAATAAACACAAACAGGAACACGGACAGACCGTAAACACCATTCACACCGGCAGCATTAAACACAAACAGGAACACGGACAGACCGTAAACACCGTTCACACCGGCAGCAATAAACACAAACAAGAACACAGACAGACCGTAAACACCGTTCACACCGGCAGCAATAAACACAAACAGGAACACAGACAGACCGTAAACACTGTTCACACCGGCAGAAATAAACACAAACAGGAAAACAGACAGACCGTAAACACCGTTCACACCGGCAGCAATAAACACAAACAAGAACACGGACAGACCGTAAACACCGTTCACACCGGCAGCAATAAACACAAACAGGAACACAGACAGACCGTAAACACCGTTCACACCGGCAGCAATAAACACAAACAAGAACACAGACAGACCGTAAACACCGTTCACACCGGCAGCAATAAACACAAACAGGAACACGGACAGACCGTAAACACCGTTCACACCGGCAACACTAAACACAAACAGGAACACGGACAGAACGTAAACACCGTTCACACCGGCAGCAATAAACACAAACAGGAACACGGACAGAACGTAAACACCGTTCACACCGGCAACACTAAACACAAACAGGAACACGGACAGACCGTAAACACCGTTCACACCGGCAGCAATAAACACAAACAGGAACACGGACAGACCGTAAACACCGTTCACACCGGCAGCAATAAACACAAACAGGAACACGGACAGACCGTAAACACCGTTCACACCGGCAGCAATAAACACAAACAGGAACACTGACAGACCGTAAACACCGTTCACACCGGCAGCACTAAACACAAACAGGAACACGGACAGACCGTAAACACCGTTCACACCGGCAGCACTAAACACAAACAGGAACACAGACAGACCGTAAACACTGTTCACACCGGCAGAAATAAACACAAACAGGAAAACAGACAGACCGTAAACACCGTTCACACCGGCAGCAATAAACACAAACAGGAACACAGACAGAGCGTAAACACCGTTCACACCGGCAGCAATAAACACAAACAGGAACACGGACAGACCGTAAACACCGTTCACACCGGCAGCAATAAACACAAACAGGAACACGGATAGAGCGTAAACACTGTTCACACCGGCAGCAATAAACACAAACAGGAACACGGACAGAGCGCAAACACCGTTCACACCGGCAGCATTAAACACAAACAGGAACACGGACAGACCGTAAACACCGTTCACACCGGCAGCAATAAACACAAACAGGAACACAGACAGAGCGTAAACACCGTTCACACCGGCAGCAATAAACACAAACAGGAACACAGACAGACCGTAAACACCGTTCACACCGGCAGCAATAAACACAAACAGGAACACAGACAGACCGTAAACACTGTTCACACCGGCAGAAATAAACACAAACAGGAAAACAGACAGACCGTAAACACCGTTCACACCGGCAGCAATAAACACAAACAAGAACACGGACAGACCGTAAACACCGTTCACACCGGCAGCAATAAACACAAACAGGAACACAGACAGACCGTAAACACCGTTCACACCGGCAGCAATAAACACAAACAAGAACACAGACAGACCGTAAACACCGTTCACACCGGCAGCAATAAACACAAACAGGAACACGGACAGACCGTAAACACCGTTCACACCGGCAACACTAAACACAAACAGGAACACGGACAGAACGTAAACACCGTTCACACCGGCAGCAATAAACACAAACAGGAACACGGACAGAACGTAAACACCGTTCACACCGGCAACACTAAACACAAACAGGAACACGGACAGACCGTAAACACCGTTCACACCGGCAGCAATAAACACAAACAGGAACACGGACAGACCGTAAACACCGTTCACACCGGCAGCAATAAACACAAACAGGAACACGGACAGACCGTAAACACCGTTCACACCGGCAGCAATAAACACAAACAGGAACACTGACAGACCGTAAACACCGTTCACACCGGCAGCACTAAACACAAACAGGAACACGGACAGACCGTAAACACCGTTCACACCGGCAGCACTAAACACAAACAGGAACACAGACAGACCGTAAACACTGTTCACACCGGCAGAAATAAACACAAACAGGAAAACAGACAGACCGTAAACACCGTTCACACCGGCAGCAATAAACACAAACAGGAACACAGACAGAGCGTAAACACCGTTCACACCGGCAGCAATAAACACAAACAGGAACACGGACAGACCGTAAACACCGTTCACACCGGCAGCAATAAACACAAACAGGAACACGGATAGAGCGTAAACACTGTTCACACCGGCAGCAATAAACACAAACAGGAACACGGACAGAGCGCAAACACCGTTCACACCGGCAGCATTAAACACAAACAGGAACACGGACAGACCGTAAACACCGTTCACACCGGCAGCAATAAACACAAACAGGAACACAGACAGAGCGTAAACACCGTTCACACCGGCAGCAATAAACACAAACAGGAACACAGACAGACCGTAAACACCGTTCACACCGGCAGCAATAAACACAAACAGGAACACGGACAGACCGTAAACACCGTTCACACCGGCAGCAATAAACACAAACAGGAACACGGACCGTTCACACCGGCAGCAATAAACACAAACAGGAACACAGACAGACCGTAAACACCATTCACACCGGCAGCAATAAACACAAACAAGAACACAGACAGACCGTAAACACCGTTCACACCGGCAGCAATAAACACAAACAGGAACACGGACAGACCGTAAACACCGTTCACACCGGCAACACTAAACACAAACAGGAACACGGACAGACCGTAAACACCGTTCACACCGGCAGCAATAAACACAAACAGGAACACGGACAGACCGTAAACACCGTTCACACCGGCAGCAATAAACACAAACAGGAACACAGACAGAGCGTAAACACCGTTCACACCGGCAGCAATAAACACAAACAAGAACACAGACAGACCGTAAACACCGTTCACACCGGCAGCATTAAACACAAACAGGAACACAGACAGAGCGTAAACACCGTTCACACCGGCAGCAATAAACACAAACAGGAACACGGACAGACCGTAAACACCGTTCACACCGGCAGCAATAAACACAAACAGGAACACGGACAGACCGTAAACACCGTTCACACCGGCAGCAATAAACACAAACAGGAACACGGACAGGACCGTAAACACCGTTCACACCGGCAGCAATAAACACAAACAGGAACACGGACAGACCGTAAACACCGTTCACACCGGCAGCAATAAACAAAAACAGGAACACGGACAGACCGTAAACACCGTTCACACCGGCAGCAATAAACACAAACAGGAACCACGGACAGACCGTAAACACCGTTCACACCGGCAGCAATAAACACAAACAGGAACACGGACAGACCGTAAACACCGTTCACACCGGCAGCATTAAACACAAACAGGAACACGGACAGACCGTAAACACCGTTCACACCGGCAGCAATAAACACAAACAAGAACACAGACAGGACCGTAAACACCGTTCACACCGGCAGCAATAAACACAAACAGGAACACAGGACAGACCGTAAACACTGTTCACACCGGCAGAAATAAACACAAACAGGAAAACAGACAGACCGTAAACACCGTTCACACCGGCAGCAATAAAACACAAACAAGAACACGGACAGACCGTAAACACCGTTCACACCGGCAGCAATAAACACAAACAGGAACACAGACAGACCGTAAACACCGTTCACACCGGCAGCAATAACACAAACAAGAACACAGACAGACCGTAAACACCGTTCACACCGGCAGCAATAAACACAAACAGGAACACGGACAGACCGTAAACACCGTTCACACCGGCAGCAATAAACACAAACAGGAACACGGACAGACCGTAAACACCGTTCACACCGGCAGCAATAAACACAAACAGGAACACGGACAGACCGTAAACACCGTTCACACCGGCAGCAATAAACACAAACAGGAACACGGACAGACCGTAAACACCGTTCACACCGGCAGCAATAAACACAAACAGGAACACGGACAGACCGTAAACACCGTTCACACCGGCAGCAATAAACACAAACAGGAACACGGACAGACCGTAAACACCGTTCACACCGGCAGCAATAAACACAAACAGGAACACGGACAGACCGTAAACACCGTTCACACCGGCAGCAATAAACACAAACAGGAACACGGACAGACCGTAAACACCGTTCACACCGGCAGCAATAAACACAAACAGGAACACGGACAGAACGTAAACACCGTTCACACCGGCAACACTAAACACAAACAGGAACACGGACAGACCGTAAACACCGTTCACACCGGCAGCAATAAACACAAACAGGAACACGGACAGACCGTAAACACCGTTCACACCGGCAGCAAAAAACACAAACAGGAACACAGACAGACCGTAAACACCGTTCACACCGGCAGCAATAAACACAAACAGGAACACGGACAGACCGTAAACACCGTTCACACCGGCAGCATTAAACACAAACAGGAACACAGACAGACCGTAAACACCGTTCACACCGGCAGCAATAAACACAAACAGGAACACGGACAGACCGTAAACACCGTTCACACCGGCAGCAATAAACACAAACAGGAACACGGACAGACCGTAAACACCGTTCACACCGGCAGCAATAAACACAAACAGGAACACGGACAGACCGTAAACACCGTTCACACCGGCAGCAATAAACAAAAACAGGAACACGGACAGACCGTAAACACCGTTCACACCGGCAGCAATAAACACAAACAGGAACACGGACAGACCGTAAACACCGTTCACACCGGCAGCAATAAACACAAACAGGAACACGGACAGACCGTAAACACCATTCACACCGGCAGCATTAAACACAAACAGGAACACGGACAGACCGTAAACACCGTTCACACCGGCAGCAATAAACACAAACAAGAACACAGACAGACCGTAAACACCGTTCACACCGGCAGCAATAAACACAAACAGGAACACAGACAGACCGTAAACACTGTTCACACCGGCAGAAATAAACACAAACAGGAAAACAGACAGACCGTAAACACCGTTCACACCGGCAGCAATAAACACAAACAAGAACACGGACAGACCGTAAACACCGTTCACACCGGCAGCAATAAACACAAACAGGAACACAGACAGACCGTAAACACCGTTCACACCGGCAGCAATAAACACAAACAAGAACACAGACAGACCGTAAACACCGTTCACACCGGCAGCAATAAACACAAACAGGAACACGGACAGACCGTAAACACCGTTCACACCGGCAACACTAAACACAAACAGGAACACAGACAGAACGTAAACACCGTTCACACCGGCAGCAATAAACACAAACAGGAACACGGACAGAACGTAAACACCGTTCACACCGGCAACACTAAACACAAACAGGAACACGGACAGACCGTAAACACCGTTCACACCGGCAGCAATAAACACAAACAGGAACACGGACAGACCGTAAACACCGTTCACACCGGCAGCAATAAACACAAACAGGAACACGGACAGACCGTAAACACCGTTCACACCGGCAGCAATAAACACAAACAGGAACACTGACAGACCGTAAACACCGTTCACACCGGCAGCACTAAACACAAACAGGAACACGGACAGACCGTAAACACCGTTCACACCGGCAGCACTAAACACAAACAGGAACACAGACAGACCGTAAACACTGTTCACACCGGCAGAAATAAACACAAACAGGAAAACAGACAGACCGTAAACACCGTTCACACCGGCAGCAATAAACACAAACAGGAACACAGACAGAGCGTAAACACCGTTCACACCGGCAGCAATAAACACAAACAGGAACACGGACAGACCGTAAACACCGTTCACACCGGCAGCAATAAACACAAACAGGAACACGGATAGAGCGTAAACACTGTTCACACCGGCAGCAATAAACACAAACAGGAACACGGACAGAGCGCAAACACCGTTCACACCGGCAGCATTAAACACAAACAGGAACACGGACAGACCGTAAACACCGTTCACACCGGCAGCAATAAACACAAACAGGAACACAGACAGAGCGTAAACACCGTTCACACCGGCAGCAATAAACACAAACAGGAACACAGACAGACCGTAAACACCGTTCACACCGGCAGCAATAAACACAAACAGGAACACGGACAGACCGTAAACACCGTTCACACCGGCAGCAATAAACACAAACAGGAACACGGACCGTTCACACCGGCAGCAATAAACACAAACAGGAACACAGACAGACCGTAAACACCATTCACACCGGCAGCAATAAACACAAACAAGAACACAGACAGACCGTAAACACCGTTCACACCGGCAGCAATAAACACAAACAGGAACACGGACAGACCGTAAACACCGTTCACACCGGCAACACTAAACACAAACAGGAACACGGACAGACCGTAAACACCGTTCACACCGGCAGCAATAAACACAAACAGGAACACGGACAGACCGTAAACACCGTTCACACCGGCAGCAATAAACACAAACAGGAACACAGACAGAGCGTAAACACCGTTCACACCGGCAGCAATAAACACAAACAAGAACACAGACAGACCGTAAACACCGTTCACACCGGCAGCATTAAACACAAACAGGAACACAGACAGAGCGTAAACACCGTTCACACCGGCAGCAATAAACACAAACAGGAACACGGACAGACCGTAAACACCGTTCACACCGGCAGCAATAAACACAAACAGGAACACGGACAGACCGTAAACACCGTTCACACCGGCAGCAATAAACACAAACAGGAACACGGACAGACCGTAAACACCGTTCACACCGGCAGCAATAAACACAAACAGGAACACGGACAGACCGTAAACACCGTTCACACCGGCAGCAATAAACAAAAACAGGAACACGGACAGACCGTAAACACCGTTCACACCGGCAGCAATAAACACAAACAGGAACACGGACAGACCGTAAACACCGTTCACACCGGCAGCAATAAACACAAACAGGAACACGGACAGACCGTAAACACCGTTCACACCGGCAGCATTAAACACAAACAGGAACACGGACAGACCGTAAACACCGTTCACACCGGCAGCAATAAACACAAACAAGAACACAGACAGACCGTAAACACCGTTCACACCGGCAGCAATAAACACAAACAGGAACACAGACAGACCGTAAACACTGTTCACACCGGCAGAAATAAACACAAACAGGAAAACAGACAGACCGTAAACACCGTTCACACCGGCAGCAATAAACACAAACAAGAACACGGACAGACCGTAAACACCGTTCACACCGGCAGCAATAAACACAAACAGGAACACAGACAGACCGTAAACACCGTTCACACCGGCAGCAATAAACACAAACAAGAACACAGACAGACCGTAAACACCGTTCACACCGGCAGCAATAAACACAAACAGGAACACGGACAGACCGTAAACACCGTTCACACCGGCAACACTAAACACAAACAGGAACACGGACAGAACGTAAACACCGTTCACACCGGCAGCAATAAACACAAACAGGAACACGGACAGAACGTAAACACCGTTCACACCGGCAACACTAAACACAAACAGGAACACGGACAGACCGTAAACACCGTTCACACCGGCAGCAATAAACACAAACAGGAACACGGACAGACCGTAAACACCGTTCACACCGGCAGCAATAAACACAAACAGGAACACGGACAGACCGTAAACACCGTTCACACCGGCAGCAATAAACACAAACAGGAACACTGACAGACCGTAAACACCGTTCACACCGGCAGCACTAAACACAAACAGGAACACGGACAGACCGTAAACACCGTTCACACCGGCAGCACTAAACACAAACAGGAACACAGACAGACCGTAAACACTGTTCACACCGGCAGAAATAAACACAAACAGGAAAACAGACAGACCGTAAACACCGTTCACACCGGCAGCAATAAACACAAACAGGAACACAGACAGAGCGTAAACACCGTTCACACCGGCAGCAATAAACACAAACAGGAACACGGACAGACCGTAAACACCGTTCACACCGGCAGCAATAAACACAAACAGGAACACGGATAGAGCGTAAACACTGTTCACACCGGCAGCAATAACACAAACAGGAACACGGACAGAGCGTAAACACCGTTCACACCGGCAGCATTAAACACAAACAGGAACACGGACAGACCGTAAACACCGTTCACACCGGCAGCAATAAACACAAACAGGAACACAGACAGAGCGTAAACACCGTTCACACCGGCAGCAATAAACACAAACAGGAACACAGACAGACCGTAAACACCGTTCACACCGGCAGCAATAAACACAAACAGGAACACGGACAGACCGTAAACACCATTCACACCGGCAGCAATAAACACAAACAAGAACACAGACAGACCGTAAACACCGTTCACACCGGCAGCAATAAACACAAACAGGAACACAGACAGACCGTAAACACCATTCACACCGGCAGCAATAAACACAAACAAGAACACAGACAGACCGTAAACACCGTTCACACCGGCAGCAATAAACACAAACAGGAACACGGACAGACCGTAAACACCGTTCACACCGGCAACACTAAACACAAACAGGAACACGGACAGACCGTAAACACCGTTCACACCGGCAGCAATAAACACAAACAGGAACACGGACAGACCGTAAACACCGTTCACACCGGCAGCAATAAACACAAACAGGAACACAGACAGAGCGTAAACACCGTTCACACCGGCAGCAATAAACACAAACAAGAACACAGACAGACCGTAAACACCGTTCACACCGGCAGCATTAAACACAAACAGGAACACAGACAGAGCGTAAACACCGTTCACATCGGCAGCAATAAACACAAACAGGAACACAGACAGACCGTAAACACCGTTCACACCGGCAGCAATAAACACAAACAGGAACACGGACAGACCGTAAACACCGTTCACACCGGCAGCAATAAACACAAACAGGAACACGGACAGAGCGTAAACACCGTTCACACCGGCAGCAATAAACACAAACAAGAACACAGACAGAGCGTAAACACCGTTCACACCGGCAGCAATAAACACAAACAGGAACACGGACAGACCGTAAACACCGTTCACACCGGCAGCAATAAACACAAACAGGAACACAGATAGAGCGTAAACACCGTTCACACCGGCAGCAATAAACACAAACAGGAACACGGACAGAGCGTAAACACCGTTCACACCGGCAGCATTAAACACAAACAGGAACACGGACAGACCGTAAACACCGTTCACACCGGCAGCAATAAACACAAACAGGAACACAGACAGAGCGTAAACACCGTTCACACCGGCAGCAATAAACACAAACAGGAACACAGACAGACCGTAAACACCGTTCACACCGGCAGCAATAAACACAAACAGGAACACAGACAGACCGTAAACACCGTTCACACCGGCAGCAATAAACACAAACAGGAACACGGACAGACCGTAAACACCGTTCACACCGGCAGCAATAAACACAAACAGGAACACGGACAGACCGTAAACACCGTTCACACCGGCAGCAATAAACACAAACAGGAACACAGATAGAGCGTAAACACTGTTCACACCGGCAGCAATAAACACAAACAGGAACACGGACAGAGCGTAAACACCGTTCACACCGGCAGCATTAAACACAAACAGGAACACGGACAGACCGTAAACACCGTTCACACCGGCAGCAATAAACACAAACAGGAACACAGACAGAGCGTAAACACCGTTCACACCGGCAGCAATAAACACAAACAGGAACACAGACAGACCGTAAACACCGTTCACACCGGCAGCAATAAACACAAACAGGAACACGGACAGACCGTAAACACCGTTCACACCGGCAGCAATAAACACAAACAGGAACACAGACAGAGCGTAAACACCGTTCACACCGGCAGCAATAAACACAAACAAGAACACGGACAGACCGTAAACACCGTTCACACCGGCAGCAATAAACACAAACAGGAACACAGACAGACCGTAAACACCGTTCACACCGGCAGCAATAAACACAAACAGGAACACCGACAGACCGTAAACACCGTTCACACCGGCAGCAATAAACACAAACAGGAACACGGACAGACCGTAAACACCGTTCACACCGGCAGCAATAAACACAAACAGGAACACAGACAGACCGTAAACACCGTTCACACCGGCAGCAATAAACACAAACAAGAACACAGACAGACCGTAAACACCGTTCACACCGGCAGCAATAAACACAAACAGGAACACGGACAGACCGTAAACACCGTTCACACCGGCAACACTAAACACAAACAGGAACACAGACAGACCGTAAACACCGTTCACACCGGCAACACTAAACACAAACAGGAACACGGACAGACCGTAAACACCGTTCACACCGGCAGCAATAAACACAAACAGGAACACGGACAGACCGTAAACACCGTTCACACCGGCAGCAATAAACACAAACAGGAACACAGACAGAGCGTAAACACCGTTCACACCGGCAGCAATAAACACAAACAAGAACACAGACAGACCGTAAACACCGTTCACACCGGCAGCATTAAACACAAACAGGAACACAGACAGAGCGTAAACACCGTTCACACCGGCAGCAATAAACACAAACAGGAACACAGACAGACCGTAAACACCGTTCACACCGGCAGCAATAAACACAAACAGGAACACAGACAGACCGTAAACACCGTTCACACCGGCAGCAATAAACACAAACAGGAACACAGACAGAGCGGTAAACACCGTTCACACCGGCAGCAATAAACACAAACAAGAACACAGACAGACCGTAAACACCGTTCACACCGGCAGCATTAAACACAAACAGGAACACAGACAGAGCGTAAACACCGTTCACACCGGCAGCAATAAACACAAACAAGAACACAGACAGACCGTAAACACCGTTCACACCGGCAACACTAAACACAAACAGGAACACAGACAGACCGTAAACACCGTTCACACCGGCAGCAATAAACACAAACAGGAACACGGACAGACCGTAAACACCGTTCACACCGGCAGCAATAAACACAAACAGGAACACAGACAGAGCGTAAACACCGTTCACACCGGCAGCAATAAACACAAACAAGAACACAGACAGACCGTAAACACCGTTCACACCGGCAGCATTAAACACAAACAGGAACACGGACAGAGCGTAAACACCGTTCACACCGGCAGCAATAAACACAAACAGGAACACGGACAGACCGTAAACACCGTTCACACCGGCAGCAATAAACACAAACAGGAACACAGACAGACCGTAAACACCGTTCACACCGGCAACACTAAACACAAACAGGAACACAGACAGACCGTAAACACCGTTCACACCGGCAGCAATAAACACAAACAGGAACACAGACAGACCGTAAACACCGTTCACACCGGCAGCACTAAACACAAACAGGAACACGGACAGACCGTAAACACCGTTCACACCGGCAGCAATAAACACAAACAGGAACACAGACAGAGCGTAAACACCGTTCACACCGGCAACACTAAACACAAACAGGAACACAGACAGACCGTAAACACCGTTCACACCGGCAGCAATAAACACAAACAGGAACACAGACAGACCGTAAACACCGTTCACACCGGCAGCACTAAACACAAACAGGAACACGGACAGACCGTAAACACCGTTCACACCGGCAGCAATAAACACAAACAGGAACACAGACAGAGCGTAAACACCGTTCACACCGGCAGCAATAAACACAAACAAGAACACAGACAGACCGTAAACACCGTTCACACCGGCAGCATTAAACACAAACAGGAACACAGACAGACCGTAAACACCGTTCACACCGGCAGCAATAAACACAAACAGGAACACGGACAGACCGTAAACACCGTTCACACCGGCAGCAATAAACACAAACAGGAACACAGACAGAGCGTAAACACCGTTCACACCGGCAGCAATAAACACAAACAGGAACACGGACAGACCGTAAACACCGTTCACACCGGCAGCAATAAACACAAACAGGAACACGGACAGACCGTAAACACCGTTCACACCGGCAGCAATAAACACAAACAAGAACACAGACAGACCGTAAACACCGTTCACACCGGCAGCAATAAACACAAACAGGAACACGGACAGACCGTAAACACCGTTCACACCGGCAACACTAAACACAAACAGGAACACGGACAGACCGTAAACACCGTTCACACCGGCAGCAATAAACACAAACAGGAACACGGACAGACCGTAAACACCGTTCACACCGGCAGCAATAAACACAAACAGGAACACAGACAGAGCGTAAACACCGTTCACACCGGCAGCAATAAACACAAACAAGAACACAGACAGACCGTAAACACCGTTCACACCGGCAGCATTAAACACAAACAGGAACACAGACAGAGCGTAAACACCGTTCACACCGGCAGCAATAAACACAAACAGGAACACAGACAGACCGTAAACACCGTTCACACCGGCAGCAATAAACACAAACAGGAACACGGACAGACCGTAAACACCGTTCACACCGGCAGCAATAAACACAAACAGGAACACAGACAGAGCGTAAACACCGTTCACACCGGCAGCAATAAACACAAACAAGAACACAGACAGAGCGTAAACACCGTTCACACCGGCAGCAATAAACACAAACAGGAACACGGACAGACCGTAAACACCGTTCACACCGGCAACAATAAACACAAACAGGAACACAGATAGAGCGTAAACACTGTTCACACCGGCAGCAATAAACACAAACAGGAACACGGACAGAGCGTAAACACCGTTCACACCGGCAGCATTAAACACAAACAGGAACACGGACAGACCGTAAACACCGTTCACACCGGCAGCAATAAACACAAACAGGAACACAGACAGAGCGTAAACACCGTTCACACCGGCAGCAATAAACACAAACAGGAACACAGACAGACCGTAAACACCGTTCACACCGGCAGCAATAAACACAAACAGGAACACGGACAGACCGTAAACACCGTTCACACCGGCAGCAATAAACACAAACAGGAACACGGACAGACCGTAAACACCGTTCACACCGGCAGCAATAAACACAAACAGGAACACAGATAGAGCGTAAACACTGTTCACACCGGCAGCAATAAACACAAACAGGAACACGGACAGAGCGTAAACACCGTTCACACCGGCAGCATTAAACACAAACAGGAACACGGACAGACCGTAAACACCGTTCACACCGGCAGCAATAAACACAAACAGGAACACAGACAGAGCGTAAACACCGTTCACACCGGCAGCAATAAACACAAACAGGAACACAGACAGACCGTAAACACCGTTCACACCGGCAGCAATAAACACAAACAGGAACACGGACAGACCGTAAACACCGTTCACACCGGCAGCAATAAACACAAACAGGAACACAGACAGACCGTAAACACCGTTCACACCGGCAGCAATAAACACAAACAAGAACACAGACAGACCGTAAACACCGTTCACACCGGCAGCAATAAACACAAACAGGAACACAGACAGACCGTAAACACCGTTCACACCGGCAGCAATAAACACAAACAGGAACACGGACAGACCGTAAACACCGTTCACACCGGCAGCAATAAACACAAACAGGAACACGGACAGAGCGTAAACACCGTTCACACCGGCAGCAATAAACACAAACAAGAACACGGACAGACCGTAAACACCGTTCACACCGGCAGCAATAAACACAAACAGGAACACGGACAGACCGTAAACACCGTTCACACCGGCAGCAATAAACACAAACAGGAACACCGACAGACCGTAAACACCGTTCACACCGGCAGCAATAAACACAAACAGGAACACGGACAGACCGTAAACACCGTTCACACCGGCAGCAATAAACACAAACAGGAACACAGACAGACCGTAAACACCGTTCACACCGGCAGCAATAAACACAAACAGGAACACAGACAGAGCGTAAACACCGTTCACACCGGCAGCAATAAACACAAACAAGAACACAGACAGACCGTAAACACCGTTCACACCGGCAGCATTAAACACAAACAGGAACACAGACAGAGCGTAAACACCGTTCACACCGGCAGCAATAAACACAAACAGGAACACAGACAGACCGTAAACACCGTTCACACCGGCAGCAATAAACACAAACAGGAACACGGACAGACCGTAAACACCGTTCACACCGGCAGCAATAAACACAAACAGGAACACAGACAGAGCGTAAACACCGTTCACACCGGCAGCAATAAACACAAACAAGAACACAGACAGACCGTAAACACCGTTCACACCGGCAGCATTAAACACAAACAGGAACACAGACAGAGCGTAAACACCGTTCACACCGGCAGCAATAAACACAAACAAGAACACAGACAGACCGTAAACACCGTTCACACCGGCAACACTAAACACAAACAGGAACACAGACAGACCGTAAACACCGTTCACACCGGCAGCAATAAACACAAACAGGAACACGGACAGACCGTAAACACCGTTCACACCGGCAACACTAAACACAAACAGGAACACGGACAGACCGTAAACACCGTTCACACCGGCAGCAATAAACACAAACAGGAACACAGACAGACCGTAAACACCGTTCACACCGGCAGCAATAAACACAAACAGGAACACGGACAGACCGTAAACACCGTTCACACCGGCAACACTAAACACAAACAGGAACACGGACAGACCGTAAACACCGTTCACACCGGCAGCAATAAACACAAACAGGAACACAGACAGAGCGTAAACACCGTTCACACCGGCAGCAATAAACACAAACAGGAACACAGACAGACCGTAAACACCGTTCACACCGGCAGCAATAAACACAAACAGGAACACAGACAGAGCGTAAACACCGTTCACACCGGCAGCAATAAACACAAACAGGAACACAGACAGACCGTAAACACCGTTCACACCGGCAGCAATAAACACAAACAGGAACACAGACAGACCGTAAACACCGTTCACACCGGCAGCAATAAACACAAACAGGAACACAGACAGAGCGTAAACACCGTTCACACCGGCAGCAATAAACACAAACAGGAACACAGACAGACCGTAAACACCGTTCACACCGGCAGCAATAAACACAAACAGGAACACAGACAGACCGTAAACACCGTTCACACCGGCAGCAATAAACACAAACAGGAACACAGACAGACCGTAAACACCGTTCACACCGGCAGCAATAAACACAAACAGGAACACGGACAGACCGTAAACACCGTTCACACCGTTAAATCTTTTAATACGTGGTGCAGAAGGTTCTACAGTGTCTTTTAATGAGACATGACGTGGGCCCTATTACGTTCTCAATGGGTAATTTTTCTTTGCCCGCATGAAAAGGACATGTTTGACAGCAGTCAATGTACTGACCAATACTAACAACACTGGGAAAGACCAAGGAACTCAGAGAAGATCTACAGAGAGGAACTTTAGATTTACACAATTTGAGAAGGTCTCTTGAAGCCATTTTTAAACAACAATTGTACATAAGTACAAGTTAGTTGGACATGTCACCACACTGCCAAGGTTTGGAAGAAGACATAAACTCTTACCCTCAGATAAGATGAAAACAGGTGAGGATATTCAGGAACCACCAAAGCTCCAGGTTTGTTTTGAACTGGAAAGTGCTGGAACACCAGATGCAACTGTTCACAGTGAAGCGAGTTTTACATTGCCATGGATGGAGAAGGAAAGAAGCCCCAGCTCCAAAATCGACACCTTGAAGCTTCACTGAAATTTGCAGCTGGCCACACGGACATTGAACATCTTGTACAAATGTCTTCTGGTCATTTTGGATATTTGTTGTACTTACTGTAAAAATAAATAAATAAATAAATAAATAATTTCCTTTGGTGGAAAATTTTTTATACCGTTTTACATAACACTATGCATGTTAATCATATTTTTGTCTATCATTCCCATATTTGAAAAACATGACTTGACAGTGACCGGTACTTGGTAGGGGAAGCACTGAAAATACAATAATATTCATTTAGATTCAATTATTTGCTGCAAGACTGATACGCTATATTCCAAAACCCATCTCCTTCTTTAAATGAACATAAAATTCTGCTAAAATTAATTACCTGAAAATACAAAATAACCTCTTCCATTAAAGTGAAATTATAATTTGTGAAGATACAAAAACAGCATCAAAAATAAAATGTCCAGTTGCCTTTTATGATTTCTGTTGTATGTTGGGGGGTTTGGCTGGACATTTTGGTGTTGTTTTCTTTTCTTTGCTCTCCAGGTGGTATGCAAACTGGTTTTTGTCTGTGGAGAAGGTGCTGGCAGAAGAGTCCTTCACCCTCATCAGCATTATTGGCTGCACTTGTGGAGGATGTTTCACGTGCAGGCCTACTGACTCGCAGCACCTGTGGATGATGCTCACGTGTAAACTTAAAGACTTTCAGCTGAAGCAGATAATGAGATGGCGTTCTGCATTTAAGCCATGAGTGATTCAAGTAGAATTGCCGGGAACTCGACCTTGTGACGTTCGTTTGTGAGACGCTGAGGACCGCGCCAGGGTTTGACACATTGTGCCTGTGAAGGAGGACGGGTGAGGGACACATGCTGTCAGCACACATCAGAGGTGATGATTGTCTGAATAAGTGTTAACAGTAATTTGGTATTTTGTTACGCAGTATATTTGAACATTGAGAATTGTGCAGCTCGCTTCTCACTGCCGTGGTGTACGGACTGATGATCCTCCACCTGTTGTGAGAAGCTGCTCATTTACATAAAGCTTAAATTCAGACCTGAATGTGTTGCTGATAGTGTGTGCTTTTGAAGGATATTTGTTGTAGCTGTTGACTTACCTCACCTTTTCCATCCTTCACAGAGTCAGTTTGTCGTATCCACCTGGGGGGTGTTCGGCGGTGAGTCTGGGAAGAAGCGCCGAGCTTTGATCCATTTGGGCGCTGGAGAGTGCGCCGTCCTTCACCTCACCAGACAACCGCACATTTATGTTGTACACAAATTATTGCACAGAAGGGAAATAAATTTGTTTTGTTTTTGGAACCGCTTTCTGGTTATTTAGTGCTGGGTTCAGTCAGACGATGGTCCGCTCCTCAACTCGCGTCTGCACATAACAGTAGTTCCCGGCCATTCCAAAATGGACCCAGCAACAGAAGCGGTTCCTTTTGCTGAAAGAGTTCAAGAATACTTGGAGAAGATATGGGAGCAATTATGGCCTCTCGCAAATCAAATTAAACAAACAGATGCTCGCATTACGGAGCTTGCAGCGCAAGCCGTTCTGCTTCCTGCTGCTCCAGCTGCGGCACCATCGATACCGGTGCAGATAACTCCGTCATCCAAGGGGAGGCAGAGTGCGGTGGATTATTCCGTGGATTTCCGAATTTTTTCTGCTCAGTCCGGTTGGGATGCTGCAGCTTTGAGAGGAGTGTTTGTGGATGGTTTGAACGATTCATTAAAAGATGAGCTAGTAGTCCGTGACGAACCAAAAGATTTAGATGAGCTGATATCTTTGGCTATTCATCTAGATGATCGGATAAAGGAGCGTGGATGCGAGAGAGGGCGGACATCAGAGCGGGTCTTTTCGTCTTGGGGCTTTCCCCGACACAGATCAGGGCTGCCTCTTCTTCGCCCCACTGAGACTCCTCCGACGGGTTGTTAAAGGCAAACATACTGGTAGACCAAGGAAGACATCAAAGCGTCAAGACAGAAAACTTAAAGCAATATGTCTCAAAAATCGAAAAATGTACAACAAAACAAATGAGGAACGAATGGGAGGAAACTGGAGGAAACTGGAGTCAACGTCTGTGACCGAACTGTAAGAAACCGCCTAAAGGAAATGGGATTTACCTACAGAAAAGCTAAACGAAAGGCATCATTAACACCTAAACAGAAAAAAAACAAGGTTACAATGGGCTAAGGAAAAGCAATCGTGGACTGTGGATGACTGGATGAAAGTCATATTCAGTGATGAATCTTGAATCTGCATTGGGCAAGGTGATGATGCTGGAACTTTTGTTTGGTGCCGTTCCAATGAGATTTATAAAGATGACTGCCTGAAGAGAACATGTAAATTTCCACAGTCATTGATGATATGGGGCTGCATGTCAGGTAAAGGCACTGGGGAGATGGCTGTCATTACATCATCAATAAATGCACAAGTTTACATTGATATTTTGGACAATTGAAAGGATGTTTGGGGATGATGAAATCATTTTTCAAGATGATAATGCATCTTGCCATAGAGCAAAAACTGTGAAAACATTCCTTGCAAAAAGACACATAGGGTCAATGTCAATGAGCAGATCTGATTTGATGCAGGTGTTAGTTTTGGGGATGAAAATTTACAGGGTGATTCCATAAGTTTTTCCTCAGAATTGAGTGATTCCATATTTTTTTCCTCTGCTTGGTCTAAAAAAGTAACCGTTACTGACTGCCACAATCTTTTTTTCTTGATTTCTTATAGTGTTTCTTAAAGCCAGAAAGTTGCCATTTGAAATGACTTTAGTTTTGTGTCATGTCTGTGATCTGCTTTTTTTCTACAAAATTAAACAACTGAATGAACATCCTCTGAGGCCGGTGATTCCATCATTTTTGCCAGGGGTTGTATATGTTGTACACAAATTATTGCACAGAAGGGAAATAAATTTGTTTTGTTTTTGGAACTGCTTTCTGGTTATTTAGTGCTGGGTTCAGTCAGACGCTGGTCCGCTCCTCAACTCGCGACTGCACATAACAATTTCACTTAATTGTTTATTTGACAGGGACAATGCGATCGGACATCAAACATGCAGTGTTTGCAACTGATGTGATGCACAAAGATTTTATAGCTGCAGCTAATTCACAACGCTTGTTGTCCCTGGTTGGGCCTTTCTACAATTTACATAATTAACAACTTTATTCACCATTTCATTCATTCATTGGTCCATCTTGTCACATCTAAAATTTTCACATACAGTTGTATGTAAACGTTTGGGCCCCCCTGATGATTTCCATGATTTTCCTTTATAAATCATTGGTTGTCTGGATCAGAAATTTCAGTTAAATATATCATATAGCAGACAAACACAGTGATTATTTGAGAACTGAAATTAAGTTTCTACTATTTACAGAAAGTGTGCAATAATTATTTAAACAAAATTGGGCAGGTGCATAAATTTGGGCACCCTTGTCATTTTATTGATTTGAATACATTTAGCACTAATTACTGGAACACAAAATTGGTTTGGTAAGCTCACTGACCCTTGCCCTCCTTACATAGGTGAATCCAATCATGAGAAAGGGTGTTTAAGGTGACCATTTACAAATGTTTCTCCTCTTTGCATCTCTTCTAATAAGTGGCAACATGGGAGCCTCTAAACAACTCTCAAATTACCTGAAAACAAAGATTGTTCAACATCATGGTTTAGGGGAAGGATACAAAAAGCTATCTCAGAGATTTCAGCTGTCAGTTTCCACTGTGAGGAACATAGTGAGGAAATGGCCATCTCAGTCCCCCAGACCTGAATATTATTGAAAATCTGTGGTGTGATTTTAAGCGGGCTGTCCATGCTCGGAAACCAACAAACCTGAGATGTTTTGTAACGAAGAATGGTCCAAAATACCTTCAACCAGAATCCAGACTCTCATTGGACGCTATAGGAAACATTTATAGGCTGTTATTTCTTCAAAAGGAGGATCTACTAAATATTGATGTGCCCAAATTTATGCACCTGCATAATTTTGCTTAAAGAATTATTGCACACTTTCTGTAAATCCTACAAACTTCATTTCACTTCTCAAATATCACTGTGTTTATATGCTATATGATATATTTAACTGAAATTGCTGATCCAAACCACCGATGATTTATAAAGGAAAATCATGGAAATCATCAGGGGGCCCAAACCTTTACATACAACTGTCGATAAATAAACAAATATTATGAATAAATACATTGTTGAAACCCATGATAAAGAAATTAATAAATAAGATGGTCGATGGGCAGACAGTTGTTAAATAATAATATGTTTATCCACACAACATGTACATGTTGGAAGAGGAAAATATAACAAATTAAGAAATAGACAATAATAAAAGTAAAAGCTAAAAAGTAAAATAAAAATAGCTAAATAAAATATATTGCATGATAACTAACATCCCTGATTTAAATTATTTCTATCTTTGACATGAAACCACTCAATAAGGTATCAGGATGTGAGGTTTTTCCCTATTTTATTTTCATGTTTTGGTTGATTTTGTCTTGTTCGGTTGCCTCTTTTGATTGGGTTTTTCCTGATTGGGTCTGTCTGTCCCTTTCTCTCTTGTCTGTCTCTGGTGGCTCTTGGTGGTGAGTGTTTCCTTCTCTCTGGCCACGCCCTCATTCTGGTGCGTTCCACGCACACCTGCTCCCAATCTGAACTTCATCACCTGGGTGTATTTAAGCTTCTCATTTTTCCCAGCTCCCTTGCCAGGTTGATGAGCCTTGTGCCTTCTCTCGAGCTCTGTTTTTTGTGTATTCCTGACCTGCTTGTCTCTCGTGTGTTATGGCCACCTGCCTGTATCGACCATGCCAAAGCCTGATGTTCCATGTACTTCTGCTCTTGTTG
The DNA here is from genome assembly GCF_902500255.1 of Thalassophryne amazonica. Taxonomy (NCBI): domain Eukaryota; kingdom Metazoa; phylum Chordata; class Actinopteri; order Batrachoidiformes; family Batrachoididae; genus Thalassophryne; species Thalassophryne amazonica. The sequence goes on along the minus strand of NC_047107.1, from coordinate 900,365 downwards.
GACTGCCTTTTTGCGTACTGGAACCCGTTTATTGCTTCACTATACTGCTTTTACTCACAGAGCTCTGTTGTCGAGTCCTTCAATTTTAATTTATTTTCATTTATATAGCGCCAAATCACAACAACCTTACTAACCCCCAGAGCAACAGTGGTAAGGAAAAACTCCCTCTGAGGAAGAAACCTTAAGCAGACCAGACTCAAAGGGGTGACCCTATGCTTGGGCCATGATACAGACACAAAATACAGAACAATTCACAAAACGAATATACAGGAAATGCTGTTGGTGCACAGGACAGGAGGGTCTCCAGCACAAACATAACTCCCATCTCTGGATGGAGCTGCACCTTAAACAGAGAGAAAAAACAGAATCAGGCATCAGAAAGACAAGAAATACAGTATAATTTGTCAGCATTAATCAACAAGAAAAATAAGAAATATGAAGGTGATCTCCGGCCACTAGCCCTAAGCTTCACTAAATGACCCAGAATTTAGGTAAAGTTCAGGTGGTGGCACGCTCCGTTTACTAATAAAATGAATTAAAAGAGTAAAAAGCGTAAAACAAAACTATACCAGCATGCTAGCCATATGAAAGGGAAAATAAGTGCTTCTTAGGTCTGGACTTGAAAGTCTCCACAGAATCTGTTTTATTGACGCAGGGAGATCATTCCACAGAACAGGGGCATGATAAGAGAAAGCTCTGTGACCCGCAGACTTCTTATTCACCTTAGGGACACAAAGTAGTCCTGCACCCTGAGAACGCAGAGCCCGGGCCGGTACGTAAGGTTTAATTAGGTCAGCTAGGTAGGGAGGTGCCAGTTCGTGAACAATTTTATAGACTAGTAGCAGAACCTTAAAATCTGATCTCACTGGGACAGGAAGCCAGTGAAGAGACGCCAAAATGGGTGTAATGTGGTTGAACTTTCTGCTTTGTGTCAAAAGTCTGGCTGCAGCATTTTGAACCAATTGGAGACCCCTAATGCTGGACTGCGGTAAACCAAAAAATAGAACACTGCAGTAGTCCAATCTAGAAGAGATAAATGCATGGATCAGGGTCTCAGCATCAGCCATAGACAGGATGGGACGAATCTTCACTATATTTCGCAGGTGGAAGAAAGCAGTCCTTGTAATATTTCTTATGTGGAGGCCAAAGGACAATGTAGGATCAAAAATTACCCCAAGGTTCCTCACTTTGTCAGTGTGATGTATGACACACGAGCCTAGGCTGAGCATTAACCGGTCAAATTGATGCAGATGTCTCACTGGACCAAGAACCATCATTTCAGTCTTATCAGAGTTTAAAAGTAGGAAGTTTATAGACATCCAGCTTCTCACTGATATAAGGCAATCTTCTAAGAATTTTATGTGAACGAGATTACCAGCAGTTATCAGCATGTATAACTGAGTATCATCTGTATAGCAGTGAAAGGTAATCCCAAAACGCCACAATATGTGCCCAAGGGGTGCTATATGAATGGAGAAAAACAGGGGGCCTAAGACAGACCCCTGTGGAACCCCAAATTTCATGTCACTAAGGTTAGAGTTAGTGTTACTGTACAAAACACAGTGAGAACGACTGGTCAAGTATGACGTCAGCCATGTAAGGGCACTCCCAGTAATCCCAAAGTGATTTTCCAGTCTATCAAGTAGAATATGATGATCCACTGTATCAAATGCAGCACTGAGATCTAACAGCACCAGAACCGTAGTGGTGTCCGAATCCATTGTATGCAGAAGATCATTCACCACTTTAGTGAGAGCCGTCTCTGTGGAATGATATTTTCTAAAAGCAGACTGCAGTGGCTCAAAGAGATTATTCTCAGTAAGATAGTCCACGAGCTGCCGTGACACCACTTTTTCCAGAATTTTAGAGCAAAATGATAGATTTGATATCGGCCGATAGTTTGTCAATACACTAGGGTCAAGATTAGGTTTCTTAAGTAATGGTTTAATCACTGCAGATTTGAAACATTTAGGAACAGATCCAGAAGTTAATGAGAGATAAATCATTTCCAGCACAGTCGGCCCAAGAGTGGACCACAGGTCCTTAAACAGTTTAGTTGGTATAGGATCAAATAAACAGGTTGTGCTTTTTGTTGACGTTACGAGTTTCGTCAGCATGTCTAGTGAGATACTATCAAATTCTGTAAATCTAGGTAATACCTCAGTAGTGGTGTCCACCTCAATAGCAGGGTGTAGTGGCTGGGTTAAGGCATGCTGGGATATGTTTAACCTGATGTCTTCTATTTTCTTCTCAAAGTAATCCAGGAAATCTTGTGCTGTAAAAGGAGAGCAAACTACAGGTGGTTGTCCATGAATAAGTGTTGCCACCGTGTCAAACAAGAACTTTGAGTTATGCTTGTTTTTGTTGATCAAATCAGAGTAGTAAGTCTACGTTGTAGCCAGTAATACATGTTTATAGTCTAAGATAGCATCACGCCACACAAGGTGGAATACTTCTAATTTTGAAAGACACCATTTCCATTCTAGACCTCTAGACTTATGCTTGAGGTCATGCAGGTAATCATTGAACCAAGGTGACTGTGTTTTGGGGGAGCGCAGTTTTAACACAGGTGGCACAATCATGTCGAGTGAGAGTCCTGCATTTGTGTCCAGCCTTTCTATGGAACCAGACCTGATAGATCAATCTGGCCAAGACTGGACGCAGCAGACTCAAGTCCTTTTCAGCTAGCCGTACGACACCATAGCAGGCAGCTAGTCAAACAAGATGACCGGCTCACATGGCTTCCATGAGCTCCCAGATGGAACAACTCTTGTCAAAATTTGACTCTCAGGCCAGCCAGGACCCGATTAAAGGTAACACCAGTCTATCTCCGTCGAGTTTGCTGGCCGTCATCTGCACTCAGCTTTTCTGCCCGGAACGATTCTCCCGATTCAACATTTGCCTTTTATTACACAATGTGAGCTGCACTTTGGACTAATGTCATCTATGCTTCTGTCTGAAAACCGATGACAGCATACATGTTATCTCACTTGTCCGGCCGGGCTTCTGTGTGGGCTACCGCTGAATGGAGCTGTCGGTCACCATCTTGCTCCTCCCTCCAGGCTTTCACCACCGTGCTCCAGCAGGTTTTACAACACACATCCCCAGGACACGAGGCGGCACGCTCCTTACTGAGGCTGAGACAGGGCACTCGTCGGGTGGTGGACTACGCTGTCGACTTCCACATCCTCACCGCCAAGAGTGAATGGAAGCCAGCCGCACTCCTCGATGTGTTCTTCCAGGGGCTGTCCACGGACATCCGGTATCAATTTATTTCTATGGATCTTCCAGATGACTTTGATGAACTGATTGCCCTGGCCATCTGGATCGACCGGTGCCTGGTCGAACGGCCCTGCTGGGAGGCTCCTCTCCTTCCACCACATTGCCTCAGAATGTAGTGGTAGGAGACCACCTCAGTGATGAGACGAGGAGCTCAGATCAGTGGGTACTCATCTGAGCTCCTTGTCTCATCACCCTAAAACTGACTCTGCTCTCCGCAGCGCTGAATAACACTTGCAGTGAGGCCGTATACAGCTGTCTTGGGAGGAACGATGCCGTAGACGGGAGGATGAACTCTGTGTTTATTGTGGACAGTCGAGCCATGTGGTTCCTGGTTTTCCGGTCAGGGTGCCTCCGGTAATTCTCAGCCAGCTGCGCAGGTGAGTCAAAATTCAATTTCTTCCTCGGCCTCTCAGAATTCTATTTCTGCTAAATTAGAATCTGATCTGTCCTCTGTTGGTGCCCGCTTTTGTGGATTCTGGGTCTGACGCCAATTTAATAATATCTTCTCTCGCCAGATCCCTGCACCTTAAATTCTTCCGCCTCTCGCAACCTCTGGTGGTGAAGGCTGTGGATGGCCATGATATGGGACAAATTATTCACCGCACTCAGTCAGTCCACTTAACTGTCAATGAGAACCATGTTGAGTCAATCAGCTTCTTTGTCTTAGACAAAATGACTCATTCCGTTATTCTGGGGCATCCCTGGCTGCAACAACACAGTCCTGTTTTCAACTGGGCCAACAGGGCAATAACTGTCTGATAAAGATCCGTGCACCTCTGTCTAATGTTACTGCTAATCTGGTGGGGGTACCTTCCTGTTATTCCTGTTCACAAAGCATTTGTGAGTCTTTACTTGTCTTTTAAAAGTGACAAGCAAATTATGACTGTATTTCACTTTTAAACAGCAGAAGGGATGGTTTTCTACATTGCCATTTACGTTTATCTATGTGGTATTTATGTTGTGAAAGTGTAGGAACACGGACCCACAACAGGGGGTGCAAATGAACAGACAATGGAGGAAGTCAAATAGCACTTTTACTGTTGTGAAATAAGCACAACAAACACGACAGATTACAACAGTAGACAATAAAGTCAAATCACAAAAGGTGTCATGTGGGCAGGCTCGAAGATAGAAGACGTCTGTCCAAAGCAGAACCGGAACCACACGATTTCCTCCGCCACCGAACCCCGGGAATACTGGAGCCGCCAAGTCCCAAACTCCCAGGTGGCCACTGCCTCCGCGTGTCGGATCTGGTACTGCTGGCGAGGAACAAAAAGTCAGATGTGGGTGCGCCTGCACCCAGCAACACGTATGGTGGAAAAACCACCTCCACCTCTCGTCAGGAAAATACTGGTTAGTGCAGGAATGTGAGTACTTATCCAAAAGGTCCAATACAGTCTCCAGCTGTTCTACTCACTATCTGCGCAAAAGCAACAAAGTATTACTGTCAAGAAGACAACACAATTGGCTGAGTACGTTACCTCCTCGGTAGAGCGATATCTTGGCAAAGAGGTGGAGATGACGTCTTGCTGATATACCGATGCGGATCAGATGATTGGTGACAGCTGTCGTAGGTGACAGCTGTCACCCCGGCTGCTCCTGTGAGGTGGCAGCGCCCTCTGGTGCCTGGAGCCCGCACTCCAGGCAGGGTGCCCTCTGGTGGTGGTGGGCCAGCAGTACCTCCTCTTCAGCGGCCCACACAACAATTTACCCATAATTATAACAATATTACAGTCTCGTTATCTCTTTTGGCATTTTGTCTATACCGTAAAGAATTTGTTCCAAATTTAGTTGCGGTATTTTGTCTATTTTGATTTGCATCCACCTTTTAACATCATTCCAAAAAGATTTTGTTTCAGAACAGGAGAAAAACAGGTGTTCAATTATTTCCTCCTCCTGAGAGCAAAAGCCACACGGCTCCATCTCGAACCCAAACCTTTTTTTCAATACATTTGCAACTGGGTAATAACCATGCAAAATTTTAAACTGCATTTCTTTAATTTTAGGAGGTATTGGCCATTTCAAAAAGTTCATATAATTGTGTGTAATTTTATCTTCTCTATTGTAAATTCTTGTACTTCTATCCAAATCGTGAAATAGTTTACGTTCAAATATTTGATTAATCATTTTATTATTCATATTTTATCTTTAAGGGAAATATTATTCAGTTGTATCTTTGGTAACAGTGTTTGTTCTTTATGATAATTTAAATAATTTTGAATCATGTTTAATAAAGCAATAGGAATAGCTTTACAAACTCTGTTAAAATTTCCTATTAGAACTTTTTATATTAAATTTTGACTCAAACTCTGACAAACTAAGAAAATGACCATCTATATCTAAAATATCTGTGACAAATATTGTATATTTTTCGTACCATTTCTGAATAATCAGTTTTCTTGTTAGACGTAATTACTCCATTGTTCCACAAGGTGGAGCCATGTGGCGTGAAATTATGTGTAAACACCATCTTCCAAAAGTGCAGAACTTGTTTATGGTATTCAAATAACTTTACAGGCAACTTAGATATTTCAAAATCACATTTTAAAAGAAATTCCAGACCTCCTACTTGATCAAAGATCTTTTGGGGGATGTGAAACCGTAGAATCCGATTTGTTTAAAAAGGCTTTTATCCAGTTCACTCTGAAAACCCCAATCATGGATTGCAAAGTCTATTGTTTTTAAACCTCCTTTACTGTAGTTCTTAACTAATTGCGATTTTTTGATGTAATGGGTTTTATTGCGCCAAATGAATCAATATATTATTGAGTTTGTTTTTTTAATGTTTTGTGGGGTTATATATAATGAGCAAGGTTGGGTAGGATTACTTTGAAAGAATACATGTGGATTACATGTATGTATGTACATACATTTGGAATACTTGTAATCTGATTACTTTTGGATTACATTTCAAAGTAATCCTACCCAACCTTGATAATGAGTAGCTTGGATACACTAGTTTTGAGATGCCTTCAGATGTTGATAATAAATTTCTGCCTAATATAGTCAAATGCCTGGTTAGCCAGTGATTTAAGCTTTTAATGATTTCTTCAATTTTTTCCTAAATATTTCTCGATTCTCTTGTTCTTATCTCTCTAGTAACATTTATGCCCAGATATTTGATTTCAGTCATCACCGGAATAAACTCTAAGTCTCTGTCAGTGCAGTTGTAAAGTGGCAATAGTTCACATTTTCTGAGATTAAGACAAAGGCCTGATGCCTGAGAGAAGTTCGATAGAACGTTCAGAGTTTTTTAAGAGATGACTTGTCCTTTCAAAAACCAATCGCATCATCAGCAAATTGACTTATTTTGAATTCTTTGTCAAATGCTCTAATACCCTCTAACTCTTGGTTATTCACTATAAGTCAAGTCATTCTGTGCATAGAATGAATAATTTTGGTGAAATTGGACAACCCTGTCTTATACCGCAAGATACATCAATTCGTGGGGTGATGCCAGGATGTAATGCAACATAGCTATATATTTTCTTATAAAAAAGACAAATTATTTTACAAAACCTTTCTCCAAAACCAAAAACTTTTAGGGATTCCATAAGAAAATTGTGCTCGATTGAGTCAAATGCCTAGCAGTCTAGCAGCGTGGTAATCTAAAAGGTCCAATATTAGTCGAACATTGTTATGTATGTGCCTTCCTTTGATAAAGACCGACTGAAATTCATCTATCAGTTTATGCATAATATTGTTGATTCTATTTGCGTATACTAGGGCCAATAGTTTATAATCATTGTAAAGGAGAATTATTGGTCTCCAGTTATCCACTTGTAGGACATGCTTATTAGGTTTGGGCAATAGAGTTATTAACCCAGTTTTCACTGTAGGTGATAATTCATCATTACCTATACAGTCCAAGCACGCATTAAATAGTAAATGTTTTAAATTCTGCCAAAAATAAAAATAGAACTCCATGGTAAGCCCGTCTATGCCCAGTGATTTCCTGGTTTTCATTTGTTTTAGAGCCCTTTCGAGTTCTGTTATTGTTAGATCTTCTTCTAAAGATAGCTTATCTTCATCCGATACTTTAGTAATATTGTTCCACACAAGCCAATAATCCAGTCTTGAGCATACATTTGGGTCAGCTGGGCTAATCTACGTATAACGTTCTGTATCAGGGTTTGACATTTTCCAATAGTCAACCAAATTAAATGTTGAACAAAAGGAATAAATAATGCCACTATAGTTTGGTTGTGCTCCCCTTGGAGGTTTCCTATCAAGCCAGGAGTGGGGAGCTATGTTAAAGTCACCCCCTGTTATTACATTGTCTGTACCATAAGTAATTCTCCATACATTCAGTAATTGAGTCAATTTCAAAATCGTATTATTGTTCATGGACTTGTTGTTATATCCGTAGATATTAATTAAAATAAACCTTGTATCAAATACCTCAAGCACCACCATTAACCAGTGTCCATCTTCATCTCTCTTGTTCTCATTATTGACCCAGTAAACTTGTAGAATAAAATGATTACTCCTGCAGAGTGAGAGGAACATGTGCATATAAGACAATATCTCCCCACTGTTCCTTCCAAAATATTTCATCATCTTTGCTAGAGTGCATTTCTGGTAGAAATATAATATTGGCTTTAATCTCCTTACAAAATAAAAATATGGCCTTGTGTTTAACAATATTTTTAATACCTCGAACATTTAACAAACTCAAATGAACAGACATAACAAGCTTAACTTATTATATACCTTGAATGCACTAAAGGAATAAAGGATGATAATAATAAGATAAGCAGGAATGAGCATTTTGTCCTAGAACTTTTTTCTTTTTTAAAAAGACAGCAACCGTTTAATTTTCATTTTTTGTCAGAAAATGAAACGTAACCTTGGTATTGTCTAACCCTGAGTACCATTAAAGTGCTAAGAACAATAACTAACTCATATTTAACCAGTTTTCATGGCTCAACTCGTTTCCCGTCAATAACAGCATACCCGTCCTTTAACAAGGCTCCTTTTCCACGGTGTCGTGCCTCCTCCACTGCTGGCCACAGCTTTGCCCTCGCCTCTCGAGCCTCTCTTGAAGAGTCCTCCTTGAATCTGATGTTCATTTCTTTGCATACCCTAGCCTCCTTTGATCTTCTCTAGATCTCGTCCCTCGTCGTCCTCGTGCTGAAGTGGATGATGATCGCACGTGGTGGTTTGTTCGTGGCTGGATCATTCTTCTGTCCCAATTGGTGCACGGTGTCGACTGTTTCCCGTAGTTTGTCCGCGGATAACGGAATCACACGTGTGAGGATGCCTGTCACATTCTCTCGTGTATTTTTGTTTTCCTTCTCTGGCAGCCCCATAAGTCTAAGATCCCAGTGCCTCTGGTACCGGGCGCTCTCCAGGCACTTCTCCCTCTAATCTCTATTTTCTTTACTCAGCAGTTGTACCTGTGCTTTTATTTGTTCCATGTCCTTTTTCGTTGGTTTATATGCGCAGTTCAATAGTCTCAAACTTATTTTGGAGCATATCCCATCTGTCATCCATCCGTTTTGATAGATCTTTGATAGCCTCGAGGACGCTTAAGATGCCTGTCTCACTTTCTTCATCTCCTTTTTTTTCAGTTTCTTGGGATTGGGGCTTTGTAATGGAGTGTGTTCATTCTTGTCTTTTGCTGCCGCTAACTCCATCTCTTCTACATAGGTCGTAATCATGGTCAGGGTGCTAACCGCTATCTTTGAGTTAGCCATTTTTCCGTATTAAACTTTTCCATGTTTCACTTTCAAGTTTCAAGGACAGGTTAATGGCCTTACATTTTGTATTGATCAAGTATTTGGTGAACTGAGCCTGTTTGTTTTACGTAAGTTTTAAAGTTTTAGATAATTTTTTTCATCCTTTATAAGTGATTGTGTGCATGAGCATTTTAGTTACATTTTGGGGGGATTTAATGCTCTTACTTGTGCTGGGCCGATGTTGAATTGTGCACAGCTGTTATAGTGCACCTTAAGTTCAAGGTGTTTATTTTATCTTACTTTTTTCCTTTTTGCCAGTATTGCACTTATTGCCATTTTTGTTTAGCTCTTTGTGTTGTCACGGGTGGATATTTTCAGAGCTTGTAATATGGATGAACGTTTACATAATGTCACATTTGGGGTGGGGAGGGGCCAACCGGTTGCTGGTAGGAGTTGATTGATGTCCCCTGGTGTTCCCAAATATACAGCTGATCAGACAGTTAACCCACCTTGGACCCCCACTGCTAGTTCCACGCCACTTACCCAGCCAGACCCCAATCCCACACGGGTCATATCTGTTGATTATTTTGGAGACATGATTACAAATTTGGCCAAACAAATTGGGGAAAATATCTCAGCCAGCCTTAACACTGTGCACCAGTCTAGTCCCACCCAGCCTCAGTCTCCCACTACGAGTCAGTCATCCAGTGATGCTGGTCTGTCACAGTTGAAAGTTGTTGTGCAGTCAGATGTTAAACCTTACTTCAGCGGTGATCATGCTGATGTGTTCTCTGTTCCTGAATGGGAGGACATGATGAGATGTTACCTGAATAGGGTGAAATGTTCGACCTGAAAATGTCGAGACTTACAGGCAAAGCTTGGGATGTGGTGAAGGTGTCGCTCCGTAGCCGTCCTGAACTGAGTTCAGCTGACCTGCCCACAGCTGTGTTTGATATATTGAAATGTAACTTCAGTGAGTTGTCATACTCTAACTTGCCCATGAAAGATTTTTATAGCACTGTTCCCCGTGCTGGTGAGAGTGTTATGGACTACTGGAGCCACCTTAACAAGTCCATTGATGCTGCTGATGAGTGTCTCTGGATGCGGGGTAAATCTGTGGAAGACCCCAGTGCTGAGGTTTTCTTGATGTTCATTAATCATTGTCCTAATCCCAGACTTGCCATGTCATTTCAACTGAAGGCACCTGATCAGCAGCTGAGGTTCAGGAGCGTCTGGATGCTCACATGAGAAATATGAGAGTCAGCAGCCCAGTCCCAACACACAGTGGGTTTGTCAGCCTACAGTCAAAGCCCTGTAGCAGATTCTGTTCACCCTCTTGATCTTAGCATGTCCCAGGCTGCTTTGGTAGCACACCAGCCAAAGTTCCCTCCTAACTCTTTACCGGCCTCTGCCCTGGTCTGCTGCCAGCCCCAGTCAGACAATGTAGTAGTGAATCGCCATGACCCTGTTTCTTTGTCCGATCTCCTCCTGCCGCAACCACCACCTGTCGATCCACCTCAAGCATCCGATGCAGATGGGTCATTAGACCGGTGTGACGCTTGACTGAGTCCATGGCACAACTTGAGTCCATTCTCGGGGTTCAGCCGGGCCCCTGTCCTGTTATTCATGTGTGAATCAGGGTGGCATGTTATGAAGAACTGCTCTTTGTTATTGTGGTCACATGTTGCTATATGGAGCCCTTTTCTTTCTTTACTCACCCACCTCGTCGGCCTGCGTGTGTGCTGTATACGGCACCTCATCTTGTCTGTAGAGGTCTGTGAGTTCTTGCGAGGCGCCAAGCAATTCTCATGTTCTCTTATCCTTTCAATAGGAAGCTCATATTGCTGGTTCATGTCATTTGATTATTTTCTTGATGGCCAGGTTGCTTATGTGGATTGTTTTGTTACCCAGAATGTGTGTAATTCTAGGGGGGTGAGTGTAACAGGGTCAATTATACAGCAGCAATGTCTGTATGCAAATACATGGTCTATTAGATAATAAACCAACCCTTTTATTTTTTTTTTAACTACACTCAACAAAAATATAAACGCAACACTTTTGGTTTTGCTCCTATTTTGTATGAGATGAACTCAAAGATCTAAAACTTTTTCCACATACACAATATCACCATTTCCCTCAAATATTGTTCACAAACCAGTCTAAATCTGTGATAGTGAGCACTTCTCCTTTGCTGAGATAATCCATCCCACCTCACAGGTGTGCCATATCAAGATGCTGATTAGACACCATGATTAGTGCACAGGTGTGCCTTAGACTGCCCACAATAAAAGGCCACTCTGAAAGGTGCAGTTTTGTTTTATTGGGGGGGGGGGGATACCAGTCAGTATCTGGTGTGACCACCATTTGCCTCATGCAGTGCAACACATCTCCTTCGCATAGAGTTGATCAGGTTGTCAATTGTGGCCTGTGGAATGTTGGTCCACTCCTCTTCAATGGCTGTGCGAAGTTGCTGGATATTGGCAGGAACTGGTACACGCTGTCTTATACGCCGGTCCAGAGCATCCCAAACATGCTCAATGGGTGACATGTCCAGTGAGTATGCTGGCCATGCAAGAACTGGGACATTTTCAGCTTCCAAGAATTGTGTACAGATCCTTGCAACATGGGGCCGTGCATTATCCTGCTGCAACATGAGGTGATGTTCTTGGATGTATGGCACAACAATGGGCCTCAGGATCTCGTCACGGTATCTCTGTGCATTCAAAATGCCATCAATAAAATGTACCTGTGTTCTTCGTCCATAACAGACGCCTGCCCATACCATAACCCCACCGCCACCATGGGCCACTCGATCAATCAATCAATCAATTTTTTTATATAGCGCCAAATCACAACAAACAGTTGCCCCAAGGCGCTTTATATTGTAAGGCAAGGCCATACAATAATTATGTAAAACCCCAACGGTCAAAACGACCCCCTGTGAGCAAGCACTTGGCTACAGTGGGAAGGAAAAACTCCCTTTTAACAGGAAGAAACCTCCAGCAGAACCAGGCTCAGGGAGGGGCAGTCTTCTGCTGGGACTGGTTGGGGCTGAGGGAGAGAACCAGGAAAAAGACATGCTGTGGAGGGGAGCAGAGATCAATCACTAATGATTAAATGCAGAGTGGTGCATACAGAGCAAAAAGAGAAAGAAACAGTGCATCATGGGAACCCCCCAGCAGTCTACGTCTATAGCAGCATAACTAAGGGATGGTTCAGGGTCACCTGATCCAGCCCTAACTATAAGCTTTAGCAAAAAGGAAAGTTTTAAGCCTAATCTTAAAAGTAGAGAGGGTGTCTGTCTCCCTGATCTGAATTGGGAGCTGGTTCCACAGGAGAGGAGCCTGAAAGCTGAAGGCTCTGCCTCCCATTCTACTCTTACAAACCCTAGGAACTACAAGTAAGCCTGCAGTCTGAGAGCGAAGCGCTCTATTGGGGTGATATGGTACTACGAGGTCCCTAAGATAAGATGGGACCTGATTATTCAAAACCTTATAAGTAAGAAGAAGAATTTTAAATTCTATTCTAGAATTAACAGGAAGCCAATGAAGAGAGGCCAATATGGGTGAGATATATTCCACTACATTGACATCAGAAAACCGCTCACCCACACGATGCCACACACGCTGTCTGCCATCTGCCCTGGACAGTGTGAACCAGGATTCATCCGTGAAGAGAACACCTCTCCAACGTGCCAAACGCCAGCGAATGAGAGCATTTGCCCACTCAAGTCGGTTACAACGACGAACTGGAGTCAGGTCGAGACCCCGATGAGGACGACGAGCATGCAGATGAGCTTCCCTGAGAGGGTTTCTGACAGTTTGTGCAGAAATTCTTTGGTTATGCAAACCGATTGTTTCAGCAGCTGTCCGAGTGGCTGGTCTCAGACGATCTTGGAGGTGAACATGCTGGATGTGGAGGTCCTGGGCTGGTGTGGTTACACGTGGTCTGCGGTTGTGAGGCTGGTTGGATGTACTGCCAAATTCTCTGAAACGCCTTTGGAGACGGCTTATGGTAGAGAAATGAACATTCAATACACGAGCAACAGCTCTGGTTGACATTCCTGCTGTCAGCATGCCAATTGCACGCTCCCTCAAATCTTGCTGACATCTGTGGCATTGTGCTGTGTGATAAAACTGCACCTTTCAGAGTGGCCTTTTATTGTGGGCAGTCTAAGGCACACCTGTGCACTAATCACCAGCTATCTTACCTAATTATAGGCCAATCTCCAACCTTACTTTTCTCTCAAAAATTCTTGAAAGGGTAGTTGTAAAACAGCTAACTGATCATCTGCAGAGGAATGGTCTATTTGAAGAGTTTCAGTCAGGTTTTAGAATTCATCATAGTACAGAAACAGCATTAGTGAAGGTTACAAATGATCTTCTTATGGCCTCGGACAGTGGACTCATCTCTGTGCTTGTTCTGTTAGACCTCAGTGCTGCTTTTGATACTGTTGACCATAAAATTTTATTACAGAGATTAGAGCATGCCATAGGTATTAAAGGCACTGCGCTGCGGTGGTTTGAATCATATTTGTCTAATAGATTACAATTTGTTCATGTAAATGGGGAATCTTCTTCACAGACTAAAGTTAATTATGGAGTTCCACAAGGTTCTGTGCTAGGACCAATTTTATTCACTTTATACATGCTTCCCTTAGGCAGTATTATTAGACGGTATTGCTTAAATTTTCATTGTTACGCAGATGATACCCAGCTTTATCTATCCATGAAGCCAGAGGACACACACCAATTAGCTAAACTGCAGGATTGTCTTACAGACATAAAGACATGGATGACCTCTAATTTCCTGCTTTTAAACTCAGATAAAACTGAAGTTATTGTACTTGGCCCCACAAATCTTAGAAACATGGTGTCTAACCAGATCCTTACTCTGGATGGCATTACCCTGACCTCTAGTAATACTGTGAGAAATCTTGGAGTCATTTTTGATCAGGATACATCATCCAAAGCGCATATTAAACAAATATGTAGGACTGCTTTTTTGCATTTACGCAATATCTCTAAAATCAGAAAGGTCTTGTCTCAGAGTGATGCTGAAAAACTAATTCATGCATTTATTTCCTCTAGGCTGGACTATTGTAATTCATTATTATCAGGTTGTTCTAAAAGTTCCCTAAAAAGCCTTCAGTTAATTCAAAATGCTGCAGCTAGAGTACTAACGGGGACTAGAAGGAGAGAGCATATCTCACCCATATTGGCCTCTCTTCATTGGCTTCCTGTTAATTCTAGAATAGAATTTAAAATTCTTCTTCTTACTTATAAGGTTTTGAATAATCAGGTCCCATCTTATCTTAGGGACCTCGTAGTACCATATCACCCCAATAGAGCGCTTCGCTCTCAGACTGCAGGCTTACTTGTAGTTCCTAGGGTTTGTAAGAGTAGAATGGGAGGCAGAGCCTTCAGCTTTCAGGCTCCTCTCCTGTGGAACCAGCTCCCAATTCAGATCAGGGAGACAGACACCCTCTCTACTTTTAAGATTAGGCTTAAAACTTTCCTTTTTGCTAAAGCTTATAGTTAGGGCTGGATCAGGTGACCCTGAACCATCCCTTAGTTATGCTGCTATAGACGTAGACTGCTGGGGGATTCCCATGATGCACTGTTTCTTTCTCTTTTTGCTCTGTATGCACCACTCTGCATTTAATCATTAGTGATCGATCTCTGCTCCCCTCCACAGCATGTCTTTTTCCTGGTTCTCTCCCTCAGCCCCAACCAGTCCCAACAGAAGACTGCCCCTCCCTGAGCCTGGTTCTGCTGGAGGTTTCTTCCTGTTAAAAGGGAGTTTTTCCTTCCCACTGTCGCCAAGTGCTTGCTCACAGGGGGTCGTTTTGACCGTTGGGGTTTTACATAATTATTGTATGGCCTTGCCTTACAATATAAAGCGCCTTGGGGCAACTGTTTGTTGTGATTTGGCGCTATATAAAAAAATTGATTGATTGAATTGATTGATTGATTAATCATGGTGTCTAATCAGCATCTTGATATGGCACACCTGTGAGGTGGGATGGATTATCTCAGCAAAGGAGAAGTGCTCACTATCACAGATTTAGACTGGTTTGTGAACAATATTTGAGGGAAATGGTGATATTGTGTATGTGGAAAAAGTTTTAGATCTTTGAGTTCATCTCATACAAAATGGGAGCAAAAACAAAAGTGTTGCGTTTATATTTTTGTTGAGTATATATATATATATATATATATATATATATATATACATACACACGAGGTCTATTAGATAAGAAACCGACACTTATTTTTTTTTAACTATATGGATTTGAATGACATGCGATTACACCAATCATGCTTGAACCCTCGTGCGCATGCGTGAGTTTTTTCACGCGTGTCGGTGACGTCATTTCCCTGTGGGCAGGCCTTGAGTGAGATGTGGTCCCGCCCTCTCGGCTGAATTCCTTTGTTTCACACGCTGCTCGACACGGCGCGCGTTGCTTTATCAACATTTTTTCTGGACCTGTGAGGAATATCCGAGTGGACACTATTCGAGAAATTAAGCTGGTTTTCGGTGAAAAGTTTAACGGCTGATGAGAGATTATGGGGTGTTTCTGTCGGTGTAAGGACTTCCCACAGAGCAGGACGTTGTGCAGCGCTTCCAGGCGCCGTCGTCGGCCTGTTTCGACCTGAAAACATCCTAATTTAAGGCTCTGTTGACCCAGGACGTCGTCAGAGAACAGAGAAGATTCAGAAGAGGCCGGCATAAGGACTTTATGCGGACATTCCACTGTTTAAGGACATTTTGTAATGAAAGACGTGCGCGCAAATTCGCCGAGTCATTTCCATGACGACTCGGCAAATCTGTGTGCGCCACGACAGGAAAAACACCTCCGTGTTGAAAACCATTTGTAAAATTCAGGCGGCTTTTGATGGCTTTCAACAAGTGAGTAACTGAGAAATTGTTTAACAGCTTGGGCATGTTCCAACTTGCCCGTTAAGGTTTCCAACGGAGGTGTTTTTCCTGCCGCGACCCCCCGCGGTCGGGTCCAGCCCGACATGCGACTCTGCCCGCACGTTCTTTCATTACAAAATGTCTGTTAACAATGGAATGTCCGAATAAACTCCTCATGCCGACTTCTTCTGAAAGTTCTCTGACGACTTCCTGAATCAACAGAGCCTGAAATGTGGAAGTTTTCAACTTGAAACGGCGAGACGCTGCCGCCTCGAAGTGCAGATCGGCGTCAGGCGCCGTGGGCCATCCTTAAAGCGACACTACCAGACCAAAATCTCTCATCAGCCGTTAAAATTTTTACCGAAAAGCTGAATTTATCGAATGGTGTCCACTCAGTTGTGCCTTACAGTTTTTGAAAAATTTTGGTCAAACAAAGCAGCAGTCTCTGAGCCATTCCTAAACAATGAAAAAACGTCGAGAGGGTGGGCGACTCCTCACTCAAAGACTGCCCACAGGCGAATGATGTAACTGACAGGCGTGAAAAAACTCTCGCATGCCCACGAGGGTTCAAGCATGTCTGATGTAATCACACGTGATTCAAATCCATATGGTTTTTGAAAAAAATAATAAGGTCGGATACTTTTCTAATAGACCTCGTATGTTTTACATTAGTTATTGATATAATTACACAAAATCTGTGTAACCTTTATTTTATTTTTATTCATTTATTTTAGTTAATACCTGACAGGTTGGGCCTCCAGGTCAGTATGTGGAACTTTAAAGAGCACCTGTCCCCTTATGTTCACATTTTACTGTGACACTGCCCTCTATAAGTAGTGTTTTCACCCCTTTCCTCTCCCCTTTTGTTACTGATGTCCGTGGGAGAGGGGCATGTCATGTAGAAGCCACTGACTGGAGCATTTAAATTTTTTTATTTCACTGTATGTCAGAAATTAAATGGAGACGACCTCCAAAGATACCCGCGTCTGAGACTCTTCTTCAAACACAACGCAGAGTCGGTCACAACCGGTTACATACAGTCAGGGCTCCTGCAGCTATTGATCCCGTAAATCTCTTCTGCTGAGGCACCGTGCAGGCCGGAATCCACCAGCACACCTCCTGCTGCATGTCAGCACTGCCATTTGTGCAACGTGAGGCTGAGGTGATTTTCACGCACGCCTCACTTTGGTCTCCAAAGCCTCAAGCAGTAATTGATTTTGCTCTTTATTATTGATGTGCTCGCAGGCTTGAAGGAGTGGACGCCACCCTGAGAGCCAACACGTAATGCACTGGAATGGCGTGAACGCCGGCGGCAGAGGCCTCTGTGGTATCAATTCCACTGGAATTCAACAGACATGCTGTGCTCCAGCGCAGGTCTGCCACAGAAATAAGGAACTCTGGATCTGGTCCACACAGAACAACACAACCCAGATGAGTGACTGTGCTGGAGCTCTGGAGTATCTGTGGCTGGACTACGTGTATTCAGACACTGTGTATTTACTGCACTGTGGGAACACTGTGTCGTGGTTAGACCAGAGAACAAGGTTCAGACCCAAAATGCAGGGAGTCAGGAAAAAGCCAAATAATTCATTGTGCAAAGAGAGGAATGTAATATTGCAAAATGCTGAGGAAGGACACAACAGAGCATTGTGACTTGACATGACACGGTGAGTTCCTCGACCACATGGTAGGTGGAACCACAACCAGGACCATGCGGCCTTAACGGAGCTACAGGGTCAAAGGGGAAAAACAAGTCATTCATGGAGGAATAACTAAGGCCAGGTACTACATAGGCAGAGCTGAGAGGCAGGACCGGGATATATAACATGTTTGCGGTCAGGTGAGTCAATCAGCTCCGTGACACAGCCACCTGGAAACACAGAGAAGATAAGGGGAGCAGAGCAGGGACCGACTGTGTATCTGGAACAGGAAGCACCCGGTGCATTAAGTCTCATTCATAAAAGAGTTCAAGCATTTTGAAACACTGAATCATTTTCTGAAACAACTGCTAAATTTATTGGCTTTTTTTTTTTTGCATTTTATGATGCAGTTGTTCATTTGAACATTCTGGAACGAAAACTCATTGTTACAGTCTTTCATTTGCTGATTTGAGCATTTTTTAGTTTTGTGATTTGTCCCAGTTCCTCCGTTGTATTTGTAGGCTTCGTGCATCACAGTGACACGTCAAGACTGTTCCATGTTGAGGTCTCTGTTATGATTTCCCTCAGAGCCTGGTTTTAACTGTTTTACCAGTGTCATGTGTTAGTTTCTCCACTAGATGGTGCCCTCAGTTTTGTTTCACACCTGGATCAGATGAGTGACTGATTATTGATAGACGATTTAAACTCTGACTTTCTGTTCATGTATTGCCAGACACTTGTGTGCCGTGTTTGTCTGTTGCCTTGCTTGCTTTGTTTTGCCTCACCAGCTTCCAGAGCCACCTTCGATGTTCCAGGCAGGCTCCAAGAGGATCAAACCTGAATGCTGCCCTGTGACCTTGACTGCGTCTTCCAGCTGTGCGCTTAAGACGCCAAAGCATCCCACAGCAAAAGCTCAGGTAACATGGCCTCCCCTCTAATTCCTGTATTAGAGCGAACTGTCTTTTCCTGATATTCCAGATGATTCTGGTACAGCTCCCAAGCAGACCTGGATTCTGGCTTTGACTACCTGCACAGCAACGTCACTTTGGAACTCCTTGGCTCTTGGTGCAGAGCGCAGTGAGATCCCATTCTCACTCGTCCCTGTTTGTGACTGTGCTATGATAAAGAACTGTTTCAAGAACTCTTCCTAAGAATCACATGAATTCTGATATCAAACAATTGAGAACCTGTATCAAGCCCTGCTTAATTGGAACTGCATTACAACATGCAGCACTTGACCTCTGACTTTTGGATACAACTTATGAACTTCCTGAAGAGTGAACTTTATTTCTTAAGAAGAGAACTTTATTTCCTGATCTCAACAGCCTGTGTTAAACCAATTGTGACGACCCCTACAGGTAACCGACAAAAAAATTCCCAAACTAGGGTAAGAAAGACAGGCAGAGGCATGCTTCCAAGTTACAATAATTCACAATTTTATTTCTGAATGTTTAAAATTAACAGATTGTTTTGTGGTTAAAAGTAATTAACAAATACTCACAGAACACTGAGGGATTAGTCAACAGCGAGGGCTTACCGGTGAGAAGGAGGCACCAGCAGTGATGGTCCCTAAAGAAAAAGATAAGCAGCCCAGTCACACGTGACACACACGCCACAATCACACTGTGAAGGTCCAATCCTGCAGGGTGGGTGAAACACAACACACCAAAATCGAGGGATCCAACACCCTGGGCCCCTACACCACCACCGTTGCCCAGCAACTGAAAAGCAAATAATAAAAGAAATCAAGACAATCCCTCAAATGAAACGTAATTCACAAAAAAAGAATTTAAAATTAACCACAAACAACTAGGCATAAAAAAAACATACAAGCCAAAATAAAAAAACAACACAAAACAGTTAAAAAAAGAAAAAATAAATAAAATTAATAAACTCTGGCCCGAGCACCCACAAGGGCTACTGCACCAAGAGACTTGGATGTATTGCGGGTGTCTAAGTTAGCCACTGGAAGGTATGCTAACGTTAGCACGGTCAGAAAACACACGCTAAAGCCAGATAAGGCAAAGCAGCAGCGGTCCTATGCAGTCGATCCAGAGCTGCCGTCCACCCCAGGAATCTGCCATGACATTACAAATTATTAAATTGCTAAAAGGCCATAATATGTGCATTGCTAACGCACTGAGCTACATACCAGTAAAACAGCCACTTGGTCACAGGAAGGGAGGGATGAGCGCCACAACTGATGATGCCGCCGTAACAACCTGCGGATTATGTTTCCCCATGACACGATAGTACAGATTTCCTGTCTGCTGTAAATTTACATATATAATAATGAGCTATAGCCTCTTTTAGCCTTCTTGCAGGCTGTGCGATTACAGCAACGTACCTGAACTGCAGAAAGCGAGGTGCGTAGCCAGGTAGCGCAAGGAAGGAGGCTGGCAGCTCACTGCACGATGGTGTGCTGCAGAATTAAATTAGCAACGAACACAAAAACAATAAGGTTGATATGCAACATAGACTGCTACATACCTGCACCGGGAGTGAAGCAAACAAGCAGGTGGCGGAAGTGGAACGGTTAAGGGTGCCTGCTCAATGCCGTACAGAACCAGGAAGGGGCCAACCATTAAGGCACTACTCTTTTTAAAGTGCGCCCCTAGCGAGGATTGGATGAACCAAATGACTATCAGGGGAGAGAAGGAGAACACTCCTCCTGCTACATTCTACCCCCGCCTTTTTCATCGTCGCCCCGACGATGCATCAATTCAGCCTAAACTAATCCCAAGGTCTAAAAGGTGCAGTCATTGCACTGGACACTGGGCCAGAACCACCCACCACCCCATCCACCGCTTGACCCACGGGCCTCGGTAGGTGGTACCTATTGGAGTGCTGGCCTGCTGTTGACTGTGCAGTTTGCCTAACTGCTCTCCCACTGGCATTCAAAGGAACAGTTTGTGGACTTGCCAGTGGGGCAGGTGGCAAATCAGTCACCTCAGGGGCAGGAGAAACTAGCATCTGCCCTGGAAGAACTGCACCACCCCGCAAAGGTGAGGTGCTTGGAGTTACTGCCACCATGCAACTAGGGGTCCCATGAGAAATTTCATGGGTCACCACAAACAAATCACTTTCTGGGGGTTCCTCCTCCAGAAGTTCTCCTTCAGGAGAAAGGGGACCAAGGTCCGCAGGGGTACCAACTCCAACAACCGCCTTCAACAGGGTTCTGTGGACCGTTTTAATTTTGGAGTGGTCTTCTGCGGGGGTAATAGTATACACTGAGCCCCCGTCTTTTGGTGCTTTCTGGACTTGATACAAACCAGAAGTCCAAAAATCCTGAATTTTGTTACGGCCCTTTACACTACAGTCCCGCAGCAACACCAACTGCCCCTCCTGCAGAGGAACATCCTGGACCCGCTGATTGTAGTTGTTCCGTCGACGCTCCGTTGCCAACCTCAACCTCTCTCTGGCACCCTCAAATGCCATCCGCAGACGGGCTTGGTGCTCCTGGATCCATTCAGAAACACCACCCCCAACTGGACTTTGGACACGGCCCAACAAAAAGTCAACTGGGAGCCTAGGCTCTTGTCCAAACATTAAAAAGAATGGAGATTCACTTGTTGACTGTGGTGTTATACGAGTAAAGAAGTTTAGGTAGGCAGGAGTGCCACTCACATTTCCAAGAGACAGGCAGAGTACGCAGCAGGTTGTGGAGGGTTTGATTAAACCATTCACAGTGCCCGTTGCCAGCTGGATGGTATGGCGTTGTATGGGACTTTTCAACGCCATAAAGACTGCAAAGCTGCTGGATCAGTAAGCTCTCAAAGTTACAACCCTGATCAGAGTGAATACGAGCGGGGACCCCAAACTTACAAAACCATTCTGTAACCAAAACTTGTGTCACCATGGATGCACACTGGTCATGGGTGGGAATGGCCAGTGTGTATTTACTGAAAACATCCATCATGGCGAGGACGTTCTCAAGACCTGTAGCAGTAGGTTCCAGTACCGTAAAATCCATGGCCAAGATCTCATTTGGCCGAGATGCAAGCAGGTGCCCCATAAAGCTGAGAACAGCTGGTTGGGTGTTTTTTGCAACCTGGCACCTATCACAGGACTGGCACCACTGCGCCACGTCAGCGGACATGCCTGGCGGGTAACAGTGTAAACTCAATAGCTCTAAGGTCCTTTCAACACCTTGATGGCCATGTCTCTGGTGTACTTCAGTTAGTACCTCTTCTTTTAATGCCGCAGGCAACACCAGCTGCAACACCCCCTCGGTACCATCAGGGCGAAAGGCCTGCCGATACAACATGCCCCTCTTCCCCACCAAGCGGTCCCACTGACGGAGCAGAACCAGGGCAGGGTGAGAGAGTTGTTTGCTCTGGACGTCGCTTCTGCACCCAGAAAGCCAAAGGTTCTTGGATAACAGGGTCGGCCTGTTGGAGTTGGGAGAGATCCCGGGGAGCATAGTGAGGCACAGCAACAACAGCACCCTGAATTGCTTCAGCTGCACTAGGCTGCAGTACTTGCTGTATGGCTACAGGAACCCGGTGTAACAGGCAGCATAGCTTCCAGGTCTAATGGACCAGGAGGATGCTGACGGGACAACGCATCAGCGTTCCTGTTAACTCTACCGGTTTGATAACAAATGTCAAAATCAAATTGTGTGAATTGGGCCGCCCAGCGCTGTTCCGTGGCACCAAGCTTAGCAGAGAAAAGGTGGCTCAAGGGATTGTTGTCAGTGTAGACCACACACTTATGACCAAGCAGGTATTGTCGAAATTTTTCAGTCATGGCCCACTTGAGTGCCAAAAACTCCAACTTCATGGAGCTATAATTTTCCATATTGCGCTCAGTGGGCCGTAGACATCTGCTGGCATAAGCGATTGGCCTAACCTGGCCATTCTGCTGCTGTGAGAGTACTGCCCCCAAACTGCCATAGCTTGCGTCAACCTCCAAGATGAAAGGAAGGGAAAAGTGGGCATAAGCCAGCACAGGTGCGGTGGTGAGTTTGGTCTTCAATGACTCAAAACTCTGATGACACTCATCACACCAGTGCTCAACCACGGTATGTGATCTGTTTCTGGACTTTTTGCCTCCCAGCTCAGCCACCAGGTGCCGCCAACTTGGCAAAGCCCTCCACAAACCTGTGGTAATAGCTGGCAAAACCCAGAAATGACCGCAGTTTGGAAATTGTGGTGGGAGGCTGCCAATTAGCCACCACTTTGACCTTGCTAGGGTCTGTGGCAACACCCTTATCAGAAATCACATGCCCCAAATAACACACATCCCTCTAAAAAAAGGAGCATTTGGAAAGCTTTGCTTTGAGGCCCTCTCGCTGCAACCCCCCGAGCACCACCTCCAACCTTTGCAGGTGTTGATCAACAGTAGAGGAGAAGACCACAATATCATTCAGG
This sequence comes from Thalassophryne amazonica, assembly GCF_902500255.1. Classification (NCBI taxonomy): domain Eukaryota; kingdom Metazoa; phylum Chordata; class Actinopteri; order Batrachoidiformes; family Batrachoididae; genus Thalassophryne; species Thalassophryne amazonica. Next base: position 877,469 of record NC_047107.1, on the reverse strand, counting down.
TAAAGCAGCAATGACTGGCATTGCTGATCAATAAAAAGCCTCTGCATCAATCTCTGGAAGGTGCTCGGAGCATTACAGAGCCCGAAGGGCATACGATTCCACTCAAACAAGCCAAATGGTGTGCAAAACACCGTTTTGGCTAGATCTCCCTCTGCAACTGGAACCTGATTGTACCCACTGGCAAGGTCCATAGTCGAAAACCAGCGAGCCCCGGTCAGAGCATCCAAAGACTCCTCAATACGAGGCAGAGGGAAAGCATCCTTCCTGGTTTTACTGTTTAACTGCCTGTAATCCACACACATGTGAAGGCTGCCATCCTTCTTTTTAACAAGGACAATGGGAGAAGCATATGGACTGCTGCTCTTCCTAATCACCTGAGCCTCCAGCAGTTGGTTTGTGTGTGCTTTTACTACCTCATATTCAGATGGAGGAATACGCCTGTAGCGCTGCCAAACAGGAGCATCATCCAACAAAGGGATGTCATGGGTGATCAGGTTTGTACAACCAAGATCACCATCATGAGTAGCGAATAGAGAAGCATACTTTGTGAGGAGAGCTCTGACCATACACTGATCTTCAGCAGACAAGGAAGCCAAGGGAAGGGAGGCGATCTGCTCAAGAACAGAAGTGGAAGCCGACTGGGATGAGACTGTGGCCACATTAGATGGTACGTCTGTGACCCCAGCAGGAAGACTCACAACGTCTACCTCAGTTAGGCTGCCAACTACTGTACGGGGATAGAGCAATGCCTCTGTAAACCCTACATTCACTATAGGAATGTAGGCTGTTCCCCCAATGACCCGAACCAAAGCTGGTGAGGCAAGTAGTCCAGCAGGGAGGCCAGATTCCAAAGGCTCAAACAATGCAGCAGTACCTGAGTAGTGTCCAGAACAGGTTGCCACAACAATCTGCATTTCCCCACCAGGAATTCGCCACATCCTCCCGCCACGCACCTTGACCTCACCAGAGGGAGACAGAAGGGACAGAAGGACTATGACCCCGAGCTCCCCCAGGCAGACCCTCCCGTTCCCACCGAATTGCCTCACCCCGAACCTCAAGTAATGTAGCAGTAGGCTGCCCGCGCACATATTGTTTCAACTCCCAATGGAGGGAACCATCACTAACATGCTCTACAAATTGATCACGTAGCAGGACGTCAGCATTGGGCATGTTGCCCGGGGCATGCTGTTTAACAGATGCCATTAAACTCATCAATGCTAACAAGAACTCTTCCAACGTTTCACCTTCTTGTTGTCATTGGGAGAAGAACGCTTCTTGCAGAGCAACATAAGAATCACAACAGCCATACAACTCCTGCAACACGGCAATAATTTTATCTGGATCTTCCCTGCTCTTCCCTTGGCTGAAATTTAATCTTTTCACGCGCCTCCCCCTCAAGGTGATCGAACAAAAAGAATGCCCTGTCAGATGTAGATAGATAACGCGCTCTCATACAAGCCTCTACCTCCTCAATCCATTCACTCAGTCCTATCCCTGATCTTCCTCTAAACATAGGGCATTTCCTGTCCCGAGGTACCAAAACTAGCCTTTCAGGAAGGGGGGCAACAGGAGGTCCAGCGGACACTGAAGTGCTAGGGCCCGACCCAACTGCGGCCTGCTCCTGTCGCAACCCCTCATTGTCTGCCTTCAACTGAGCGACTAACTCTCTTAATTCCTGCAACTGTTCCTCCATAGCTACAACTTAACCAAAAAAAAAAAAAAAAAGAAAACCTCTTGGAATAAATAAAGAGAAAAAAAAACCAAAATGGTGATACTTTACAGATTGCAAACCCACTGCTGGTTTGCCTCAAAACAATACCAAACAATAAAAAAAGAAATTGAGGAACACAGGTCTCTGCTCTTACCCTATGAGAATCCTGTTCATGAAGCCAGATTGTGACGACCCCTACAGGTCACCGACAAAAAAAGATTCTCAAACTAGGGTAAGAAAGACAGGCAGAGGTGTGGTTCCAAGTTACAATAATTCACAATTTTATTTCCGAATGTTTAAAATTAACAGATTGTTTTGTGGTTAAAAGTAATTAACAAATACTCACAGAACATTGAGGGATTACCGTATTTTTCCGGACTATAAGTCGCACCGGAGTATAAGTCGCGCCAGCCACTTTATCAGTTATAAAGAAAAATACGGTGGTCCCTCGTTTATCGCGGGAGTTATGTTCTAAAAATAGCCCGCGATAGGTGAATTCCGCGAAGTAGCAGTGTTATTTTTTTTACAATTATTATAGATGTTTTAAGGCTGTAATACCCCTCACTACACACATTTTCTCACTTTTCTCTCCTGTGTAAACACTCTCAAAGTTCAAACCTTAGTAGAAAAGTAAGTCCAGTATTATATAGAATGAAACCAAAGATCAAAACCTGTTTTCAGGCCCAAACATTTGTTTGAGAAATAAAAATAGAACATTTTCCTATAAATAATTATGATGGCTTTTAGAACTAACAAATTTAATTTTAACGATCAACCTACGAGGTTGGACACATAAGAAATTATTAATAGTAACTGACCAGTATTCCTCTGATCGCGCCTTCATCGTGGCGCCGCTCCGCAGGTGTTTTTCCACCTCGGTGCAGGTGTCTTTTTCCAAGTGATATGGGTAGTTGTTGGCGCTCTTTTTTTCTTCTGAGCGAGAAGATTCTTATAAACAGACACACGCAGAACACAATGCGTGTGCTTTTTCTTCGCTGCTGGAGCGCTCTGCATCAAAACAGCGAGTGTAGTCTCTGGACCTGTTGCCAGATTTTGGCTGCAACTAAGCACAGCAGACAGTTAAAAAAAAGAAGAAGCATGCAAAATTGTGCTAAAAAAAATCCGCAAAACAGCGAGACCGCGAAAGGTGAACCGCGATATAGCGAGGGACCACTGTAAACCATAAATAAGTCGCACTGGACTATAAGTCCCATGGACATACAGGTATGTTAACTTAACATAAAAATTTGAGATGATAATATTGTGACGGCTACCATTTTCAGATGCATATTTCACCAGTCGTAACTTGTAATCTGCAGAGTATGATTTTCTTTTTGGTGGCATTTTTTCGGGCCTTCTCCGTTGTCTTGTTAAGTTATCAGTAATGTTGAAATTTTTATTTTTCTATGGTAGTCAGAAGTCGTAGGAACAGTCACACAAGCCTTGAGCGCCCTCTCGTGAGTTGCATTTTACCTACGGGTATGTTTGTATTTTGCAGACCACATTGCAAGCCGAACCATAACCCGCACCATCACTGAACGGTTCTTTTCTAACATATTACTCGCTGTGGACCATAGTACACACCAGGTGTCAGCTGCTGATGTTCATGCAGCACCTACCTGCACAGCTCATGACCTCCCCATGGTGTCGACGCCAGCTCCTTCCAAGTGCAGACGCTAATCCTCCGCCGTCGCTCACCCGGTGCTCCCACGCAGCTCTCAGCATCAACTTAAACACTCTGCTCACACTGATATCCAAGGGTTGAAGCTGTTTTGTTAGCCCACCAGGAATAACAGCAAGCACCTTGTTCATCTGCTTCACACGCTGTTTCACAATCATTGTCTGGGTGAGGTGAGGAATACACGTCCAGTGTTCTGTTCTCTGATTGGTTATCATGACCAGCGTGACCTATAGGGCAGCCGCCATACTACAGTGTCCATGATGCATTGCATTTCCGTTTCCGGTGGCCATTTTAAAACATAGAGCAACTCTGTCACGTAAAATGTTTTATTACGGTAAATTAATTGAGAATCTACTGGTATATTTTTCATTTATAAACGCTCTGGAGTATAGGTCGCAACCCCGGCCAAAACATGTAAAAAAGTGTGACTTATAGTCCGAAAAATACGGTAGTCAACAGCGAGGGCTTACCGGTGAGAAGGAGGCACCAGCAGTGATGGTCCCTAAAGAAAAAGATAAGCACCCCAGTCACACGTGACACACACGCCACAATCACACTGTGAAGGTCCAATCCTGCAGGGTGGGTGAAACACAACACACCAAAATCGAGGGATCCAACACCCTGGGCCTCTACACCAGCACCGTTGCCCAACAACTGAAAAGCAAATAATAAAAGAAATCAAGACAATCCCTCAAATGAAACATATACTCAACAAAAATATAAACGCAACACTTTTGGTTTTGCTCCCATTTTGTATGAGATGAACTCAAAGATCTAAAACTTTTTCCACATACACAATATCACCATTTCCCTCAAATATTGTTCACAAACCAGTCTAAATCTGTGATAGTGAGCACTTCTCCTTTGCTGAGATAATCCATCCCACCTCACAGGTGTGCCATATCAAGATGCTGATTAGACACCATGATTAGTGCACAGGTGTGCCTTAGACTGCCCACAATAAAAGGCCACTCTGAAAGGTGCAGTTTTGTTTTATTGGGGGGGGATACCAGTCAGTATCTGGTGTGACCACCATTTGCCTCATGCAGTGCAACACATCTCCTTCACATCATCCGTGAAGAGAACACCTCTCCAACGTGCCAAACGCCAGTGAATGTGAGCATTTGCCCACTCAAGTCGGTTACGACGATGAACTGGAGTCAGGTCGAGACCCCGATGAGGACGACGAGCATGCAGATGAGCTTCCCTGTGACGGTTTCTGACAGTTTGTGCAAACATTCTTTGGTTATGCAAACCGATTGTTTCAGCAGCTGTCCGAGTGGTTGGTCTCAGACGATCTTGGAGGTGAACATGCTGGATGTGGAGGTCCTGGGCTGGTGTGGTTACACGTGGTCTGCGGTTGTGAGGCTGGTTGGATGTACTGCCAGATTCTCTGAAACACCTTTGGAGACGGCTTATGGTAGAGAAATGAACATTCAATACACGAGCAACAGCTCTGGTTGACATTCCTGCTGTCAGCATGCCAATTGCACGCTCCCTCAAATCTTGCGACATCTGTGGCATTGTGCTGTGTTATAAAACTGCACCTTTCAGAGTGGCCTTTTATTGTGGGCAGTCTAAGGCACACCTGTGCACTAATCATGGTGTCTAATCAGCATCTTGATATGGCACACCTGTGAGGTGGGATGGATTATCTCAGCAAAGGAGAAGTGCTCACTATCACAGATTTAGACTGGTTTGTGAACAATATTTGATTGAAATGGTGATATTGTGTATGTGGAAAAAGTTTTAGATCTTTGAGTTCATCTCATACAAAATGGGAGCAAAACCAAAAGTGTTGCGTTTATATTTTTGTTGAGTGTAATTCACAAAAAAAGAATTTAAAATTAACCACAAACAACTAGGCATAAAAAAACATACAAGCCAAAATAAAAAAACAACACAAAACAGTTAAAAGAAGAAAAAAATAAAATTAAATGAATAAACTCTGGCCTGAACACCCACAAGGACTACTGCACCAAGAGACTTGGATGTATTGCGGGTGTCTAAGTTAGCCACCAGAAGGTATGCTAACGTTAGCACGGTCAGAAAACACACGCTAAAACTGCAACGGTTCAGTTCCACCCGAACCTCTAACTATAACAGACTCCTTGGTATGTGGCCCATGAATGCATTCTTCTTTCCCAGAAATAAAGGACACAACAGATGTATCCTTCGCAGCCCAAACAATTTTATGAGTCACTGCATGATCCCCCCACCCAAGATGAAATGATTGGTAAATTTAAATAGAACGCAATGCTGAAATACCCTCGGCCATATGAGCCTTGTATTCTTTATAATTTGCAGTTGTTTAATTAATTATTAAGATCATGTTGTCTTCCATACAATTTGTACATGTTCAATGAAGCTATTAATCAGTCAATCAAAAACAATATTTACATTTTAACAGCGTCTACAGGAGGCTTTGCGTGTACATCAGCTTTTGACAAGAGCAGAAGTTATGCAAATCAAGGAATATTTGTAGCTCACCCTCTGTGCATTTGCTGGTATTAATGAGACAAATTTAACTCCAAAGGAAGTTAGCTTTGAGTTAGTGGAATTTAGCATGCACACTAACGCCACAAAATGTGTTATCAGGTTCCAAAAAGAGCATTTTCAGTTTTAGAAACGTTTATTTCTCGATAGCTTTTATATAATATATGACACACAGGATATATTTACACACAAACGAAACAGAGTTTTGCAGGTAGCTACCAGCCTGTGACGTCACCACGCTAACATCTGCAAAATAAGTAATATATGAGAGACATGCATATAAACACAAAGCAAAGCGGTTTTGAAGAGACCAGCCACTGACGTCACGGTGCAGCTCGACTCTGATTGGCATCCTCACTCCAATATCAAGTTCACACATGAGGATGCCAGAAACAACGTTACGATTGGAGAGAACAGGCAGCTCCAGACAGAGGTTTACAGAAAACCAACTCACGCTGACCAATATCTGCTCTTTGGCTCAAACCACCCCCTTGAACACAAGCTCAGGGTGATCAGGACGCTTCAACACAGAGCCCTACAGGTGCCCACAACTACAGAGGGAAGGGCTAAAGAACAACAACTTGTCCGGAAAGCCCTCACAGTATGTGGGTACCCACGATGGTCCCTGGACAAAGTGCAGAAGTCCCAGAGAACAAAGAGACCAGACAGACAGGAGACGGAGACAAGAAGAAGAGGAGTGTCTCTCCCTTATTTAGCAGGAGTAGGGGAAAAACTACAGAGGATCTTCAGACAGCACAAAATCCCAGTTTACTTTAAACCAGTTAACACCTTGAGACAGAAATTAGTTCACCCTAAGGACAGGATCCCTAGTTACAAACAGAGCAATGTAGTGTATTCTATCAGATGTCAGGAAAACTGTAATGAACACTACATAGGTGAGACTAAGCAACCTTTACACAAAAGGCTATACCAGCACCGCAGAGAGGGCGCCAGTGGACCTCAGTCTGCAGTTCACCTCCACCTTAAAGACACTAACCACACGTTTGAGCACAAGGAAGTTAAAATATTAGCCAGAGAGAAGAAATGGTTTGAGAGAGGGGTCAAGTAGGCATTCTATGTGAAACGTTTGAAACCCAGCCTTAACCGGGGAAGGGGTCTGAGACACACTTTGTCCCCTGTTTACAATGGGGTACTCAGGTCAAAGCAGTTTCAGTCTTTTGTTCATGGTAATGAGTCATTCACGTCATCAGCAGAGTCGTCAAGGGAGCCATCAGGGGAGGGACAGCTGCCCTGTCATTAGGAGGGTGCTAACTAGAGCACAATAGGTGCTAATTAGAGCTATTGTTTAGTCACTAGCCTATAGCAGTCGGCCTCTCGGTAGGAGGGGTCTGGTTAGGTTTAAAACTCCAGCTTTTGTGACTTCTTGATTATTCTTCTCTACAAGAGTCAAGACAGAAGTCAGACTTCCAGAGCAAGAATTTTAGCTGAGGAAGCTTCTGCGATTTGAAGAGAAACGTCCTCGCGTCAAGCAACCCAGTCCAGTCGAAGATTCAAGCTTCTCTGCACATGGGATGATCCAACTAGAAGGTGAAACGGGGGTAAATTTTCATTCCTGTCCCATCCCAATCCCAGGCCAGAGTAAAAAAAAAAAAAAAAAAAAATCTGTCCCGTCCCACTCCTGGTAAAATGACTCCCACTTCCATCCTGCTCCCATTCAGAATGACTCCCGGTCCTGTCCCGCTCCCATTTTTTCCTTCTTTTAGTTTTTAGGCTTTAGTGTTCTGCTGCAGTTTTATTTCAGAAGATGTGATAACAGGAAGAGTTCATCTGGTAATACATTGAGGCACTTATTGCCTTAATCCAAAAAAAAACAACACAAAACATAAATAATGCATGGCCTGTGGTCTTATAGTTTTTCAAAATGTGGTGGTGATGGACACGTAATGATCCTGACGTTTACCTTGTCTTCTATTTCTGTAACTGCAGACTGTATGAAACCAACATTTTCAAGTTTTGTGAAATCAGCTTTATTTTTATTTATTTTTTGTTAATATATATCCATTCCTATTGATTTCAATCAATCAATCAACTTTTTTCTTATATAGCGCCAAATCACAACAAACAGTTGCCCCAAGGCGCTCCATATTGTAAGGCAAGGCCATACAATAATTATGAAAAACCCCAACGGTCAAAACGACCCCCTGTGAGCAAGCACTTGGCCACAGTGGGAAGGAAAAACTCCCTTTTAACAGGAAGAAACCTCCAGCAGAACCAGGCTCAGGGAGGGGCAGTCTTCTGCTGGGACTGGTTGGGGCTGAGGGAGAGAACCAGGAAAAAGACATGCTGTGGAGGGGAGCAGAGATCGATCACTAATGATTAAATGCAGAGTGATGCATACAGAGCAAAAAGAGAAAGAAACAGTGCATCATGGGAACCCCCCCAGCAGTCTACGTCTAAAGCAACATAACCAAGGGATGGTCCAGGGTCACCCGATCCAGCCCTAACTATAAGCCTTAGCAAAAAGGAAAGTTTTAAGCCTAATCTTAAAAGTAGAGAGGGTGTCTGTCTCCCTGATCTGAATTGGGAGCTGGTTCCACAGGAGAGGAGCCTGAAAGCTGAAGGCTCTGCCTCCCATTCTACTCTTACAAACCCTAGGAACTACAAGTAAGCCTGCAGTCTGAGAGCGAAGCGCTCTATTGGGGTGATATGGTACTATGAGGTCCCTAAGATAAGATGGGACCTGATTATTCAAAACCTTATAAGTAAGAAGAAGAATTTTAAATTCTATTCTAGAATTAACAGGAAGCCAATGAAGAGAGGCCAATATGGGTGAGATATGCTCTCTCCTTCTAGTCCCCGTCAGTACTCTAGCTGCAGCATTCTGAACCAACTGAACTTTTTAGGGAACTTTTAGGACAACCTGATAATAATGAATTACAATAGTCCAGCCTAGAGGAAATAAATGCATGAATTAGTTTTTCAGCATCACTCTGAGACAAGACCTTTCTGATTTTAGAGATATTGCGTAAATGCAAAAAGGCAGTCCTACTTATTTGTTTAATATGCGCTTTGAATGACATATCCTGATCAAAAATGACTCCAAGATTTCTCACAGTATTACTAGAGATCAGGGAAATGCCATCCAGAGTAACGATCTGGTTAGACACCATGTTTCTAAGATTTGTGGGGCCAAGTACAATAACTTCAGGTTTATCTGAGTTTAAAAGCAGGAAATTAGAGGTCATCCATGTCTTTATGTCTGTAAGACAATCCTGCAGTTTAGCTAATTGGTGTGTATCCTCTGGCTTCATGGATAGATAAAGCTGGGTATCATCTGCGTAACAATGAAAATTTAAGCAATACCGTCTAATAATACTGCCTAAGGGAAGCATGTATAAAGTGAATAAAATTGGTCCTAGCACAGAACCTTGTGGAACTCCATAATTAACTTTAGTCTGTGAAGAAGATTCCCCATTTACATGAACAAACTGTAATCTATTAGACAAATATGATTCAAACCACCGCAGCGCAGTGCCTTTAATACCTATGGCATGCTCTAATCTCTGTAATAAAATTTTATGGTCAACAGTATCAAAAGCAGCACTGAGGTCCAACAGAACAAGCACAGAGATAAGTCCACTGTCCGAAGCCATAAGAAGATCATTTGTAACCTTCACTAATGCTGTTTCTGTACTATGATGAATTCTAAAACCTGACTGAAACTCTTCAAATAGACCATTCCTCTGCAGATGATCAGTTAGCTGTTTTACAACTACCCTCTCAAGAATCTTTGAGAGAAAAGGAAGGTTGGAGATTGGCCTATAATTAGCTAAGATAGCTGGGTCAAGTGATGGCTTTTTAAGTAATGGTTTAATTACTGCCACCTTAAAAGCCTGTGGTACATAACCAACTAACAAAGATAGATTGATCATATTTAAGATTGAAGCATTAAATAATGGTAGGGCTTCCTTGAGCAGCCTGGTAGGAATGGGGTCTAATAAACATGTTGATGGTTTGGATGAAGTAACTAATGAAAATAACTCAGACAGAACAATCGGAGAGAAAGAGTCTAACCAAATACCGGCATCACTGAAAGCAGCCAAAGATAACGATACATCTTTGGGATGGTTATGAGTAATTTTTTCTCTAATAGTCAAAATTTTGTTAGCAAAGAAAGTCATGAAGTCATTGCTAGTTAAAGTTAATGGAATACTCAGCTCAATAGAGCTCTGACTCTTTGTCAGCCTGGCTACAGTGCTGAAAAGAAACCTGGGGTTGTTCTTATTTTCTTCAATTAGTGATGAGTAGAAAGATGTCCTAGCTTTACGGAGGGCTTTTTTATAGAGCAACAAACTCTTTTTCCAGGCTAAGTGACGATCTTCTAAATTAGTGAGACGCCATTTCCTCTCCAACTTACGGGTTATCTGCTTTAAGCTACGAGTTTGTGAGTTATACCACGGAGTCAGACACTTCTGATTTAAAGCTCTCTTTTTCAGAGGAGCTACAGCATCCAAAGTTGTCTTCAATGAGGATGTAAAACTATTGACGAGATACTCTATCTCACTTACAGAGTTTAGGTAGCTACTCTGCACTGTGTTGGTATATGGCATTAGAGAACATAAAGAAGGAATCATATCCTTAAACCTAGTTACAGCGCTTTCTGAAAGACTTCTAGTGTAATGAAACTTATTCCCCACTGCTGGGTAGTCCATCAGAGTAAATGTAAATGTTATTAAGAAATGATCAGACTGAAGGGAGTTTTCAGGGAATACTGTTAAGTCTTCAATTTCCATACCATAAGTCAGAACAAGATCTAAGATATGATTAAAGTGGTGGGTGGACTCATTTACTTTTTGAGCAAAGCCAATAGAGTCTAATATTAGATTAAATGCAGTGTTGAGGCTGTCATTCTCAGCATCTGTGTGGATGTTAAAATCGCCCACTATAATTATCTTATCTGAGCTAAGCACTAAGTCAGACAAAAGGTCTGAAAATTCACAGAGAAACTCACAGTAACGACCAGGAGGACGATAGATAATAACAAATAAAACTGGTTTTTGGGACTTCCAATTTGGATGGACAAGACTAAGAGTCAAGCTTTCAAATGAATTAAAGCTCTGTCTGGGTTTTTGATTAATTAATAAGCTGGAATGGAAGATTGCTGCTAATCCTCCGCCTCAGCCCGTGCTACGAGCATTCTGACAGTTAGTGTGACTCGGGGGTGTTGACTCATTTAAACTAACATATTCATCCTGCTGTAACCAGGTTTCTGTAAGGCAGAATAAATCAATATGTTGATCAATTATTATATCATTTACCAACAGGGACTTAGAAGAGAGAGACCTAATGTTTAATAGACCACATTTAACTGTTTTAGTCTGTGGTGCAGTTGAAGGTGCTATATTATTTTTTCTTTTTGAATTTTTATGCTTAAATAGATTTTTGCTGGTTATTGGTGGTCTGGGAGCAGGCACCGTCTCTACGGGGATGGGGTAATGAGGGGATGGCAGGGGGAGAGAAGCTGCAGAGAGGTGTGTAAGACTACAACTCTGCCTCCTGGTCCCAACCCTGGATAGTCACGGTTTGGAGGATCCAAGAAAATTGGCCAGATTTCTAGAAATGAGAGCTGCTCCATCCAAAGTGGGATGGATGCCGTCTCTCCTAACAAGACCAGGTTTTCCCCAGAAGCTTTGCCAATTATCTATGAAGCCCACCTCATTTTTTGGACACCACTCAGACAGCCAGCAATTCAAGGAGAACATGCGGCTAAACATGTCACTCCCGGTCCGACTGGGGAGGGGCCCAGAGAAAACTACAGAGTCCGACATTGTTTTTGCAAAGTTACACACCGATTAGTTACACATTTACACAAGTTACACATTTGAGGCCTGCAGCATTTTCCAAGAAAAAATATTGGGACAGGGCAGTTTAGTGTTAATGGAAGAATTAGTTAATAATATTTACAGTCAGTTTTCTTGGGAAATGTCAGAGGATGAAAACATGAACATTTCCAACTCACTGAAGATTTCTTAGACTTCATTTATATCAATCATTCAGAAATACAAACAGTGTGATACTTTATGGTAAATCTGTGTCAGGTAGGCAGTTCTCAAAAACTAATTGTCCATGCTGGAAGGAGACAAGTGAGGGAAGCCACCAAGACACAACTTTGGAAGAATGTTTGGCTTCTGTGGGTGTGAGTGGAGAAACTGGCAATATAACAACATTTTTATTTTCATTTTCATTTTGCATACAGTCCCTACTTTTTTTATTTGTGGTTGTGTCTGTTCCATTTCTGAAATTAAAGAACTGCTATAAGGAAAAGTGTTAACATTTTATTGTTTTTTTTTTTTTTTAACTTTTTAGTAGAACAAACACAAAAACCAAACTCTTATGAAGAAGGAAAAAATACACAAACGTGCAGGAAAAGCCGAACAATGCAGACTGATTTGACTCGTGATTTTTGAAAATAATAAGTGGTAACCTACTTTGAAATAAATGAAACGCAGAACTGCAGCCTAATGATTTTGAAAAATCTGCAGCTTGTACTTGTATTTTTATTCTGACTAGAGTTCATTTCCTCTTTTTTCTCTTCTCTGTAAGTGGCAGCCAAGCTGTCACTTCAGCTCCGTCGTTGTCATGAAGGGGTAAAAGCTGTGTGCCCCGTAACCTGTGTGGTGAGAGAAAAAGAAAAAAAATTCCAATGGAAGTTCTCTCACACTCACCTCTGCGTCTGCTCGACATGGTATGTTAATATTTCTGTTGGTTGCTGATTGCATAGTTTGTACAGTGTATGACATTAATGTGCACTGTTTGTGGATGTTTTTTTGTTTGGTTCGTCAGTGTGAGGTTGTGGGGGAGGCTGTTGCACCCTCGGTGAGCTGAGCGAGGTATGTGAACTTGGAGTGTGGGTTGCATGGGTGTTACAGTGTGGAATTTTGGAATTTGTGCCCACCAGCATGGTGTTATAGTTGTTCTTATTTTCCTTATAGTTTCACGGTGCTTGCATGACGAGATGGCAAATAAATGAATTGCACCTGTTATCAAAACTCTCTGCTTTCATCATTGACGCCAACGGCTGTAACAGTGAAACTCGCCGCTACATTGGAGTCATCCGCCATACTGTACCTGCATCATCCAGCAGCAGATACCAGATAATCTGATGCTCTCTACACCAGTGTTGGGACGCCACAGTAAGACACTCTTACCAATTAGAGGTTAATATGAATCACAAATCTATATCCAAGATTAAAGCTGATGTGAGCCTGAAGTGTGCAGCTAACGCCAAGAGACCTTAACGCCTGAACCTAACAATATTTAAAGGGAAAATTTGTGTGATTGTAGAGTATTCTAAGTATTCTTGTTTATGACATTTTGTATTGTCTCTGTTTATTTATCTTGGTGTGCCCTCAAAGTGTAAATGTCTGATGTGAGTGGTAATAATATTGTCTAAGAATAAGTTAAAGCCACCACTCACTAAATGTGAGTCCAGACATAAAACATTTTAAAGGCTCTACAATATAATCAGCAGTGTTGCCACAGTTACTTTGAAAAAGTAATCCAATTACTGATTACTGATTACTCCTTGAAAAAGTAACTTAGTTACTTTAATGATTACTCATTTGGAAAAGTAACTAAGTTAGATTACTAGTTACTTTTTTAGTTACTTTCCCCAGCTGCTGACAACAACCCTCTGCCACCTCAACATGACAATAATACTTGTTTTGCCAAAACTCACTTTATAGTCATGCTTTCTTGACTTCAATGAAAATAAATACTTGTTTTATAAAAAGTAAAGACCTCTTTCTTGACCTCATATTTAACTGTTGACATCACTGTAACAGTAAAGCTTGAAATTTCTAACCTACATTGTTTATAAATGTAACTATTAAATTTTTTCTAACATTTAAATTCTCTCTAAACATTTTACTTGTTGAAATTATTATTTTAAGTAGTAGTAGTTGTAGTAAAAAAAAAAACGGCTTCAAAACTGGACCTTTAATCTAGGGGTGTTGTGGGGGGGCACATCCCTGCCCCACGCCCCCATTCCATCTGGATTCGCCCCTGCCTTGGCGTTTGGGCACAAAGAATGGATAACATTTATTTACGCAGAAAACATGACCAGATTTACAGGTAAGAAAGTTTTATTGCGTTTTCACATCATGTGGTCCTCAGAAAGAGAGTTTAGGTGTATTTGAGTGGAAAATAGTGTTAGTCGTTGACGTGCCTGACGCGTGGCGGAGGATCAGCTGTTTTTAGCAGCAGATACGGAGGCTCAGAGAAAAAAAAAGCATAAAAATGTCTTTGTAAAGCTCAGTGCATTTGTGCTGTTGTCACTGCTTTAAGAGGTGAGGACAAGTTGTAGCTGCTGCAAAAAACCGTGGATGAAAAGCTCGCAGCTCACTTAAAGTGGGCAGTTCAGTCCTCCTGCCCACGTTTAATGCTGCTATCGACCCACAATGCAAAAATAATAGTAACGCACTATTGAACAAAGGCAAAGGAGAAGTAACTTTAATCTGATTACTGATTTGGAAAGATTAACGCGTTAGATTACTCGTTACTAAAAAAAAGTGGTCAGATGAGAGTAACGCGTTACCGGCATCACTGATAAACAGACACAAAAACTAACAAGATGCTATCATCTGAAGATACAGACAACCCCCCAGAGCCACAACAGGTGAGGACCAGCTCCCGTGAGCGACGTCTGGCAGAAAAAGGCTCAGAACTGCATGAAGAGGAGGCAAAGAAAAATGAAAAGGCATTCAATAAAGTCTATGATTCCTGGAAGAAAACAGCCAAAGAGATTAGAACAGGACTCAAGACTTTCTGCTCAGCTGAGGACCTAGAAGGACGTCAAAGGAACATAAAGTCCAAACATGATATAGTGTACCAACATTACAACGCAATTCAGCGCAACCATTCCTCCAATCCAGACGTTGTCAAGAGAATGGATGCTTGTGGCACTCTGACAGCTGACATTTGTGACCTTACCAATAAATGGATAAAGAATATAGCTGAAGCCTTCAATGATCATCTGGAAAAGGAAAGAGTGAGGATGGTGTTAAATAATAATGAGTATAAATCCGTCTTTGGAAGCACAAATACAGAAACTGTGATCTCACATGAATTAGACAATCATTCAAACGCTCCCGCCAAGGCCTCCAGCAAACATGCAGATGCAGAAGCAGACCTTGCTGCCAAGCAAGAACAAGCAAAAGCTATGCAACGACTACATGCACAACAAGCAAAGGTTAATAAACTGGAGAGTTGTTGTGTGGGCCGCTGAAGAGGAGGTACTGCTGGCCCACCACCACCAGAGGGCGCCCTGTCTGGAGTGCGGGCTCCAGACATCGGAGGGCGCTGCCGCCTCACAGGAGCAGCCAGGGTGACAGCTGTCACCCATCACCTGAGACAGCTGATATCAATCACCAGGGAGGTATATCAGCAGGACGGCATCTCCACCTCATTGCCGAGATATCGCTCTACTAAGGAGGTAACGAACTCAGCCAGTTGTATTATTCTGAGCATTAATACTGTGTTGCTTGTGCTTAGGTCAGCTGAAGACCGTATTGGACGAAGTAGGATAAGTACATTCCAATCCTACAGTACTATTTTGAGTAGAGGTGGAGGTGGTGTTTCCACCCCGTGTGTTGCTGGGTGCGGCCGCACCCACACCTGACTGTTTCTGTTCCTTGCCAGCAGTACCGGATCGGACGAGCGGAGGCAGTGGCCACCTGGGACTTCGGGACTTGGCGGCTCCAGTATTCCCGGGGTTCGGTGGCAGAGGAAATCGGGTGGTTCCGGTTCGACTCGGACAGACGTCTCCTATCGTCGAGCCTGCCCACACGACACCATTGGAATTCAGCTTACCGCTATAATTGTAATCTGTTGTGTTTGTTGTGCGTGTTCACAACAGTAAAGCTTTGTGATTTGACTTCCTCCATTGTCCGTTCATTAGCGCCCCCTGTTGTGGGTCCGTGTACCTACACTTTCACAACAAGAGTGAGTGGAAGCTCAAGGAAGCACAAATGCTAGCAGAAATTAAACAAAGAGAGGCTGAAATCAAATTAAAGCTAGAAGAGGAGAAAACAAGGCTACAACAGCTACAGCGAAGTAAAGGTAGCAGCAGCTTGTGTGAGAGTGTACAACAACCTTGATGGCCTTGAAGACTGTGAGAAAGAGAGCAGCTTTGAAATTTCATCTGGCTGCCAAAACACTCAACCCAAGATCCCCCTAAATCCACAAGCTATGCCATTCCAGCCTCATCCTGCACCATCCAAAGTGCTACCAACTCAGGAGGAGATCAGTCTGGCACAGGCAATTGCAAGTTAATTTACATTAAGTCGCCTACCTGTCCCAGAACCAACAACATGTGCTGGTGACACCTTAAGGTTCATTGATTGGAAGATATCCTTTAATGCTCTTATTGACCAGAAGCCTCTCCCAGTTGGTGAAAAAATGCTGTATCTAAAGAGTTATCTAGCAGGTGAGGCACACAAATCTGTTGAAGGATTTTTCTATCGCAACTCAGATGATGCATATCAGGGTGCATGGGCAGTCCTACAAGATAGGTATGGAAGTCCATTTGTCGTCCAAAGAGCTTTCAGGGACAAGCTCATGAAGTGGCCAAAGATATCCGCAAATGACTCAACAGCACTCGGAATTTGCTGATTTTCTTCAAGGGTGTGCCGAGGCTATCCCACATGTTAAAGGACTATCTATCCTGAATGATTGTGAAAAAAATCACAAGCTTCTTAGAAAACTGCCTGACTGGATGGTGCGCAGATGAAGCCGTATTGTTGTGGAAGAGTTAGACAATTCTGGAGACTATCCAAGTTTTGCACAATTCATAGAGTTTATGCAACGGGAAGCACGAATAGCTTGTAACCCCATTGCCTCCCCATTCCTGATGAACTTTAAAACCACAGATGAGAGGCTTCCCAAGAGAGCCAAAGCGCTCAACACAAGCACTCAACTGAAAAAACCTCCCTCAGAAACACTTGAAAACTCAAAACCAAGGCCACCTTGCTTGTTTTGTAAAGATGAAAATCATGGTGTTGCTAGGTGTCCAACCTTTGCAGCAAGGATCACAGATGAGAAGAAAGCCTTTGTTCATGAAAATCACCTTTGTTTTGGATGCTTAAGAAAGGGACACATTACCAAAGAGTGTAAAAGGTGACACACCTGCAGCACATGTGGTCAAAGTCATCCGACCTCCTTGCACATGGAGAAAACCACAACACCTGTGGAAACAGTAGGTAAAGCTTCTGTAACCACAGGAGACCATGCAAGCAAAGAGATTCACAAGGTCATGACCCACATACTGACACATGTTTCTGCCACCTCCAGCATTGTTCCAGTTCTTGTGTCATCAGCAACAGAGCCCCAGAGGGAAATTCTAACTTACACTCTTTGACACACACATTGGGCCTCATGTATCAACGTTGCGTACGGCGATATTTGAGCGTATATGGGGTGTACGCCAAAACGGCTGTGCTACTTGGCATTTATCAATGTGGTCGTTGGCGTACGCTGCGCTGAAAATATACACCAGGTCGAGAGGTGGCGTAAATTATACACCAAAATGAACCAGCGCTGGAATCCACATAAAAATGAAGATGATCAACATGATAAACAGTGCCATTATACAAATCAATGCATATGTTACATAAATAACACTTTCTTGATTATACTACATAATAATCAATACAAATCCCGCCTTTGCGGGATTGTTATGGAGCACGATCCGTGGCTACAGCGCTGACAGGAAGGAAAGCGCTGCTCGCCTTTTTCTCCAGACTTTGAGCCTGGAGCCAGAGCAGCGCTGAGCTTAACTTTATGTGGTGTGATCGTTTTAGACAATGAAATTGATAATAACAACGGTAGTTTCATCATTCCCTTAATTCGCCCGTGCTGCAACCAGGTTTTGTCGTCTCCATTCGGTTGTCACAATAAAATAAATACAAAAATACATTTAAAAATAAAGAAATCTGACAGATTAGGCGTGTCTTATTAATTGAGCGAGCAAATATCCACGTCAAGAATTATTGACATGTGAAAAGAGAATACAGTGGTCCCTCGTTATAACGCCGTTCACCTGTCGTGGCCTCGGAGTCTCGCGGAGTATTTAGTCCAATTTTGCATGCCTTTTTTTTTTACAGTGTTCTGTGTTCTGTGTATCAGTTTATAAGAATCTTGTCGCCCAGAAGAGAAAAGAGCGCAAACAACTACTCATAACTGTGTTTGTCACACGGAAACAAACACCTGCAGCGAGGTGTGAGTGGGAAAAGGCGTCAGGACGCAGAGGCGCGATCTGTGAAATACTGGTCAGTCACTATTAATAATTTCTTATGTGTCCGACCTCGTTCATTGATCGTTAAAATTAATTCATTAGTTCTAAATGCCATCATAATTATTTATAGGAAAACGTTCTATTTTTATTTCTCAAACAAATGTTTGGGCCTGAAAACAGTTTGGTTTTATTTTTCTACTAAGGTTTGAACTTTGAGAGTGTTTACACACGAGAGAAAAGTGAGAAAATGTTCATGCCTGATTGAGAAAGTGTATAAACTGTGTAGTGAGGGGTTTTACAGCTTTGAAACGTCTATAATAATTGTAAAAAAATAACACTGACTACGTCGCGGTTTTGCATATTTCGGGCTCTTTTTTAGAACGTAACTCCAGCGATTAATGAGGGACCACTGTAACACTTTATTGATTATATACTACAAAACAATTGATGCGACGGCCGCTTTTGACACTCTATTGGCACGCGTCATGATTGGTGGAGTTCTTTTTCATTGCCGTCTCCCGGCTTCCATGTCGTAAAATGAGGGTGTGTCTGAAGCGGAGTCTGAATATTTATGGGCGTGTTTATTATAATTACGATTGTTTCCACCTGCCGCATTTATCAAGATCACGTCAGGCGTACGCCAGAAATGGGCAGGTGCGCACTGCTTGATACATGTCACGGCAACTTTGGTGTATTTCAAGTTTACGCCATAAATTTACGCCACAAGTGCGCAACATTGATACATGGCCCAGTGAGTCCACCTTCATTTTGGAAGATTTAGTGACAGAACTAAATGTGACCACCCAACTGTGGTCACATCAGTGCAACTTAAACTCAGCACCATGACATCTGTCAACACAGTAATAGCAAGTAAAACTGTCAGTGGTCTACAAGTTTGGGGACTCAGTTCTGAAATCTATCTCAAAGTGCACCAGGCCTACACACGAGACTTTATTCCAGTCGACAAGTCTCATATCCCTACTAAAGGTAGTGCACTCAAGTGGCCTCATCTACACCACCTGTCAAGCAAGCTACCTCCCCTCCAAGACTGCGAGGTGGGATTGGTGATTGGTTACGACTGTCCAATGGCACTGGCTCTCTTAGAGGTCATCATGGGTGGTGAAAATGAACCCTTCGCTCAAAGGACCGTATTCGGCTGGAGCATTATAGGGTCAGCCAACCCTCATTTGGATAGACAGGGAAACCAAAGCTTCGTGCACTGAGTTGCAGTGAAGGAAATACCAATGCCACATGCCACTGACGTGCTCAAAGTCCTGGAACCAGACTTTAATGAAAGGTGCTATGAGCATAAGTATGTGTCCCAAGATGATGTTCGCTTCATACATTTCCTCAGTAACAACATTAAACAGAAGGAAGACGGACATTACGAGATGCCCCTCCCCTTCAAGGGTGACAGTCCACCATCTCTCCCAAATAATAAGAAGCTGGCTACTGTTCGACTGCAACACCTAAAAGGAGTAACATAGTCAAATGTTCTATCAAACAACAAAGTTTGGTGATGATCGGATCCGGATTCCGGATCTGGTGATCCAGAATATGCAAAAAATATAGGGAAAATAGAAAATGTGTCAGTGTGAGGTGAGGCTAGAGATGCACAACTAACACCAAATTGTAGCTGAATCTGTACTGATTCAGTAAGGTGTCATCAGATTTGATGTAGCTTCAAATGTTATGGAGCTAGATCCAGAAGAAAACCGCCATTACCGAAAAATCGTTTTTATATCAATCAATCAATCAATTTTATTTATATAGCGCCAAATCACAACAAACAGTTGCCCCAAGGCGCTTTATATTGTAAGGCAAAAGCCATACAATAATTACAGAAAAACCCCAACGGTCAAAACGACCCCCTGTGAGCAAGCACTTGGCTACAGTGGGAAGGAAAAACTCCCTTTTAACAGGAAGAAACCTCCAGCAGAACCAGGCTCAGGGAGGGGCAGTCTTCTGCTGGGACTGGTTGGGGCTGAGGGAGAGAACCAGGAAAAAGACATGCTGTGGAGGGGAGCAGAGATCGATCACTAATGATTAAATGCAGAGTGGTGCATACAGAGCAAAAAGAGAAAGAAACACTCAGTGCATCATGGGAACCCCCCAGCAGTCTAAGTCTATAGCAGCATAACTAAGGGATGGTTCAGGGTCACCTGATCCAGCCCTAACTATAAGCTTTAGCCAAAAGGAAAGTTTTAAGCCTAATCTTAAAAGTAGAGAGGGTGTCTGTCTCCCTGATCTGAATTGGGAGCTGGTTCCACAGGAGAGGAGCCTGAAAGCTGAAGGCTCTGCCTCCCATTCTACTCTTACAAACCCTAGGAACTACAAGTAAGCCTGCAGTCTGAGAGCGAAGCGCTCTATTGGGGTGATATGGTACTACGAGGTCCCTAAGATAAGATGGGACCTGATTATTCAAAACCTTATAAGTAAGAAGAAGAATTTTAAATTCTATTCTAGAATTAACAGGAAGCCAATGAAGAGAGGCCAATATGGGTGAGATATGCTCTCTATACAATAACTTTATAATTATATAAAGTTATTGTATAAATTATACAATAACTTTTGAACTAATAAATACATAAAAGTGATTCCAAGTTCTAGTGGTATGTTTTCATGGTCAAGGATGTCAAATATAAAGGAAAGAAAAGTGTATGCATCATAGTTTTGGTTATAACACTGAACTGTTGAATAGATCACTGTGCCAAGGAGGGAATCTCTTCAGGGTCAGTGACCCTATGGCCTTGTTTAGAGAAGTGTTTCATAAATGTTAAAAAATTCATATATTTGCAGTTTAGTTGAATAATAAATTGAATTTTGTCTTATTTGTTTTTGTCTATAAGCACATGCAATATCAATATCAGTGCTCAGATGACAGTAGCTTCTGGGAAAGGTGCAAGTTGCAATAAACTGTGATGCCAAGTGCTAAGGATACATGCTATCCAGTCACAGCAGATGAAACTTTTTTTGAGCAAACATCATTGTTAGACTTTTTTAGGTTCAATGATTCCACGGTGTGTAGATGTTTTGGCGTCAGTGACCCCATGGCCTTGGCGGAGGTTTGCACTCTCTGAGTGCTTCTAGTCTTATCTTATCTTATCTAATTGTAGTGTCCATCCCCATGAAGGCTATTTCTTCTACAGTAGTTACAAATATGTTTTTTATTTTAATGACAAACTTCAGATATTCCTCTAAACTATTGTAAGGATTGAAACATTGCAATTTAAAAAAAATTGTTGTATGGCTGGGGGGCCTGGCTGCCTTTTTGTTTCTGTCCTTTGTTTCTCCTTCCAGGTGGCTTGCATTTGGGACTGAGTGGCTGTGTTGCTGAGGTTATCAGGACCTCACCCTGATCACCTGCGGCTCGTCAGGACTCACAGCTGTGGTGCATCTATATGGATGGGAACATGGTGGCATTTAAGACTGGAGTATACAGTGTGTATTTGCCAGAGACTCGACCTTGTGACCAGACGGGTGAGATCGTCGTCTCGGGAGCCATCTCATCATCAGTGGATGCAGAGAACGTCCAGGGTTTGATGCACGGTCTGTGAAAGAGGAGGGGGTGAGGTCTCACGCTCGTCAGCACACTTCCTGAGGTACGTTAGATTTTGTGACTAACATTTATACAGTCAGTAAATGTGGTGTCCCTCACACCTTTATTATATTGAGCTGTATGTTAGTCATGTATCGGCTTCCACTGCAGTGGAGTTTTGTGAACTGGATGTTCCATGCCTGCAGGTTGGGAAGCTGATTAGTAATCAAGCCAGGAAGTGTTTGCTGTTTGTACACCTTTAAGTGTTCTGTGTGTAGAGTGTGGACTCACATAATGGTTCCTTCTTTCACAGACTCGGTTTGTTGCGGCCACCTGGGGGGTGTCGGCGGGGTCCTTGGGTCCGAACAGCTTCTGGCTCCGGACCGTTAGCGCTGCTGGGAGCGCACCACGCCAGACCGCACTTTCTTTTGTTATTTTTTGTATCACTGTTATGTATTAAATTCAGTTAGCCTTTGTACCGTGCTCTGCTTATTTCATACTGGGTCCTTCAAACGCTGGTCGGTTCTCCGAGCTGCGTCCGACACATAACAAAAATAGTGAATACTCGTATATTGATGCAGATTTATAGTGAAATTAGTTTATTTCCAACCAAATCTACATTGATATCTTAAATTGGAAGAGTATAACTTTACAGTAAAGCTTAACTATTGTGATGTATATCACAATGAATATACCTGGCAAACATTTAAGTTTAAACTCTTTAAAACTCTTTAAAAGTGGTTTGATTGCATCTGTGATTAAGGGGACAGACACTACAACATCTCCTATATCAGATGTAAGGATGCAAATTATGATTCTCACTGTTATATATTCTTTAGTTTAGTGAACAACATGGCCAACGAGAATGACAAAAAGTTGAAAGAATGGTTGAAAAAGTGCCAGCAAAGAATAAAGATAATGAAAGACCCTGAGAAAGTTATGGAAAGTAGGAGAAAGGTCAGAGAGCAGAAGCAATGAGAAAGGAAATCAAGAAAGGAATATCTGGATCAGCATCCACGTATGAAAATGAAACAACAAAAGAAGAAAAAGTTAGAGATGAGAGAATACAGAGCTGGAAGAGCCAGCAGAAATGAAAAAAATGAAATAGTGTCCGTCCCCTAATACTTAGTGTATCACAAAAGGCTTTTGTATAGATTTCAAATGTATATAGCAGGCTAAATAATTAAATGGCTAGAAGAACATGGATTATACTTGACAAATAAATGCCAATTTAGCGTGTTCTGTGGCATTTCTACAAGGTGATCATTTCAGAAGCAAATGTCTTCCAACTTTCTTTAATGCAAACAAATGCCAGGTAATGTAAAGGAGCTCTTGAAATAGCAACTGCTGCTCCATAAATGTTATTTAAATATGAGAAACCCATGCATACTTGACAGAAAGTACCAAAATTATGAATAATTTTAAGGTTTATGCTGAGATTTAGTCCCCAGAACTAATAGAATCATAAAAATGTAGTGTCCATCCCCATTTTTGAGTAAGATATCATAATAGTAAATTGTGACAAAATGAAAAAGAACTGTGCTCTAAAAATGTAGGATAAGAACCAGATTAATGATATATTTAACTTGATTTTGAAACCTGTGTGACCCCAAAATGTGGTAAATACTGTAAAACAGCCGTGACTTTATTTTGTCATAAATGTAAACTACACACGATAAATTCCTCTATAAAATCAGATCCATGGTTTTTTTATTTAATACATTAACAAGAAATAGATAATAAACTGCTATAAAGAGGATTAAATTATTTTTTCTATTTAAAAAATCCTTTTAATGTGCAGCCACAATCCACATTTGATCTGAAAAGAATATTTACAACTGTCATTTATAACTCACTCACTCATTCACTCACTCACTTATCTTCAACCACTCTCCCAGCAGTCACAGGGTGTGAGGCGGGGTAACTGTCATTTCTATGTAGTTTCATTTCTTTGAGCATGTTTTTCTTTGAGGGTATAAAACGTCTTCATGCAGATAAATATGTGAAAATAAATCAACATCCAGCTGACGTCTCTTTCAAGAGCAGAGTTCATGTTCCATCAGGTTCTACCCTTCATGCTTTTAATTTATCATTAGTGAATTTTGATCAGATTTTTTTCACTGTAAACAGTTGTTTGGTTCTGTTTAGCTGTATGTAGAGTATTTATTGATGATTTATTTGTTAGGATCAATGTGTGATTGATTGAATGTGTGGAGGATGTGTTCTTTTACAGGAGCAGCACTCCACGTGTTCATTTGTGATTTTTAAACATTCAATGACAATTTATGCATTTTGTCTCTGATTTACAAGACAGATTAAAAAGAAATAATAAATAGAAAATTTGCAAGACAAGGGGGTGTTGGTCCGGGGGGGGGGGGGGGGTGTCAGGGAAAGTCAGAACCGCCTCTACAGATACTGTGTCGTGTCTTCAACTCGCAGCTGATCGATGGTATTCCTCGTGTCTGCAGCATAATGTCCTGCTGTAGAAGCAGTGTGACCTCGTCCTTGGACAGTCAGACCTCCTTGAAGACTGAGCATGCAGCATTCTGAGGTCCATGTGTGACACTCTGTCCAACCACAGACTGGATCTTGGACTGTTTCTGAGCCCAGAATCTGCTCTTTGGTGGACTGGTGGTGTTTTGGGGGATGCAGACTCTGGACTTGACCTGGGAATAGTCGGACTTTGGGTACATCACAGGACGTTTCCTGCAAATATAAGAATGTTCATCTTTTAGCCTGTTTTAATCAAGTGGATCATCAGTTTACATACAACAAGATGAACACTTCTAACAGCATGCAAGATTCCAAAAATGGATGGACTCACATTTTAAAAATATGTGATTAACTAACTGACAGAATTCAGAGTTAAATGGTCAATGTTTGGACGTATTTAAGAACCAAACTGAAGAACCAGTGCAGGATGACCTTAAATACAACAAGTTCATAAAGACGACTTGACTGACAGTGAGGTGAATTTACACTGAAACATACCTCCTTTCCTTCAGACCATCAGCACAAGAAGTGAGGTCGGGCTGGTTTTTGACACCGAAACTCTTCATTCGAGTGTCAATTTTTGGGAACTCAACTCTCGGCTTGACGTGGGAGTAGTCCGGCTTTTCGTATGTCACAGGACGTTTCCTGTAAATAAAACCAGAATTAACATGCAGGGATGAACAAACATTTGTTGTAAAGGTTCAACAAACCTCAGGACCACAATGACTCAGCTGGAGGCATCAGATAGAAATGTGACATCATCCAGCGTTTTAATCAGGTGCTCTGTCACCACAAACTAAAAGTCTGTCGCCCAACAAGGAAACCATGAAACCACAGAAGAAATAAATCCTGTACTGGTGCTGATCTCCAGAGTCCAGAGTCTGACACTTGATGACCAGGACAAAGGTGCAGCTTTTTCTACTTTTTATGTCAATTTATTACTTCTTTTTTGGTCAACAGACTTTCTGGTCACGGTGACAAATAAACATCTCAAACAGTGACTTTTCCATTTTCAAAGAAAATAATTGCATACAAAACCCTGTTTTTGTTTTCTGAAATGAGAAAATAGATTTTTTCATCATCATCATCATCATCATCATCATCATCATCATCATCATAATAATAATAATAACAGATTGAGGTCATATCATTAAATAATGTGAAAACAGTAACAGGATAGTAAGTAAATAAATAAATCCAAACAATCTGATGGTGGATTCATTTCTTGTGAAATGTACCTTTGTTCCTTCACACTGTCTGCAGATGACAGGAGGACAGACTGTCTCTGTGTGAAGATGGAGATTCTGGACTTCACTTTGGTGTAGTCCGGTTTAGGGGACGTCACAGGAGTTTTCCTGGAAAAATATTTAAATGAATCTCTTAGGTTGTTTTCATGTAAAACTACAAACCTGCTGGAAGAAAGTTGAAATAAACAAGTGATCAGAAAAGACATTTGATTTTATTTATTTATTTTATTTTGTCTTTGTCGGAAAATTATTATTGTGGTTGAGATTATTGCAATTTTTAAATCTAAACAAAAAATACAAACTGATTTTCCATTTGCAAATCAAAACCTAAATACAAGAGCCTGCTTTCATTTTTTAAATATCACAAATACAACATTTCTGTCAAGTTTGACAGTAACAAGAGAAATAATAATAATAATGACAATTAATGAAAAAAACTGAGGCTCATAATTTAGTCTGAAATACAGTTTAGTTTATATTTTAGAGATGTGCAAATTATGAGTTTAAAGCCACCACACTGTTCTTTCTTCTTCAAGAAAGAACAGTTGTTGTGTGGGCCGCTGAAGAGGAGGTACTGCTGGCCCACCACCACCAGAGGGCGCCCTGCCTGGAGTGCGGGCTCCAGGCACCAGAGGGCGCTGCCGCCTTATGGGAGTAGCCTGGGTGACAACTGTCACCCATCACCAGACACAGTTGTTCCACTCAGCACAGAGGTATATCAGGAGGACGGCGTCTCCACCTCAGTGCCGAGATATCGCCTTACGTTAGAGGTAACAATTCTCTGCTACATTATATTGTCTCTCTGAGTTTTGCAGAACAGCTGACTACTAAAAGATAAGTACTCACCTTTCTGCAGTATTGACGTGAGGTGGAGTCAGCTTCTTCCCTCTCTGTGTACTGGGTGCAGCCGCATCCACACCTGTGTGTTTGTTCTCTTGCCAGCAGTACCGGATCCGACGAGCGGAGGCAGTGGCCACCTGGGAATTCGGGACTTGGCGGTTCCAGTATTTCCAGGGTTCGGTGGCAGGGGAAATCTGGGTGGTTCCGGCTCGACTTGGACGGACGTCTCCTACCTTCGAGCCTGCCCACACGACACCAGTGGAATTCGGTGTAAACCCAAATTGTCAATTGTTGTATTGGTTGTGCACTTTCACGACAGTAAAACTTGTTATTTACTTTCTCCATTGTCCGTTCATTGCGCCCCCTGTTGTGGGTCCGTGTTCCAACACTTTCACAACAGGATATCTCGGCCACCGTCATGGACCCCGAGGGGCGTCAACCGGCTGTTGAACGGCCAATGGAAGACCAAGGCGCGTCGGCAGCTTCGGGAGGGGTAATCGGTGAGTTGCAGCGGATCCTCACCGCTTTCACCTCTCGGATCGATTTAATGACCGAGCAGCACGTTCTCCTAAACCGCAGGGTGGAGGCTCTCGCCCCACAAGTGGAGGCGCGCCCTTCGGGCGCCGCTGCGGCTCTCCCTCCCGAGGACCCTGCGCGTGAAAGTGACGTTCCACTGGTCGTTCAACGGTCCCTTCCTCCGTCCCCAGAAGCATACATAAGCCCCCCAGAACCGTACGGAGGCTGTGTGGAGACGTGCGCGGATTTTCTGATGCAGTGTTCGCTCGTCTTCGCACAGCGTCCCGTGATGTACGCGACTGATGCTAGCAAAGTAGCTTATGTAATAAATCTGCTTCGCGGGGAGGCACGCGCTTGGGCTACAGCGCTCTGGGAGCAGAACTCACGGCTCCTTCATACATACGTTGGGTTTGTACGGGAGCTCAGAACGGTGTTCGACCATCCCAACAGAGGAGAGTCCGCTTCAACCGCGCTACTGTCAATGAGACAGGGGCGTCGGAGCGCAGCTGCCTATGCAGTCGCCTTCCGCATCGCGGCGGCGAGATCCGGCTGGAATAGCACTGCCCTCCGCGCCGCCTTTGTAAACGGACTGTCATTGGTCCTAAAAGAGCACCTGGTGGCGAAGGACGAACCGCGGGATTTAGACGGGCTCATCGATCTGGTCATACGACTCGACAACCGGTTAGAAGAACGCCGTCGGGAACGAGGCGAAGGGCGTGGCCAGGCACGCGTCGCCCCTCTCCCTTCCGGTTCCGATCGAGCTCCGCCTTCCCCACGCTCCACAGCCCCTGCGCTCCGTGGGGTCACAGCTCCCCCTACTGACGAAGCTAGGGACACGAGTAGGGCAACATTTAGGGCACCAGATGCACAGAGGAGATGGACCCACGGAGCGTGTCTTGTTTGTGGTTCAATAGAGCACCATGTGAGAGACTGCCCCGAGCGGTCAAACGCCAAACGCCCGCCCCTAGAGACTGGGCCAGGGGTGGGCCAAAACATTCATGTGGGACACACCCACATTGCTACACGACTCCCAGTCACGATCCTGTATGAGGATTCAACCCTGAAGGCCCCAGCACTGGTGGACACGGGCTCTGAGGGGAATCTGCTTGACAGTAGATGGGCCAGGGAGATAGGGCTCCCTCTGGTGGCTCTTACCTCGCCTGTGCAGGTTCGGGCACTAGATGGCTCCCTACTCCCACCAATCACGCATAAGACACCTCCAGTAACTCTGGTGGTGTCAGGTAACCACCGGGAGGTGATCGAGTTCTTTGTGACTCAGGCCACCTCCCGTGTGGTTTTGGGGTTTCCATGGATGCTAAAGCACAATCCCCGGATCGATTGGCCGTCCGGGGTAGTGGTTCAGTGGAGCGAAACCTGCCATCGGGAGTGTCTAGGTTCCTCGGTTCCTCCCGGCTCCCAAGCTAAGGAGGAGGTCCGAGTCCCGCCCAATCTGAAGGCGGTGCCGGCGGAGTACCATGACCTCGCTGACGTGTTCAGCAAGGATCTGGCTCTCACGCTTCCTCCCCACCGCCCGTATGATTGTGCCATTGATTTGGTTCCAGGCAGCGAGTTCCCGTCCAGTAGGCTGTACAACCTCTCACGGCCGGAGCGTGAATCAATGGAGACCTACATCCGGGACTCATTAGCTGCCGGGTTGATCCGGAATTCCACCTCTCTGATGGGTGCTGGTTTCTTTTTTGTGGGTAAAAAGGATGGCGGGCTTCGTCCATGCATTGATTATAGGGGGTTGAACGAAATCACGGTTCGCAATCGATACCCGTTGCCCCTGTTGGATTCGGTGTTCACCCCCTTGCATGGAGCCAAAATCTTCACCAAACTTGATCTTAGGAATGCGTATCATTTGGTTCGGATCCGGAAGGGAGACGAATGGAAGACGGCATTTAACACCCCGTTGGGCCATTTTGAGTACCTGGTCATGCCGTTCGGTCTCACTAATGCTCCCGCGATCTTCCAAGCGTTGGTAAATGATGTCCTGCGGGACTTCCTGCACCGGTTCGTCTTCGTGTATCTGGACGATATACTCATCTTTTCCCCGGATCCTGAGACTCATGTCCGGCATGTCCGTCAGGTTCTGCAGCGGTTGTTGGAGAACCGCCTGTTTGTGAAGGGCGAGAAGTGTGAATTCCACCGCACTTCTTTGTCCTTCTTGGGGTTTATCATCTCCTCTAACTCCGTCGCCCCTGATCCGGCCAAGGTTGCGGCGGTGAGAGATTGGCCCCAACCTACAAGCCGTAGGAAGCTGCAACAGTTCCTCGGTTTTGCTAATTTCTATAGGAGGTTCATTAAGGGCTATAGTCAGGTAGTTAGCCCCCTGACAGCCCTGACCTCACCAAAAGTCCCCTTCACCTGGTCGGATCGGTGCGAAGCCGCGTTCAAGGAGTTGAAACGGCGCTTCTCGTCTGCACCAGTTCTGGTGCAGCCCGATCCTAGCCGCCAGTTAGTGGTTGAAGTGGATGCCTCGGACTCAGGGATAGGAGCGGTGCTCTCCCAGAGCGGGAAGACCGATAAGGTCCTTCACCCGTGTGCCTATTTTTCTCGCAGGTTGACCCCCACTGAACGGAACTATGATGTCGGCAATCGGGAACTCCTTGCTGTGAAAGAGGCCCTCGAAGAGTGGAGACATCTGTTGGAGGGAACAGCCGTGCCATTCACGGTTTTCACTGACCATCGGAACCTGGAGTATATCAGGACCGCCAAGCGGCTGAACCCCAGGCAAGCCCGCTGGTCACTGTTCTTTGGCCGTTTTGACATCCGGATTACCTACCGTCCCGGGACCAAGAATCAGAGGTCGGATGCATTGTCCCGGGTGCACGAAGACGAAGTCAAAACGGAACTGTCGGATCCCCCGGATCCCATCATCCCGGAGTCCGCTATCGTGGCCGCCCTCACCTGGGACGTGGAGAAGACCGTCCGGGAGGCCTTGACCCGTGTCCCGGACCCCGGAAACGGACCAAAGAACAGACTATACGTCCCACCAGAGGCTAGGGCTGCAGTCCTGGACTTCTGTCACGGTTCTAAGCTCTCCTGTCACCCAGGGGTGCGAAGGACCGTGACAGTCGTCCGGCAACGCTTCTGGTGGGCATCCCTGGAGGCCGACGTCCGGGACTACGTCCAGGCCTGTACCACCTGCGCCAGGGGCAAGGCCGACCACAGAAAGACCTCAGGGCAGCTACAGCCACTGCCCGTGCCTCATCGCCCCTGGTCCCACATCGGTCTGGACTTCGTCACAGGTCTCCCGCCGTCCCAGGGAAACACCGTCGTCTTCACGATAGTGGACCGTTTCTCCAAGGCGGCCCACTTCGTGGCCCTCCCGAAGCTCCCAACAGCCCAGGAGACAGCGGACCTCCTGGTCCACCACGTCGTCCGTCTGCATGGCATACCATCAGACATCGTCTCCGATCGCGGTCCCCAGTTCACCTCACATGTCTGGAGGAGCTTCTGCCGGGAACTGGGGGCCACGGTCAGCCTCTCGTCTGGGTACCACCCCCAGACCAACGGGCAGGCAGAGCGGGCGAATCAGGAACTGGAGCAGACACTTCGCTGTGTGACAGCCGCGCACCCGACGGCCTGGAGTACCCACCTGGCCTGGATCGAGTACGCCCACAACAGCCAAGTGTCATCAGCCACCGGCCTCTCCCCGTTTGAGGTGTGCTTGGGGTATCAGCCCCCCTTGTTTCCGGTGGTTGAGGGAGAGGTCGGTGTGCCCTCGGTCCAGGCCCACCTACGGAAGTGCCGTCGGGTGTGGCGGGCCGCCCGCTCTGCCTTGTTGCAGGCCCGGACGAGGGCGAAGAAACATGCAGACCGGCGGCGAGCCCCGGCCCCCAAGTATCGTCCTGGGCAGGAGGTCTGGTTGTCCACCAAGGACATTCCTCTACAGGTTGACTCACCAAAACTCCAAGAACGGTACATCGGACCTTATAAGATCCTCAAGGCCATCAACCCCGCCGCAGTGAGGCTCCAGCTTCCGGCCTCACTGCGGATCCATCCAGTTTTTCATGTTTCCCGGATCAAGCCTCTTCACACCTCACCCCTCTGCACCCCGGGTCCGGCGCCGCCTCCTGCCCGGATCATCGACGGAGCACCGGCTTGGACTGTCCGCCGGCTCCTTGATGTCCGTCGGATGGGCCGGGGTTTTCAGTATCTGGTGGACTGGGAGGGGTACGGACCCGAGGAGCGCTCCTGGGTGAAGAAGGGCTTCATCCTGGACCCGGCCCTCCTGGCCGACTTCTACCGTCGCCATCCGGACAAGCCCGGTCGTGCGCCAGGAGGCGCCCGTTGAGGGGGGGGTCCTGTTGTGTGGGCCGCTGAAGAGGAGGTACTGCTGGCCCACCACCACCAGAGGGCGCCCTGCCTGGAGTGCGGGCTCCAGGCACCAGAGGGCGCTGCCGCCTTATGGGAGTAGCCTGGGTGACAGCTGTCACCCATCACCAGACACAGCTGTTCCACTCAGCACAGAGGTATATCAGGAGGACGGCGTCTCCACCTCAGTGCCGAGATATCGCCTTACGTTAGAGGTAACGATTCTCTGCTACATTATATTGTCTCTGAGTTTTGCAGAACAGCTGACTACTAAAAGATAAGTACTCACCGTTCTGCAGTATTGACGTGAGGTGGAGTCAGCTTCTTCCCTCTCTGTGTACTGGGTGCAGCCGCATCCACACCTGTGTGTTTGTTCTCTTGCCAGCAGTACCGGATCCGACGAGCGGAGGCAGTGGCCACCTGGGAATTCGGGACTTGGCGGTTCCAGTATTTCCAGGGTTCGGTGGCAGGGGAAATCTGGGTGGTTCCGGCTCGACTTGGACGGACGTCTCCTACCTTCGAGCCTGCCCACACGACACCAGTGGAATTCGGTGTAAACCCAAATTGTCAATTGTTGTATTGGTTGTGCACTTTCACGACAGTAAAACTTGTTATTTACTTTCTCCATTGTCCGTTCATTGCGCCCCCTGTTGTGGGTCCGTGTTCCAACACTTTCACAACAACAGTTTTATTTTTATTTGAGAAATATCCTAAATTGAGTTGTTCCCGTGGTTTTTTGTTGACTGTTGTAATGCAGGTCTCTGAGGATCAATAATATTTGCTTTTCTTATTAAACGGTGATTTCAAAACCATTATATTTACACCAGAAATGTGAACTGGCTCAGTGGAAAGTTTCTTACTTCATCTGTGCAGGAGCAGCTTCTCCTCCTGATGGTTTCTTTGAATCCTCACTTACTCCAGTGTAAAGAACAAACATCAGAAACCCTGCCTTATTTTTCAGAAACAGAAGAAGAACCTGGACTGAACTCATACCTTTGACCTTGGCTGGACACTGGAATGGGTACTGGACTCTGCACTGGGCTGGACATTGGACTGGGCACAGGCCTGGATACTGGACTGGGCACTGGGCTATGCACTGGAATGGGTTTTGGGCTGGACACTGGATTGGACACTGGGCTATGCACTGGACTGGGTATTGGGCTGGACACTGCACTGAGCACAGGGCTCAATACTGGACTGGGTATTGGGCTGGACAATGGGCTGGTCTCTGGGCTGGTTGGAAGGCTATCTTCCAGGATTGAAGATGTTTCTGATGAAATTCCTTTCCCAAAGTACAATTCTCCAGGAGTGAAGTAGTCCTGGAGGGGCCACATCTTGGACAGTGGGCTGGACAGTGGGCTGGGTATTGGGCTGGTCTCTGGGGTGGTTGGAAGGCTATCTTACAGGACTGAAGATGTTTCTGATGAAATTCCTTTCCCAAAATAGAATTCCTCAGGAGTGAAGTAGTCCTGGAGGGGCAGCAACAATGGGCTAGGCACAGTGCTTGTCACTGGGCTGGGTACTGGGCTGGACAATGGGCTGGTCTCCGGGCTGGTTGGAAGGCTGTCTTCCAGGATTGATGATGTTTCCGATGAAATTCCTTTCCCAAAGTAGAACTCCTCAGGAGTGAAGTAGTCCTGGAGGGGCAGCATTTTCACCTGCAAACAAACACATCAGTCACTTGGCACACCCTGCCAGAGGTGTGCCAAGCATGCTCTCTCTTACTGCACTGTGCATGCACAGTCGCTTGCAGAGGCAACTGCAAGTGCAGTAAAGCTGGCCTTTGTTGCACTTCATTGTGCAAATGTCAGGGAGGCTGCACAAACAGACTCAGAAACAGAATAGCCTTTATTGTCATTGTAATTTGCATTACAACGAGATTTGAGTGTAACTCAAAAAAGGTGCTTTCCGTGGTGCGAGTAATTTTTAGCCAAATAAAAGATAGTGAAATTTAACAGTAAATTATTCAGAATATATGTACAACTAATATAAACATAAGGTAAAATAAAATAAAATGAAATGTGGACCAAGTAAAATGTAAAACGAGAATTATATACAACTGCGGAATCATATTTCTCAGGAATATTACACATGGTTTACAGATATTGCACAAGAAACTTGAAAAGTGCGGATTAAAGTGGCTTGTTATTGTTGAGTGCAGTGATCGCTCTGGGGAGAAAGCTGTCCCTGAGTCTGTTTGTCCTAGTTTTGTTTGACCTATACCGTCGGTTGGAGGGTCGTAGGTCAAACAGGTGGTTGCTGGGGTGGGATGTGTCTTGCTGATGCTGGCAGCTCTGCTGAGGTAGCGAGAGCTGGCAATGTCTTCCAGGCTGGGCAGAGAGCAGCCAGTGATCCCCTGGGCCATTTTGATCACCCTGTGCAGCGCTCTCCTGTCTGCTGCTGAGCACCCCCCGTATCACGCTGTGATGCAGTACGTCAGGATGCTCTCGATGGTGGCTGTGTAGAACAACACCAGCAGCTTCTCCTCCAGATTGTTTCTCCTGAGCACCCTCAGGAAGTGGAGTCGCTGCTGGGCTTTCTTCACCACCACTGTGGTGTTGACAGTCCAGGAGAGGCTGTCAGAGAGCTGCACTCCCAGGAACCTGATGGAGCTGACCCTTTCCACACAGTCCCCTTGGATGTAGAGCGGGGCTGGGTCAGCCCTGTTCTTCCTGAAGTCCAGGATTATTTATTTTGTTTTTGTGGTGTTCAGCGGCAGGTTGTTAGCTGAACACTACGCTGTCAGTCGATTGACCTCGTCTCTGCAGTCAGTCTCATCCCCCCTGAGATGAGCCCAATCACGGTGGTGTCATCCGCAAACTTTATGATGGTGTTTGTGGGATGGGTCGGAGAGCAGTTGTGTGTGTAAAGGGTGAACAGGAGGGGGCTCAGTACACAGCCTTGAGGGGAACCGGTGCTGAGTGTGATGGTGGAGGAAAGGAGGGGGCCAAGTTCACGGACTGTGGGCGGTTTGTGAGGAAGTCCTTGATCCACTGGCAGATGGGGGTGGAGATGCCCAGATGTGTCAGTTTCTGGACCAGGATCTCTGGGATGATGTAGTTGAAGGCTGAGCTGAAGTCCAGGAAGTGCATCCTCACATAGCTCCCCTGGTGCTCCAGGTGGCTCAGCGCGGTGTGGAGAGCTGTGGTGATAGCATCCTCTGTGGAGCGGTTTGCGCTGTAGGGAAACTGGTGGGGGTCCAGAGTGGGAGGCAGACAGGCTCTGATGTGCTGAGAGACCAGTCTTTCAAAGCACTTCATGACCACAGGCGTAAGTGCAACAGGCCTGTAGTCATTTATGCTCTCCACTGCTGACTTCTTTGGGACTGGAATGATGGAGGATTTGAGGCAGTGTGGAATGATAGCCTGCGACAGGGACAGGTTGAAGATGCGGGTGAAAACTCCAGCCAGTTGGACAGCACACGCTTTGAGTACCTTTCCAGGTACACCATCAAGGCCGGCCGCCTTCCTGGAGTTCACCGCCTTCAGCACACGTCTCACTTCGTGTTCCTGAAGTGTTAGCGTGCTAGTGCTGGAGGGTGGTGGGTGTGGAGTTGCTGCTGGTCTGTCTGCTTCGAAGCGGGCAAAGAAGCGGTTCAGCTCCTCTGCCAGTGAGGTGTCAAACCTAGCATTTCCTGGGTTGTTGCTTCTGTAGTTGGTTATATGATTTATTCCCTGCCACATCCTTCTGATATCATTTACAGCGACGTGGTCCTCTATCTTTTTCTTGTAGGCAGCCTTGACCTCTCTGATGTCTCTTTTCAGATCGGACCTGGCCGCGCTGTACAGGGCCCTGTCCCCTGATTTAAAGGCGGTGTTGTGGCTTTTTAATAGGGACTGGACCGCACTGTTCATCCAGGGCTTCTGGTTTGGAAAAACCCTGACCCTTTTGTTGATGGTGACAGTGTCAACACAGTTCTTAATGTAAGAGAGTATGGTGTTGGTGTCCTCCTGCAGGTTGTGGCTGGAAAATGAATTCCATACAGTCCGTGGGAAGCAGTCCTGTAGCTGGGAGAGCACTCCCTCAGGCCAGGTTTGGATTGTCTTCCGGTGTGGCTTTGTTCGCCTCAGCAGGGGGTGTAGGTGGGGGTGAGGGACAGGCGGAGATGGACAGATCCAGTGAGATGGGGAAGGGGGGTGACTTTGTACGCGTGTTTTATGTTTGAGTAGACATGGTCGAAAGTGTTTTCCCCTCTGGTGGCACACTTCACATACTGGACGAACTTCGGGAGCACAGTCTTTAAACGGCAACCCATAAGTCCAGATTCTATGTTACCAAAGCTTGTCACCATTTCAGTGGAAACATACAGTAGTGTTCAGAATAATAGTAGTGCTATGTGACTAAAAAGATTAATCCAGGTTTTGAGTATTTTTCTTATTGTTACATGGGAAACAAACTACCAGTAGATTCAGTAGATTCTCACAAATCCAACAAGACCAAGCATTCATGATATGCACACTCTTAAGGCTATGAAATTGGGCTATTAGTAACAAAAAGTAGAAAAGGGGGTGTTCACAATAATAGTAGCATCTGTTGTTGACGCTACAAACTCAAAACTATTATGTTCAAACTGCTTTTTTTTTAGCAATTCTGTGACTCACTAAACTAGTATTTAGTTGTATAACCACAGTTTTTCATGATTTCTTCAAATCTGCGAGGCATTAATTTTGTTGGTTTGGAACCAAGATTTTGCTGGTTTACTAGTGTGCTTGGGGTCATTGTCTTGTTGAAACACCCATTTCAAGGGCATGTCCTCTTCAGCATAAGGCAACATGACCTCTTCAAGTATTCTGACATATCCAAACTGATCCATGATACCTGGTATGCGATATATAGGCCCAACACCATAGTAGGATAAACATGCCTATATCATGATGCTTGCACCACCATGCTTCACTGTCTTCACTGTGAACTGTGGCTTGAATTCAGAGTTTGGGGGTCGTCTCACAAACTGTCTGCGGCCCTTGGACCCAAAAACAACAATTTTACTCTCATCAGTCCACAAAATATTCCTCCATTTCTCTTTAGGCCAGTTGATGTGTTCTTTGGCAAATTGTAACCTCTTCTGCACATGTCTTTTTTTAACAGAGGAACTTTGCGGGGGATTCTTGCAAATAAATTAGCTTCACACAGGCGTCTTCTAACTGTCACAGCACTTACAGGTAACTCCAGACTGTCTTTGATCATCGTGGAGCTGATCAATGGGTGAGCCTTTGCCATTCTGGTTATTCTTCTATCCATTTTGATGGTTGTTTTCCATTTTCTTCCACGCGTCTCCGGGTTTTTTTTTTGTCCATTTTAAAGCATTGGAGATCATTGTAGATGAACAGCCTATAATTTTGTGCACCTGCGTATAAGTTTTCCCCTCTCCAATCAACTTTTTAATCAAACTACGCTGTTCTTTTGAACTTCTTGAACATCCCATTTTCCTCAGGCTTTCAAAGAGAAAAGCATGTTCAACAGGTGCTGGCTTCATCCTTAAATAGGGGACACCTGATTCACACCTGTTTGTTCCACAAAATTGACGAACTCACTGATTGAATGCCACACTACTATTATTGTGAACACCCCCTTTTCTACTTTTTTTTTTTACTAATAGCCCAATTTCATAGCCTTAAGAGTGTGCATATCATGAATGCTTGGTCTTGTTGGATTTGTGAGAATCTACTGAATCTACTGGTACCTTGTTTCCCATGTAACAATAAGAAATATACTCAAAACCTGGATTAATCTTTTTAGTCACATAGCACTACTATTATTCTGAACACTACTGTACATTACACAGAATGAATGGAAGTTCTGAAACTAAAATCTAGTATCTATTTTTAGGAATTTGCTGCTCAGTTCTCTGTTGACATTGATTTTATATTTTCCATAAAGTAGGTTTACTGGTCGAACACCCAAAGGAACACGAGTAATTCCAATACTCATGTATGCATCAGGATTGTAATCTCAGATAGGAAATGGTTTTTATGTACTTCATGTATTTGCTACAAATAAGCTGATACACAAATTTCTAATGATGATGCCTATTGTCTGCTCGGAAGGTTGATGTTCTAGAAGTAGTATGTAAGGTTACCCGCACCTGTTGTTCTTTTGGTATTGTTTGTTGGTAATAGTCAATAAGTCTGATTTGTCCAAACTAACCTGGCACATGTATATGTATATAAGTTTGCATTGATTGTAGTTTAAGAAGTTCTTTATTTAAATATTTATCCAAGAGAAGTTGCCTCATCACAATGACAGTGGAACTTCTAGTTTACACCGTGCAGCTGCTGTGAGTCAAACTTGGCTAAGATTCCAAAAGTCACATATACAGCCAAAGAATGTCAAAAAGACATTTCTGTCACTCCAAAATGCTTACTACTGTGTATTGCAAATTAATTTGGAACAAAAACAACCAAGATATGATCTCGCACTTTGCCAAGGCAATAAAAATAAGAAATTTGGCTGAAATTTTCAGTTTAGCTTTATATAAACACCAGAAACCTACTTGTCATCCACAAAAATGTTGAAAAAGAGGTATTACACTTTAAATTGTATCAAGTAGTTACCGAGATATGACGTTTTTCCTGTTTCGAGGCGGTCATCTAGGATTTTGCGCATACCGGACACCAGGGGGGAGTGCCACTTTGTATGCGGTGGTTTTTGAAATGTACTGAGTCATATCTGCCACCATGCCAAATTATTAAAACTTGTCACCAAGTGCACAATTTTTACAGGTTCCCTCCCAGCTAAAAAATGGGTCTTAGTATTCATGTTCAGTATATTTGAGACAAATTTAACACCAATAGTGCAAAAGATAACTGAAACAATCATGCAAATGGTGATACAAGCACCAAAGTTGGCACAAATACTCCTTAGACATTACTCTTTTGAAAAAAACGACTGGCCACTTGAATTTTCAATAGGCGGCCAGGTAGGGGTCAATTGAAGAATTACACAGGGGTCAAAATTAAAAATGCTAAAATCATTTTGAAAAGTACACCACATTATTTGTCTGATTGTAAAGATTCCAAAAAGGTATAGTTTGGACTATCTGTGACTGAATGATCAGGAGTTATGGGGTAAAAACAGTAAAAATGGTGACAAAAGTCAGTTTCAGTTTGTACAGGGGTAAAAAATTAAAGTTCCTTCAATTTTGGTAAAAAATGATGCAAATCATTGGTTGAGCTAATAGGATTAATAAATGGAATAGTTTTGATTGTGTTGAATGTTTGGTCTCCAAAGTAAAGGTCAGACAAGGTCATGTCCATTGGATTCTATGACATATGTGGAAACATATGTAACATAAGTTTCCCTGTAACACGGTAACTAAGCATGATACATGGTCCAAACTATTCCTTTTTAAAACCCTGTTAACGCAACTAATAATTTGGTGGTAATAAGCCTGGCAGGCACTGAGGATGTCATCATAAAGAGGCTTGTGTTGTGTGTTGGGGGGTGTGGCTGGACATTTTGGTGTTCTTTTCTTTTCTTTGCTCTCCAGGTGGTATGAAAACTGATTTGTCTGTGGAGAAGGTGCTGGCTGAAGAGTCCTTCACCCTCATCAACGTTATGTGCAGCACCTGTGGATGGTGCTCACATGCAACCTTAAAGACTTTCAGCTGAAGCAGATAATTAGATGGCGTTCTGCATTTAAGTCATGTGTGATTCAAGCAGAATTGCCGGGAACTCGACCTTGTGATGTTCGTTTGTGAGACGCTGAGGACCACGCCTGGGTTCCTTCCCACTGTGGCCAAGTGCTTGCTCATAGGGGGTCGTTTTGACCGTTGGGGTTTTTCATAATTATTGTATGGCCTTGCCTTACAATATGGAGCGCCTTGGGGCAACTGTTTGTTGTGATTTGGCGCTATATAAGAAAAAAGTTGATTGATTGATTGATTGAAAAGGTGTTTTGGACTTTGGGTGGAAAGTGTATCAACCTGGACTCCTGGTGTTCACCGAGGCCGAAATCTGCTTACTACTGGAGCTGTGTCTGCGTCCTCCTCTGTGTTCCAGCAGTCAGCGCTGGGACGTGTCTCTGCTGCATGTCCGAGCAGAGATCTGGATCTGAAAACAGAAGCGTGCACTCCGACCTTCTGTTCAGATCTCCGTGCACATGTTGGTGGATCCACCTGCTTTGGTTGCTCCTACAGAACAAATGAGGAATGGATCATCTCTTTCAGCACCAGAATCCTCACTGTCTGTTTCAGACTCTGACAACGTGCTGCACGCTCCATCTTCCTCTATAGTTCAAAAAATAAAATGAAAATGAAACGCTTGCTCCACATTCATAAAATGGCTCATTTTTACAAAAAACCCAAACAACAACAAAACACTAACCACACACCACCAGTAACCCTTTCCACCAGTAATAAAGAGAAAGCAAACACACAATCAGACCCACGTGGGGTATGTGGGCTGTGATCAAACACACGTGGGGTTAGTGACTTCTGATTGGTGGAAAATTCATGAGCCAGCCAATCAATGAGGAAGAAGGAGTCATATTTCTTCCCACTGCTGTCACTGCTGCAGTAGAAAAGGAAATGATCCTTTTGGCTGCATATGTGTACAGAAACGCGCAGTGAAAAATGACAATAATATTCATGAAAACAGATGGTGTCAAAAAAATACTCATAAGTCAAGTTACACTAGGCCTGTTAACAAAATTTAAAAAGTGCTATAAAGGTTGAAGTCTCCATGTTCAACATGCATTTAAAGGGAGCCTCAGATTTCAGCACATATTGAGTGTTATGTCCGCTTAATTAGCTCATGTGACCTTTTACGGGAGGGCACGTCATTCGACTCCAGAGGGTTAAAAGATAAAGGCAATGTCAAAAAAAAAGTCTTCTCAAACCAAGTAATGGACAGTTGGAATGCACTTGGAGAGGATGTCGTCATGGTACCAACCCTGGAAGCTTTTAAGAGATCCCTGCTGGGTGGACCAGTGGGATAACTGACAAAGTAACAAAGGCAGTAACCATGACACAGCGTCAGTCGTCTGTCTGTCCATCGTCGTTGTTGTTCTGCATCATTCACATAAAAAATAATTAATGAATTAAAATAAACTTC
This sequence comes from Thalassophryne amazonica, assembly GCF_902500255.1. Taxonomy (NCBI): domain Eukaryota; kingdom Metazoa; phylum Chordata; class Actinopteri; order Batrachoidiformes; family Batrachoididae; genus Thalassophryne; species Thalassophryne amazonica. Next base: position 837,320 of record NC_047107.1, on the reverse strand, counting down.
TTCCTCAGTTGTTGTTTTCCTTGCTTTGACAAATTTTGGTGGGTACTGATCATAACAGACCAGGAACATCACATTTTATTAAATGTTCTGGCCCAGTCATCCAGCCATCACAATTCGGCCCTTATCAAAGTCACTCAAATCTTTGTGTTCCCATTTTTCCGACTTCCAACACATCAAGGACAAAATGTTCACTTGCTGTCTAATCTATCCCACCCACTGTCAGGTGCCACTGTTCTTTGGGTCCTGAGGACCAGGGCTGGCAAACACTGGTTTAGAGGAAGTGGGCACTGGGCATAAAAATAGCATCTGTGTTTGGTGGAAACTAGCAATGATACCTGCATTGGGCTGTGTGCTGCTTTACGGTGGGTGGACATGGTTGCAAAATGCCTTCAGTGTTCTGGTTCTTCCTCGGAAAGACTTCAGCTTCTTCCTTTAAGGTAAATTTATTTATACAATACCAAATCAGAACAAATGCCAGTCTAAGGTACTACACACTGATGAGCATGAACATTGGGAACAGTGATGAGGAAAAGCTCCCTCAGGTGTTTATTATTATTATGAAACCTAAAGCAGAGCAGAATGATTCCATTTATTCTTCAACAATCAGTGTCACAGATGAGGGTTTAGAACCCCCTGTGACAGTGTAGGTACCAGAGCTTCCTGGAGTTACTTTGGAGACAATCTACATTAAAGTGTCCACATACAACAGGGTATGAGCCAGGGGTGTGCTGGGAACATTTTTCAGCCCAGGAGTTTCATATCCAACCGGCCCATAAACCGCCAGCACACAGAGATATTAACAGTTCTGCTGTGGCATTTAAATCCAGCATTTATGTGCTGACTGACTGTGAAAATTGGGTGGCTTATAATAGAAAGTAAAAGTTAGTTAAAACAAGAACGGTATTGTTAACTCGCCAGTGCACCACCTTTAGGCTGGGCTTACACTGCGATTTGTGGCCCTTTTTCAGCCGATTTTTCACTCGTGCAAGAATTTTTTGGATCGCGCTGAGTTTCAGCTTAATCGTGCATCCTGCATTGTGCAGTCTACATTCAGGGTTTTCACGTATCCCATAATCCCTTGCCTGCCAGAGAGTCAAACAACATAGAGAATCCACATGATGACAATTGCAAATGAATATTATATTACAAAAATGTGATTTTTTTTATACTTTTCATCACATTAATAAGAGACTGCTGCATGATACCCTGAAAACTTGCTAAAACAATTATAACAAAAAAATCTGTGTTTGCTACGTTTAATCTGTGTGGAATTTAATAAGCGCAAACCGAATTTCAGACATATTATATATTAGTCTGGAACAAAGAGGACAAACAGTGTTGTAAAGAACAATAATCAAGACGTTAAAGAGCAAACTTCACTTTCCCCCAGAACGACATGATCAGGAAGTGATTGTAGCTCACAGCAGCTCCCACTGAAAATAACGGAGAGACAGACTGTGATTCTCACATGTTTACATAAAACAAACACAATAACAACGTCTATAAACCCAGAGAATATATTCATGAGAGTTTTAGGCACAATATAAAAATAGTTTTATGTCCGTGTTGTCCGTGTGCAGCGGTTAAAATGCAGCATGATCAGAGAGTCTCAATGCAGTTCTCAATGTTACTGAGATCTCGCAGCGCGGCGAACTCTCCGAGGTTTTGTGGGATTTGAAACCTGAAAAGCCTCAATAGAGTAACGGGCTGCGTTTAACATCTCACGACCACCTCCCGATGGGAAATCGTATGGTCGGATGAAAATCAAACCTGTTTGTTATTTTGGTCGGCGGTCGTGACTCGTGAGGGTTCCGCGCTGTTGAAGCAGCACTACAAGCATCTACGCGCTGATTACCTCACGCACTGTGCATGTGCAAACACCGGAGAGAGCAAACAGTGATCTCATGTAAAGTCTAGTTTTTTTTTTTGGCTGGTGGTTGGCTCTCACTGCGGGATTGTATCACTTCCTGTTCCGGAGCACAGCGGTGTTTTGCTGTATCTGTTAGCTGTTTAATCTGTGTAGTTAGATTGATCTAGATAACGATTTGTTTCACAGTGTAATCTTCACGTGCCTTAACTAAAGCACTCCCTCTGCTGAATCACCTCTAAATTATTTACACATTATTCACTTTGTGTGTTTTTAGGAATCTGCTAGCTTAGCGCAGCTACTAGCTCTTAGCCGGTTTAGCATGGCGGCTTCTCCTGTCTCTCCCGCACTTTTCTGCTCTGGGTGTGAAATGTTTAGTTATTCCTCGGCCTCCTTTAGCAGTAACGGTACTTGTAATAAGTGTAGCTTATTCGTAGCTTTGGAGGCCAGGCTGGGCGAATTGGAGACTCGGCTCCGCACCGTGGAAAATCCTACAGCTAGCCAGGCCCCTGTAGTCGGTGCGGACCAAGGTAGCTTAGCCACCATTAGCTGTCCCCCAGCAGATCCCAAGCAGCTGGGAAAGCAGGCCGGCTGGGTGACTGTGAGGAGGATGCGTAGTTCTAAACAGAAGCCCCGTGTACACCGCCAACCCGTTCACATCTCTAACCGTTTTTCCCCACTCGGCGACACACCCGCCGAGGATCAAACTCTGGTTATTGGTGACTCTGTTTTGAGAAATGTTAAGTTAGCAACACCAGCAACCATAGTCAATTGTCTTCCGGGGGCCAGAGCAGGCGACATTGAAGGAAATTTGAAACTGCTGGCTAAGGCTAAGCGTAAATTTGGTAAGATTGTAATTCACGTTGGCAGTAATGACACCCGGTTACGCCAATCGGAGGTCACTAAAATTAATATTGAATCGGTGTGTAACTTTGCAAAAACAATGTCGGACTCTGTAGTTTTCTCTGGGCCCCTCCCCAATTGGACCGGTGACATGTTTAGCCGCATGTTCTCCCTGAATTGCTGGCTGTCTGAGTGGTGTCCAAAAAATGAGGTGGGCTTCATAGATAATTGGCAAAGCTTCTGGGGAAAACCTGGTCTTGTTAGGAGAGACGGCATCCATCCCACTTTGGATGGAGCAGCTCTCATTTCTAGAAATCTGGCCAATTTTCTTAAATCCTCCAAACCGTGACTATCCAGGGTTGGGACCAGGAAGCAGAGATGTAGTCTTACACACCTCTCTGCAGCTTCTCTCCCACTGCCATCCCCTCATTACCCCATCCCCGTAGAGACGGTGCCTGCTCCCAGACCACCAATAACCAGTAAAAATCTATTTAAGCATAAAAATTCAAAAAGAAAAAATAATATAGCACCTTCAACTGCACCACAGACTAAAACAGTTAAATGTGGTCTATTAAACATTAGGTCTCTCTCTTCTAAGTCCCTGTTAGTAAATGATATAATAATTGATCAACATATTGATTTATTCTGCCTTACAGAAACCTGGTTACAGCAGGATGAATATGTTAATTTAAATGAGTCAACACCCCCGAGTCACACTAACTGTCAGAATGCTCGTAGCATGGGCTGAGGAGGAGGATTAGCAGCAATCTTCCATTCCAGCTTATTAATTAATCAAAAACCCAGACAGAGCTTTAATTCATTTGAAAGCTTGACTCTTAGTCTTGTCCATCCAAATTGGAAGTCCCAAAAACCAGTTTTATTTGTTATTATCTATTGTCCACCTGGTCGTTACTGTGAGTTTCTCTGTGAATTTTCAGACCTTTTGTCTGACTTAGTGCTTAGCTCAGATGAGATAATTATAGTGGGCGATTTTAACATCCACACAGATGCTGAGAATGACAGCCTCAACACTGCATTTAATATATTATTAGACTCGATTGGCTTTGCTCAAAATGTAAACGAGTCCACCCACCACTTTAATCATACCTTAGATCTTGTTCTGACTTATGGTATGGAAATTGAAGACTTAACAGTATTCCCTGAAAACCCCCTTCTGTTTGATCATTTCTTAATAACATTTACATTTACTCTGATGGACTACCCAGCAGTGGGGAATAAGTTTCATTACACTAGAAGTCTTTCAGAAAGCGCTGTAACTAGGTTTAAGGATATAATTCCTTCTTTATGTTCTCTAATGCCATATACCAACACAGTGCAGAGTAGCTACCTAAACTCTGAAAGTGAGATAGAGTATCTCATCAATAGTTTTACATCCTCATTGAAGACAACTTTGGATGCTGTAGCTCCTCTGAAAAAGAGAGCTTTAAATCAGAAGTGCCTGACTCCGTGGTATAACTCACAAACTCGCAGCTTAAAGCAGATAACCCGTAAGGGAATGGAAATGGCGTCTCACTAATTTAGAAGATCTTCACTTAGCCTGGAAAAAGAGTCTGTTGCTCTATAAAAAAAAAAGCCCTCCGTAAAGCTAGGACATCTTACTACTCATCACTAATTGAAGAAAATAAGAACAACCCCAGGTTTCTTTTCAGCACTGTAGCCAGGCTGACAAAGAGTCAGAGCTCTATTGAGCCGAGTATTCCTTTAACTTTAACTAGTAATGACTTCATGACTTTCTTTGCTAATAAAATTTTAACTATTAGAGAAAAAATTACTCATAACCATCCCAAAGACGTATCGTTCTCTTTGGCTGCTTTCAGTGATGCCGGTATTTGGTTAGACTCTTTCTCTCCGATTGTTCTGTCTGAGTTATTTTCATTAGTTACTTCCTCCAAACCATCAACATGTCTATTAGACCCCTTTCCTACCAGGCTGCTCAAGGAAGCCCTACCATTAATTAATGCTTTGATCTTAAATATGATCAATCTATCTTTATTAGTTGGCTATGTACCACAGGCTTTTTGTCACAGCCGACGGGTGCCAGGCTTCCGAAGTGTTTGGACCCAAAATGCAAACTCTCAGACTACTGGATGAAGAAGAAATCGTGGTCTTTAATTCTGGCTCTGGTTCGGCACACAAGTGATCAGTCGGTGAGGCAGAAGTACAAACAGGGTCAGGCAAAAACTGTTATGTGTCGGACGCAGGACGGAGAACCGACCAGCGTTTGAAGGACCCAGTATGAAATAAGCAGCGCACGGTACAAAGGATAACAAAATTTAATGACATAACAGTGATGTGATAAAAGTACAAACAAATAAGTGCACGGTCTGGTGAGGTGGATTAGCGGTGCGCTCCTAGCAGCACAAACGGTCCAGAGCCAGAACCAGTTCGGACCCAAGGACCCCGCCGACACCCCCCAGGTGGCCGCGACAAACCGAGTCTGTGAAAGAAGAAACCATCATGTGAGTCCACACTCCACACACAGAGAGACCACTCAAAGGTGTACATAAACAGCAAACACTTCCTGGCTTAATCACTAATCAGCTTCCCATACTGCAGGCATGGAACACCCAGTTCACATTCTCAACTGCAGTGGAAGCTGATTAAACGACTAACATAACAGCTCAATATAATAAGGTGTGAGGGACACCACATTTACTGACTGTACTTATGTTAGCCACAAAACCTAACGTACCTCAGGAAGTGTGCTGACGAGCGTGAGACCTCACCCCCTCCTCTTTCACAGACCATGGCATCAAACCTGGACGGTCTCTGCATCCATAATGATGAGATGGCTCTCTAGACAACGATCTCACCCGTCTGGTCACAAGGTCGAGTCTCTGGCAAATACACACTATGTACTCCAGACATAAATGCCACCATGCTCCAATCCGTGTAGATGCACCACAGCTGTGAGTCCTGACGAGCTGCACATGATCAGCCTCAGGTGATCAGGGTGAGGTCCTGATAACTCAGCCACACAGCCACTCAGTCCTAAACGCGTGCCACCTGGAAGGAAAGACAAAAGACAGAAACAGAAGACAGAAACAAAAGACAGCCAGGCACCCCCAACCATACAACAAAAATGCAGTCATGGGCAAGCAGGGTTCAAAGGCACGAGCAGACACAGACGTCATGGGCAAGGCAAAAGGCAAAGTCAAAAAACACAAAGCAGGATCTGGATACACGGCAAAAACAGGACTAGATACAGAGCTGGTAAGTGTGCAAAGACAACAAACGAGCAAGGGTGTGGTGGCTGGGTGGAGATTAAATAAGACAGGAGTTAACTAGGTGCACGTGAAGGAACAATCAAGAAGGGGGTGTGGCTAGTGAACAGAGATAGGCATGAGACAAGATAGTGAAGGCAGGAAGACAGAGTGGGGTGATGAAACAGACAAAGATGTGTGAGCAGGTGCAAGAGCGGGAGTGAGTGAAAGAAAAACATGACAGGTGCAGGATGTGAAGTGAAAATAAATGACTGGGCGTGAGACATGTTAAGTGAACATAAATAAGTGGATGTGAGACAAGGACATGAAAGCAGGTGCAGGATGTGAAGTGGGAACAAGAGGCAAAAACAAAACTGAATCATATTTCCGTGAACAGGAATCAGACATGAACAAGAGACTAGACTAAACATGAACTGGCGAGACAGACTTAATCATTACAGAAAAGCAGACCGGAGATAAACTAGATAAAACTGCTCAGAGAATAATAAGAAATTAAACACCATGACAGAACAATACTGAAACAGGCAGACATAAACTCTAAGTAGAAACGAAACAAAACCAGACAAAGTGCAAACAGAAATAAGAACAGCATAAAAGAGCAAATGATAACTAAATGATCAACTATGAAAACACAGATTAATAGAAAGGAATTGAGACACGATCCGAATATAAATGTAACAAGGAAAGTGACAAAGCAAAATTAGAACGTAGAATAAACACATGATGAAAGTAACAAATACAGAACTGAGAATAACCATATGATGAAAATAATATGACTAGTGAATAGTAACAAGAACAAATGACAAGAAAAACATGACAGAATAAATCATGATGAAAATAAATAGTAATAAATCAAAGCTGCAGCAGACGGGAAACTATGAAAAGAGGAAAATCAAGGGCTTAGTGCCCTGACCGGGCCCAGTTACTGACACTTTTAAGGTGGCAGTAATTAAACCATTACTTAAAAAGCCATCACTTGACCCAGCTATCTTAGCTAATTATAGGCCAATCTCCAACCTTCCTTTTCTCTCAAAAATTCTTGAAAGGGTAGTTGTAAAACAGCTAACTGATCATCTGCAGAGGAATGGTCTATTTGAAGAGTTTCAGTCAGGTTTTAGAATTCATCATAGCACAGAAACAGCATTAGTGAAGGTTACAAATGATCTTCTTATGGCCTCAGACAGTGGACTCATCTCTGTGCTTGTTCTGTTAGACCTCAGTGCTGCTTTTGATACTGTTGACCATAAAATTTTATTACAGAGATTAGAGCATGCCATAGGTATTAAAGGCACTGCGCTGCGGTGGTTTGAATCATATTTGTCTAATAGATTACAATTTGTTCATGTAAATGGGGAATCTTCTTCACAGACTAAGGTTAATTATGGAGTTCCACAAGGTTCTGTGCTAGGACCAATTTTATTCACTTTATACATGCTTCCCTTAGGCAGTATTATTAGACGGTATTGCTTAAATTTTCATTGTTACGCAGATGATACCCAGCTTTATCTATCCATGAAGCCAGAGGACACACGCCAATTAGCTAAACTGCAGGATTGTCTTACAGACATAAAGACATGGATGACCTCTAATTTTCTGCTTTTAAATTCAGATAAAACTGAAGTTATTGTACTTGGCCCCACAAATCTTAGAAACATGGTGTCTAACCAGATCCTTACTCTGGATGGCATTACCCTGACCTCTAGTAATACTGTGAGAAATCTTGGAGTCATTTTTGATCAGGATATGTCCTTCAATGCGCATATTAAACAAATATGTAGGACTGCTTTTTTGCATTTGCGCAATATCTCTAAAATTAGAAAGGTCTTGTCTCAGAGTGATGCTGAAAAACTAATTCATGCATTTATTTCCTCTAGGCTGGACTATTGTAATTCATTATTATCAGGTTGTCCTAAAAGTTCCCTGAAAAGCCTTCAGTTAATTCAAAATGCTGCAGCTAGAGTACTGACGGGGACTAGAAGGAGAGAGCATATCTCACCCATATTGGCCTCTCTTCATTGGCTTCCTGTTAATTCTAGAATAGAATTTAAAATTCTTCTTCTTACTTATAAGGTTTTGAATAATCAGGTCCCATCTTATCTTAGGGACCTCGTAGTACCATATCACCCCAATAGAGCGCTTCGCTCTCAGACTGCAGGCTTACTTGTAGTTCCTAGGGTTTGTAAGAGTAGAATGGGAGGCAGAGCCTTCAGCTTTCAGGCTCCTCTCCTGTGGAACCAGCTCCCAATTCAGATCAGGGAGACAGACACCCTCTCTACTTTTAAGATTAGGCTTAAAACTTTCCTTTTTGCTAAAGCTTATAGTTAGGGCTGGATCAGGTGACCCTGAACCATCCCTTAGTTATGCTGCTATAGACGTAGACTGCTGGGGGGTTCCCATGATGCACTGAGTGTTTCTTTCTTTTTTTGCTCTGTATGCACCACTTTGCTTTTAATCATTGGTGATTGATCTCTGCTGTCTTCCACAGCATGTCTTTTTCCTGGTTCTCTCCCTCAGCCCCAACCAGTCCCAGCAGAAGACTGCCCCTCCCTGAGCCTGGTTCTGCTGGAGGTTTCTTCCTGTTAAAAGGGAGTTTTTCCTTCCCACTGTCGCCAAGTGCTTGCTCACAGGGGGTCGTTTTGACCGTTGGGGTTTTTACGTAATTATTGTATGGCCTTGCCTTACAATATAAAGGGCCTTGGGGCAACTGTTTGTTGTGATTTGGCGCTATATAAATAAAATTGATTTGATTTTGATTTGATTTGATTTTTTTATTGCGTTCTCTCGCAATAACCTAATATCATATTAAAGTTCATGCCTGTCAGCGCGCACAGTGAGTGGAATCAGGTGGGGGGAGACTGAACGTATACACACACACACACACACACACACACACACACACACACACACACACACACACACACACACACACACACACACACAGCAGACAACAACATGATTTAGGACAGATGAGGTAATAAGTTGCTGCACCTTGCGCAGCTGTAAGACTCTGTATGAAATATAGTTTATTTATAAAACAGTGTAAGTAGTAACACCTGAATGTTTATGTTTTCTTTTTTACCGTCCTCTTGTGAATCATGTTGCTGTCTGCTGTGTGCGCGCGCGCATATGCGTTCAGTCTCCCCACCTGATTTCACTCACTGTGTGCGCTGATAGGCATGAAATTAATAATAATAAAAAAAAGAAACGTGACCCCGACGTGTGGTTTTTGAACGCACATCGGGCCTCATGTATCAACGTTGCATACGGCGATATTTGAGCGTATATGGGGTGTACGCCAAAACGGCTGTGCTACTTGGCATTTATCAATGTGGTCGTTGGCGTACGCTGCACTGAAAATATACACCAGGTCGAGAGGTGGCATAAATTATACACCAAAATTAACCAGCGCTGGAATCCACATAAAAATGAAGATGATCAACATGATAAACAGTGCCATTATACAAATCAATGCATATGTTACATAAATAACACTTTCTTGATTATACTACATAATAATCAATACAAATCACGCCTTTGCGGGATTGTTATGGAGCACGATCCGTGGCTACAGCGCTGACAGGAAGGAAAGCGCTACTCGCGTTTTTCTCCAGACTTTGAGCCTGGAACCAGAGCAGCGCTGAGCTTAACTTCATGTGGTGTGATCGTTTTAGACAATGAAATTGATAATAACAACTGTAGTTCCGTCATTCCTTTAATTCGCTCGTGCTGCAACCAGGTTTTGTCGTCTCCATTCAGTTGTCACAATAAAATAAATAAAGAAATACATTTAAAAAATAAAGAAATCTGAAAAATTAGACGTGTCTTATTAATTGAGCGAGCAAATATCCACATGTCAAGAATTATTGACATGTGAAAAGAGAATACAGTGGTCCCTCGCTATAACGCCGTTCACCTTTCGCGGCCTCGCAGTGTTGTGGATTTTTTTAGTCCAATTTTGCATGTCTTTTTCTTACAGTGTTCTGTGTGTCTGTTTATAAGAATCTTCTCGCCCAGAAGAAACAAGAGCGCCATCAACTACCCATAACTGTGTTCTTCACTCGGAAAAAGACACCTGCAGCGAGGTGTCACTCAGCGGAAAAAGGCGCGGCGTCAGGACGCAGAGGCGCGATCTGTGAAATACTGGTCAGTCACTATTAATAATTTCTTATGTGTCCAACCTCGTAGGTTGATCGTTAAAATTAAATTCGTTAGTTCTAAAAGCCATCATAATTATTTATAGGAAAACGTTCTATTTTTATTTCTCAAACAAATGTTTGGGCCTGAAAACAGTTTGGTTTTATTTTTCTGCTAAGGTTTGAATTTTGAGAGTGTTTACACACGAGAGAAAAGTGAGAAAATGTTCATGCCTGTTTGAGAAAGTGTATAAAGTGGTTTTACAGGGGTTTTACAGCTTTAAAACATCTAACCCTAACCCACAATAATAATTGTAAAAAATAACGCTGACTACTTCGCGGACTTCACTTATTGCGGGCTATTTTTAGAACGTAACTCCCTCAATAAACGAGGGACCACTGTAACACTTTTTTGATTATATACTACAAAACAATTAATACGACGGCCACTTTTAACGCTCTATTGGCACGCGTCATGATTGGTGGAGTTCTTTTTCTTTGCCGTCTTCCTGGCTTCCATGTCGTAAAATAAGGGTGTGTTTGAAGCGGAGTCTGAATATTTATGGGCGTGTTCATTATAATTGCGATTGTTTTCACCCGCCGCATTTATCAAAGTCACGTCGGGCGTACGCCGGAAATGGGCAGGTGCGCACTGCTTGATACATGTCACGGCAACTTTGGTGTACTTCAAATTTACACCGTAAATTTACACCACAAGTGCGCAACGTTGATACATGAGGCCCAATGTGAGCAGTCAGATGGCATCAGAGCATCGGGCCGTACAGTGTGAGACCATGAATCGTGCGCTCTGAACTTTTAAACCCTGCGGTTTTGTCGCACAGTTTGAGCGCGATCCAAAATTTCTAACACGAGTGAAAAATCGCCTGAAAAAGGGCCAAAAATCGCACAGTGTAAGCCCAGTCTAAAGGTGGTGCACTGGCGAGTTAACAATACCGTTCTTGTTTTAACTAACTAACTTTTACTTTCTATTATAAGCCACCCAATTTTCACAGTCAGTCAGCACATAAATGCTGGATTTAAATGCCACAGCAGAACTCTTATTATCTCTATGCGCTGGCGGTTTGTGGGCCGGTTGGATATGAAACTCCCGGGCTGAAAAATGTTCCCAGCATGCCCCTGCTCTGACATATTTGTATTAATATTTTGCTATATTATAATATGTTGCAGAATAATTGATGACCACTCCATCAGCGTGGATAACTATAGTTGTTATGGTTGTTCGAACAGTATCATGAAGAACACTAAGAGTTTCCTGCGACACTTGATGGGCTCCCTATTTTCATTGTTATTACTGTGGCCAAGTGGTTCGTGCACTTGGTTTCAGTGCGGAAGGTTCCAGGTTCAAATCTCACCCCTGCCACATTTCCCCATGTAATGTGGAGTTGCGTCAGGAAGGGCATCCGGCATAAAACCTGTGTCAATTTAACATGCAGATCCACCTTGGATTTGCTGTGATGACCCTGAGTGCAAACAAGGGAGCAGCCAAAGGGACTTACTTTTATTATTGCCTTTATAAGCTTTGTGTCCGATCTTTTCCTTATTCCATCTGATATGAGAATGTAGTAATCATTTGTTGTTGGCTGAGTGCAGAATTGTTCAGATTTATCCAACAGGTTAATCTTTGGGGAAACTGATGGGGAGATAATTCAGTTCACATTCAATGATCCTATGAATTTAAAGATCAGTGACAATTTGGACGTGACACCTTGAATGGTAGTTCCCTCTCACACGTTGGTGCCCCTGCCTTGTTGGCATGTTGTATCAGGTGAGTATGGAAGACTGGATACCTTATGATGGGTAAGATCCCACCTCATAACTTGGGACACCCGAAGATGCACCACCATGATGACTTTGATGTCTCAGTGAGGCCTTGACTCACTACTTGGGCACCGTAAGGGAGCATCTGGATGGGGTCAATTGATGGTTGCCTATGTGCCTACATGTTTGGTGGACATTTGATTTGATTGGACTTTTGGATCGATCTATCTATCTATCTATCTATCTATATATATATATATATATATATATATATATATATATATAACTTCCTGGCTGCTTGGAACACACTGGGGTCATCACGCAACTCATCAGAGAGGCCCATGAGAACAAAGGCGACCTAGCTGTGTTGTGGTTGGACATGGCCAACGCCTACTGGTCCATACCACACAAGCTGGTTGAGCTTGCTCTCCACCTCCACCATGTTCCCAGTAAGATCAAGGACCTCATCCTGGATTATTACAATAACTTCAGGATGAGAGTTACTTCTGGGTCAGAGACATCAGACTGGCATTGCATTGGGAAAGGGATAATTACAGGCTGCACCATCTCTGTTGTCCTCTTCTCCCTAGCCATGAACATGGTGGTCAAGTCAGCTGAGGTGGAATGCAGAGGGCCCCTGACCAAGTCAGGTGTACGACAGCCCCCCATCAGAGCCTATATGGATGACCTCACCGTAACAACCATGTCGGTCCCAGGGTGCAGGTGGATCCTGCAAGGGCTTGAAAAGCTCATCACCTGGGCAAGGATGAGCTTTAAGCCCTCCAAATCACGATCCATGGTGCTGAAGAAGGGGAAGGTGAGTGACAAGTTCCACTTTTCCATCTCAGGAACTGTCATCCCAACCATCACAGAGCAACCCGTGAAGATCTTGGGGAAACTCTTCGACTCCACCCTAAAGGACTCAGCAGCCATCCAGAAGGCCAGCTTAGAACTTGGAACCTGGCTCACAAGGGTAGACGAGTCTGGCCTGCCTGGTAGGTTTAAAGCCTGGATCTACCAGCATTCAGTCCTGCCCCGCATCCTGTGGCCCCTGTTGATTTATGCAGTCCCAATAACAGCAGTTGAGTCCCTAGAGAGGAAGATCAGTGGCTTTCTTCAAAAGTGGCTGGGACTTCCTTGCAGCCTTACCAGTGCTGCCCTGTACGGAACGAGTAACATCCTGCAGCTTCCTCTCAGCGGTCTCACAGAAGAGTTCATGGTGGAACGCACCAGAGAAGTTCTACAGTACAGGGACTCGAAGGACTGCAAAGTGTCAGCAGCCGGCATCGAGGTGAGGACAGGAAGGAAGTGGAAGGCATGGAAAGCAGTGGAGCTGGCATAGTCATGCCTAAGACAGAAGGCATTGGTGGGCACTGTGGCAACAGGCAGAGCAGGCTTGGGTTACTTCCCAAAATCCTCATCAGCCAGGCCCGTGGGAAGGAAAGGCACCACCTGATCCAGGAGGAAGTCAGAGCGGGTGTGGAGGAAGAGCGGGTGAGCAGGGCAGTAGGACTACAGCAACAGGGAGCATGGACAAGGTGGGAGAGCACACTACAGCACAGGATCACCTGGACAAACATCTTGCAGCCAGATTTTCAGCGGGTCCGCTTCCTGGTGCAAGCTGTCTACGATGCTCTGCCAAGTCCAGCGAACCTCCATGTGTGGGGGAAAAGTGAGACACCTTCCTGCCCACTGTGCTCTGGTAGAGGCTCTTTAGAACACCTCCTCAGTGGCTGCCCAAAGGCTCTGGCAGATGGTTGATATCACTGGCGCCATGACCAGGTGCTTAAGGCAGTCGCTGAGAGCATAGCCTCAGCCATCAGCTCCAGCAAGAACCATCATGCTCCAAAGAAGGCAATCTCCTTTGTTAAAGCTGGAGAAAAACCCAGAGCAAACCAACATGCGACATCAGGACTACTCCACACAGCAGCTGACTGGCAGTTGCAGGTTGACCTGGGTAGGCAGCTGAGGTTCCCCCAGCACATCGCAACAACATTCCTTCGCCCAGATATGATCATGACCTCTCAGTCTTCGAAACAGCTGATCATACTGGAGTTGACAGTTCCCTGGGAAGAAAACATCGAGAAGGCCAATGAGAGGAAGAGGGCTAAGTACCAGGAACTGGTGGAGGAGTGCAGGGAGGGAGGCTGGAAGACGGTCTACGAGCCCATAGAGGTAGGCTGCAGGGGATTTGCAGGGCGGTCTCTGTGCAAGGTCCTCAGCCGCCTGGGCATCGTAGGAGCAGCAAAGAAGAGGGCCATCAAGTCTGCAAGCGAAGCCGCCGAAAAGGCCACCAGGTGGCTTTGGATGAAGAGGGCAGATCCGTGGGCTGCTACTGGGACGCAAGTCGGGGCTTGATCACCCCCGGCTGGGTCGCCTGGGTGAGGGTGTATGATGTTGCAAGACCTGAAACACCCGATGACCCCAGGATGCATCACTGATGATGCGTCCCAGTGCATCCATGAGGTGTATTTTGAATATTTAGCATCTGGCATAGCCAGTGACTCCTAGGAACAGATTAGGTGACAACCAAGAATAGTTTGGTCGACTACTGGAGAGACAGTTGACAGCACGGAAAGACGGCACCCGGGGCAGGTTGGGTTAGCAACCCAACCTGTATCTTTCGTGAGAGAGAACCCAATCAAGCTATGGCAAGCCCTACAGTGAGATACCCCCAGGAGATCCCGAGAGGGCGGGAGGATGAGATCTCCAATCAGACGGACCACACAGTGATGACCCAGGCAAACAGACAAATGACAAACGTAACATGCATTTGCGGAAGGCTGTGCAAGAACCATCGTGGCCTGAAAATCCATCAGGCTAGAATGAAATGCTTGGAGAAAGACAATGAGGTACAATGCTCAGGTCTTGTAGCTGGTGAGACGCAGGAGGAGCCCGGCCAGGAGGCAACCCACAGAGCCCAGTCCCTCCACGTACCTCAGACTCTCAATCCCAGCAGAGTAAGTCCACAGCAGCGGATTAAGTGGTCCCCAGCCAGCAAGAGGAGCGATTGGCAGCAGTTTGACGAGGATGTGTCAAACATCATCCAGGCCACAGCCAAAGTAGACGCGGACAGCCGACTCACATCAATGACCACCATCATCATCAGCTATGCCTCAGTAAGATTTGGGCAGGTGGACAAAGGAAAATCAAAACCCACTTCCTACACAATGAGCCGAAGAGCCACCCGGATACATCATCTGCGCCAGGAGCGTCGTACCCTCAAGAAGCAGTACAAGGCTGCAACTAAGGAGGAGAAGCAACCCTTAGCGGAACTGAAAAACATCCTGCGAAAGAAGCTGATGACTCTTCGCAGAGCAGAGTAGCACCAGAGACGGGGGAGGGAGAGGGCAAGGAAGCGAGCGGCTTTCATCGCCAACCCCTTTGGCCTTACCAAACAACTGCTAGGGGACAAGCGCAGTGGCCGGCTTGAGTGCTCTATAGAGCAAGTAAACCGCTTCCTCCAGGACACTGTGAGCAACCCTCTGAGAGACCTGGAACTGGAGCCCAACAAAGCTCTCATCAGCCCAGATCCCCCAACAACGGAGTTCAACCTGAAGGAGCCAAGCCTGAAGGAGGTTGAGGAGGTCGTCAAGGCGGCCTGCTCTGCATCAGCACCAGGCCCCAGTGGAATTCCTTATCTGGTCTACAAGTGCTGCCCGGAGCTTCTACGGCACCTGTGGAGGATCCTGAAGGTGATTTGGAGAAGGGAAAAGTGGCCGACCAGTGGAGGCATGCTGAGGGAGTTTGGATCCCCAAAGAGGAGAACTCACAAGATATCAGTCAGTTTCGATCCATCTCACTGCTGAGCGTGGAAGGGAAGGTGTTTTTTAGCATTGTCTCACGAAGACTGACCGAGTTCCTCCTCAAGAACAGCTATATTGACCCATCAGTACAGAAGGGAGGGATCTCTGCTCCTGGCTGCTTGGAACACACTGGGGTCATCACACAACTCATCAGAGAGGCCCATGAGAACAAAGGCGACCTACCTGTGTTGTGGTTGGACCTGGCAAGCGCCTACTGGTCCATACCACACAAGCTGGTTGAGCTTGCTCTCCACCTCCACCATGTTCCCAGTAAGATCAAGGACCTCATCCTGGATTATTACAATAACTTCAGGATGAGAGTTACTTCTGGGTCAGAGACATCGGACTGGCATCGCATTGGGAAAGGGATAATTACAGGCTGCACCATCTCTGTTGTCCTCTTCTCCCTAGCCATGAACATGGTGGTCAAGTCAGCTGAGGTGGAATGCAGAGGGCCCCTGACCAAGTCAGGTGTACGACAGCCCCCCATCAGAGCCTATATGGTTGACTTCACCGTAACAACCATGTCGGTCCCAGGGTGCAGGTGGATCCTGCAAGGGCTCGAAAAGCTCATCACCTGGGAAAGGATGAGCTTTAAGCCCTCCAAATCACGATCCATGGTGCTGAAGAAGGGGAAGGTGAGTGACAGGTTCCGCTTTTCCATCTCAGGAACTGTCATCCCAACCATCACAGAGCAACCCGTGAAGAGCTTGGGGAAACTCTTCGACTCCACCCTGAAGGACTCAGCAGCCATCCAGAAGGCCAGCTTAGAACTTGGAACCTGGCTCACCAAGGTAGACAAGTCTGGCCTGCCTGGTAGGTTTAAAGCCTGGACCTACCAGCATTCAAGCCTGCCCCGCATCCTGTGGCCCCTGTTGATTTATGCAGTCCCAATAACAGCAGTTGAGTCCCTAGAGAGGAAGATCAGTGGCTTTCTTCAAAAGTGGCTGGGACTTCCTTGCAGCCTTACCAGTGCTGCCCTGTACGGAACGAGTAACATCCTGCAGCTTCCTCTCAATGGTCTCACAGAAGAGTTCACGGTGGCACGCACCAGAGAAGTTCTACAGTACAGGGACTCAAAGGACTGCAAAGTGTCAGCAGCCGGCATCGAGGTGAGGACAGGAAGGAAGTGGAAGGCATGGGAAGCAGTGGAGTTGGCAGAGTCATGCCTAAGTCAGAAGGCATTGGTGGGCTCTGTGGCAACAGACAGAGCAGGCTTGGGTTACTTCCCAAAGATCCTTATCAGCCAGGCCCGTGGGAAGGAAAGGCATGACCTGATCCAGGAGGAAGTCAGAGCGGGTGTGGAGGAAGAGCGGGTGAGCAGGGCAGTAGGACTACGGCAACAGGGAGCATGGACAAGGTGGGAGAGCGCACTACAGCGCAGGATCACCTGGACAAACATCTTGCAGCCAGATTTTCAGCATGTCCGCTTCCTGGTGCAAGCTGTCTACGATGCTCTGCCAAGTCCAGTGAACCTCCATGTGTGGGGGAAAAGTGAGACACCTTCCTGCCCACTGTGCTCTGCTAGAGGCTCTTTAGAACACCTCCTCAGTGGCTCCCCAAAGGCTCTGGCAGATGGTCGCTATCACTGGTGCCATGACCAGGTGCTTAAGGCAGTTGCTGAGAGCATAGCCTCAGCCATCAGCTCCAGCAAGAACCATCATGCTCCAAAGAAGGCAATCTCCTTTGTTAAAGCTGGAGAAAAACCCAGAGCAAACCAACATGTGACATCAGGACTACTCCACACAGCAGCTGACTGGCAGTTGCAGGTTGACCTGGGTAGGCAGCTGAGGTTCCCCCAGCACATCACAACAACATTCCTTCGCCCAGATATGATCATGACCTCTCAGTCTTCGAAACAGCTGATCATACTGGAGTTGACAGTGCCCTGGGAAGAAAACATCGAGGAGGCCAATGAGAGGAAGAGGGCTAAGTACCAGGAACTGGTGGAGGAGTGCAGGGAGGGAGGCTGGAAGACGGTCTACGAGCCCATAGAGGTAGGCTGCAGGGGATTTGCAGGGCGGTCTCTGTGCAAGGTCCTCAGCCGCCTGGGCATCGTAGGAGCGGCAAAGAAGAGGGCCATCAAGTCCGCAAGCGAAGCCGCCGAAAAGGCCACCAGGTGGCTTTGGATGAAGAGGGCAGATCCATGGGCTGCTACTGGGACACAAGTCGGGGCTTGATCACCCCCGGCTGGGTCGCCTGGGTGAGGGTGTATGATGTTGCAAGACCCGAAACACCCGATGACCCCAGGATACATCACTGATGATGCGTCCCAGTGAATCCATGAGGTGTATTTTGAAAAAAAAAAAAAAATATATATATATATATATATATATATATGAATGCACCAGTTTGGTTTTGCTCCCATTTTTCATGAGCTGAACTCAAAGATCTACAACATTTCTATATACTCAAAACACTCTGATTGTTGCAGCAGCTGTCCGGGTGGCTGGTCTCAGACCATCTTGGAGGTGAACATGCTGGATGTGGAGGTCCTGGGCTGATGTGGTCACACGTGGTCTACAGTTGTGAGGCCAGTTGGATGTACTGCCAAATTCTCTGAAACACCTTTGGCAATGGCTTATGGTAGACAAATGAACATTCAGTTCATGAGCAACACCTCTGGTGGACATTCCTGCAGTCAGCATGCCGCACGCTCCGTCAAAACATCTGTGGCATTGTGCTGTGTGATAAAACTGCACATTTCAGACTGGCCTTTTATTGTAGCCAGCCTAAAGCCCCGGTCACACGGCACCAACGGAGGACACTGAAGCCAAAACGAAACAAGAAATCTGGACTTCCGTTGACTTTTGGAGACATCATTTAACCGTCGTCCAGCTTCATTTCTCTAGCTATATATATATATATATATATATATATATATATATATATATATATATATATATATATATACAAGGGTAGGCTGAAAAGTTCTAAGGCTGACTATGATGCAGTTGTCGAATTGAACAAATTCAGGGTTATTTTTCTACATAGTCTCCCTGTAACTCCACACACTTCTTCCAGCGGTGCTTGAGTGCTTCAATTCCCTTGGCATAGAAGCTTTCATCTTGAGAGTCAAAGTAGTCCTCAGTGGCAGCCATCACCTCATCAGTGCTCTGATAGTGCTTCCCAGCCAAGTTTTTTTCAGGTTTGAGAACAGATGAAAGTCTGAGGGTGCCAAGTCAGGGGAGTATGGTGGGTGATCTACCAGTTCGAATCCACACTCGTGGATAGTGGCCATGGCCACTGTTGACTTGTGAGCTGGGGCATTGTCTTGATGGCACAGCACCCCTTTCGTCTGCTTTCCTGGTCGCTTCATTTTGAAAGCCTCGCATAACTGTCTCAGTAGGTTAGAATAGTACTGTCCATTTATGGTTTGTCCCTTTTCAAGATAGTCCACGAACACAATGCCCTTGGCATCCTAGAAAACTGAAACCATGACCTTTCCCGCAGACAAAACGACCTTGGCCTTCTTTGGAGGTGGTGACCTTGGGTGTTTCCACTGCATTGATTGTTTTTTGTCTCTGGTTCAAAGTGGTGAACCCAACACTCATCCTGGGTAAGAAAACATTCCATGTAATTGGCTGGATCCTCTTCAAAATGTGCCAAGTTTGCCTTCGACATGACTAGCCTGGTGCGTTTCTGATCAGGCGTCAGAAGACGTGGCACCCACTGAGCTGACACCTTTGACATTCCAAGTTCTTCATGCAGAATGTGTTCAATTCTCTCACGGGATATTCCCACAGCATCTGCTAGCTGATTAATCATCGATCATCTGTCGTCCATCACCATTTCATGAACAAGGTCAATGTTTTTCTGGGTTGTGGCTGTTGCAGGCCGCCCAGACCTTGGGTCGTCTTCAAGGCTCTCTCTGCCCCTCTTAAATTCAGCTGCCCACTTCTGCACTGTAGATATGGAGGGAGCTTCATCCCCTAATGTAGCAACCATATCCGCATGAATGTCCTTGGGCTTTAACCCCTTCTTATGCAGGTACTTAATCACACCGCGATGCCAGATTTTGTCCATTTTTGCCATTTCCCTCTACCACAAACTTTCAAACTTGGCTATGAACCACAAACTACCTCACAACCTGGAAGAAAATAATACAGTTAGTCATCAGAAGAGTTGAACTTAATGCATGCCAAGTTTTATTGAAATGGCATTTCTCCTTCTTGGTGAGCCTTAGAACTTTTCAGCCTACCCTCGTATATGTAATATATATATATATATATATATATATATATATATATATATATATATATATATATATATATATATATATATATATATATATATATATATATATATATATATATATACACTACACAAAAACATAAACACAACACTTTTGGTTTTGCTCCCATTTTGATGAACTCAAAGATCTAAAACTTTTTCCACATACACAATATCACCATTTCCCTCAAATATTGTTCACAAACCAGTCTAAATCTGTGATAGTGAGCACTTCTCCTTTGCTGAGATAATCCATCCCACCTCACAGGTGTGCCATATCAAGATGCTGATTAGACTCCATGATTAGTGCACAGGTGTGCCTTAGACTTCCCACAATAAAAGGCCACTCTGAAAGGTGCAGTTTTGTTTTATTGGGGGGGGGGATACCAGTCAGTATCTGGTGTGACCACCATTTGCCTCATGCAGTGCAACACATCTCCTTCGCATAGAGTTGATCAGGTTGTCAATTGTGGCCTGTGGAATGTTGGTCCACTCCTCTTCAGTGACTGTGCAAAGTTGCTGGATATTGGCAGGAACTGGTACACGCTGTCTTATACACCGGTCCAGAGCATCCCAAACATGCTCAATGGGTGACATGTCCGGTGAGTATGCTGGCCATGCAAGAACTGGGACATTTTCAGCTTCCAAAAATTGTGTACAGATCCTTGCAACATGGGGCCGTGCATTATCCTGCTGCAACATGAGGTGATGTTCTTGGATGTATGGCACAACAATGGGCCTCAGGATCTCGTCACGGTATCTCTGTGCATTCAAAATTCCATCAATAAAATGCACCTGTGTTCTTCGTCCATAACAGACGCCTGCCCATACCATAACCCCACCACCACCATGGGCCACTCGATCCACAACATTGACATCAGAAAACCGCTCACCCACACGACGCCACACACGCTGTCTGCCATCTGCCCTGAACAGTGTGAACCGGGATTCATCCGTGAAGAGAACACCTCTCCAACATGCCAAACGCCAGCGAATGTGAGCATTTGCCCACTCAAGTCGGTTACGACGACGAACTGGAGTCAGGTCGAGACCCCGATGAGGACGACGAGCATGCAGATGAGCTTCCCTGAGACGGTTTCTGACAGTTTGTGCAGAAATTCTTTGGTTATGCAAACCGATTGTTTCAGCAGCTGTCCGAGTGGCTGGTCTCAGACGATCTTGGAGGTGAACATGCTGGATGTGGAGGTCCTGGGCTGGTGTGGTTACACGTGGTCTGCGGTTGTGAGGCTGGTTGGATGTACTGCCAAAGTCTCTGAAATGCCTTTGGAGACGGCTTATGGTAGAGAAATGAACATTCAATACACGAGCAACAGCTCTGGTTGACATTCCTGCTGTCAGCATGCCAATTGCACACTCCCTCAAATCTTGCGACATCTGTGGCATTGTGCTGTGTGACAAAACTGCACCTTTCAGAGTGGCCTTTTATTGTGGACAGTCTAAGGCACACCTGTGCACTAATCATGGTGTCTAATCAGCATCTTGATATGGGACACCTGTGAGGTGGGATGGATTATCTCAGCAAAGGAGAAGTGCTCACTATCACAGATTTAGACTAGTTTGTGAACAATATTTGAGGGAAATGGTGATATTGTGTATGTGGAAAAAGTTTTAGATCTTTGAGTTCATCTCATACAAAATGGGAGCAAAACCAAAAGTGTTGCGTTTATATTTTTGTTGAGTGTATATATATATATATATATATATATATATATATATATATATATATATATATATATATATATATATATATGACAAATTTGGGTGTGGAATCCATGAGCTACCTACAACGCGCGTGGAATATCTCAAACCTAAACCTACTTCTAGGCATCTTATATATGCTACTCTGGAACCACCCCTAAACCCAAACAGTTCAACTGTCAACCCCACTGAGGTCCTTAGACTGGGTGTCATTAACATAAGATCACTGTCCTCAAAATCATTGCTGATTAATGATTTAATTATTGATCATCACTTAGATATGATAGGGTTATGTGAAACCTGGCTTAAACCTACAGCTGTCCTCCCCTTAAATGAAGCCTGCCCACCAGCATATACATTTAGTCACGTCCCTCGTGATGCAAAGCAAGGCGGGGGTGTTGATCTTATTTATAAATCCAGGTTTAGCTTATTAGCTGTTGGGGGTCACAAATAGAACTCATTTGAGCATCTGATTCTCCGCTCCGCTCAGGATATTACGCATTGCCAAGGTCAGAAGAATAAAAAATCAGCCGTATTACTTTGTCACTGTATATCGGCCTCCTGGCCCATATTCTGAATTCTTAGATGAATTTGGTGCGTTCATCTCTAACTTGTCAACTAGTGCAGATAATATTCTGATCATTGGTGACTTTAACGTTCATATAAATAAGCCTTCTGATCCCCTCTGCAAATCATTTATGGAAATTGTGGATGCATTAGGATTTCGGCAATGCATTCAGGATTCGATGCACATTAGTGGAAATACCCTGGATCTGGTTCTGGCACGTGGTATTGCTGTCACGAATATTGACATCATGCCTGTTACATCAGTGGTCTCTGATCACTCACTTATTAAGTTTACAGTTTCGCTGCCATCTTTAGTGGAATAACAGTCTTATTTATCACTGCAGCAATGCATCAACTCCTCAACTAAGACTGAACAAGAAGCTAGACTGCCTGATGTCTTAGCCTCACTTTTGACAAATACCCAGTCAGTAGACAGACTTGTGGATAGTTTAAACTCAGTGCTCAAAACGACACTCGACATGATTACACCACCTGTGTTGAAACCGCGCTCCCCCAAATCGCAGTCACCTTGGTTCAGTGATTACCTGCTTGACCTCAAGCATAAAGCAAGAGGTCTAGAATGGAAATGGCGTCGTTCAAAATTAGAAGTATTCCACCTTGCGTGGCGTGATGCTATCTTAGACCATAAGCATGCATTATTGGCTACAAAGCGGACCTACTACTCTGATCAACAAAAACAAGCATAACTCAAAGTTCTTGTTCAACACGGTGGCAACACTTATTCATGGACAACCACCTGTCGCTCACTCTCCTTTTACAGCACAAGATTTCCTAGATTACTTTGAGAAGAAAATAGTTGACATTAGGTTGAACATATCCCAGCATGCATTAACCCAGCCACTACACCCTGCTATTGAGGTGGGCGCCACTACTGAGGTATTACCTAGATTTACAGAATTTTATAGTATCTCTTGTTGTTTAATGCTGACAAATTATACAGTATTTCTTGTCTTTCTGATGCCTGATTCTGTTTTTTTCTCTCTGTTTAAGGTGCAGCTCCATCCAGAGATGGGAGTTGTGTTCGTGTTGGCGATCCTCCTGTCCTGTGCGCCAATAGAATTTCTTGTATATTCGTCCGTGAATTGTTCTGTGAATTGTTCTGTAATTTATGTTTTGGAGCATTGCCCAAGCAGAGGGTCACCCCTTTGAGTCTGGTCTGCTTGAGGTTTCTTCCTCAGAGGGAGTTTTTCCTTACCACTGTTGCTCTGGGGGTTGGTAAGGTTAGACCTTACCTGTGTGAAGCGCTTTGAGGCAACTCTGTTATGATTTGGCCCTGCGACAGACTGGCGTCCTGTCCTGGGTGTACCCCGCCTCGCGCTCTATGGCTGCTGGGATAGGATCCAGCCCCCCGCGACCCTTAATTGGACTAAGCGGTAGAACATGACTGAATGAATGTTGTGATTTGGCGCTATATAAATGAAAATAAATTGAAATTGAAATTGAAAATCTCTCTAGACATGCTGACAAAACTCGTAACGTCAGCAAAAAGTACAACCTGTTTATTTGATCGTATACCAACAAAACTGTTTAAGGACCTGTGGTCCACTCTTGGGCCGATTGTGCTGGAAATTATTAATCTTTCTTTAACTTCTGGATCTGTTCCTAAATGTTTCAAATCTGCAGTGATTAAACCATTACTTAAGAAACCTAATCTTGACCCAAGTGTACTGAAAAACTATCGGCCGATATCAACTCTATCATTTTGCTCTAAAAGTCTGGAAAAAGTGGTGTCACAACAGCTCGTAGACTATCTTACTGAGAATAATCTCTTTGAGCCACTGCAGTCTGCTTTTAGAAAATATCATTCCACAGAGACAGCTCTCACTAAAGTGGTGAATGATCTTCTGCTTACAATGGATTCGGACACCACTACAGTTCTGTTGCTGTTAGATCTCAGTGCTGCATTTGATACAGTGGATCATCATATTCTACTTGATAGGCTGGAGAATCATTCCTCATGCCGGCCTCTTCTGAATCTTCTCTGTTCTCTCACGATGTCCTGGGTGAATTAAGCCTTAAATTAGGATGTTTTCAGCTCGAAACAGGCCGACGACAGCGCCTGGAAGCGCTGCAGGACGTCCCGCTCCGTGGGAAGTCCTTACACCGACAGAAACACCCCATAATCTCTCATCAGCCGTTAAACTTTTCACAGAAAACCATCTTAATTTCTCGAATAGTGTCCACTCGGATATTCCTCACAGGTCCAGAAAAAATTTTGATAAAGCAACGCGCGCCGTCTCGAGCAGCGTGTGAAACAAAGGAATTCAGCCGAGAGGGTGGGACCACATCTCACTCAAGGCCTGCCCACAGGGAAATGACGTCACCGACACGCGTGAAAAAACTCACGCATGCGCACGAGGGTTCAAGCATGATTGGTGTAATCGCATGTCTTTCAAATCCATATAGTTAAAAAAAAAAAATAAAAGGGTCGGTTTATTATCTAAGAGACCTTGTATATATATATATATATATATATATATATATATATATATATATATATATATATATATATGTGTGTGTGTGTATGTAAATTTCTGGTCCGCATTTGACTGGCATTGTGTCCAGGGTGTTCCCCCATAGGCATATGTTCCCCCCGCTAGATGAGTGAATATCTCATGTTTGACAGCTGGTGGCGGTAGTGCACCATCAAACGTCAATCGCCTCCCGCACATTACGAAGAAGAAAACTATGGTGTTCCGGGTTAAAGGTTGTGACGGTCGCCATGTTGCTGAGTGGGATTAGCTCCAAAAGGTCGTAGCAATACTCAAATATTATTATTATTTTTTTTGTATATATCGTAATTATTATTACAGCGAACGTGTCTTTGGAACCATGACTTAAGATTTATACACCGCTTCAGAGTACCTGTTTCGTGTAAGTAAAGCCCGTCAAGTGATAATTGTGTTGTAGTTTTTCAGCGTTAGCTGGCCTAGCTCCTCGTTAGCAACAGCGAGCCGCGACCCGAAAACGCGTTTATTAATTTTAATTCTTCAAACGCAACACAGCATTCTTACGCCTCACATCACATTAAGATTAAAGCATACTTATTTTTATGAACGAGCAAATCACACGAGAGTGCCTTTGTCATTTTGTTCGTGAGGCGAATATAACGTTAAGTATAGTATATGTGCACTCTGTTACTAGCTACCATTAATGCCTAGTCTACACTGGCAAACTTGACCAAACTTTTGTTTGCAAACATTACCAAACACCGCGTTTGCTTATGTTTGGCTTAGGCGTCCATACTATGAAACATTACCAAACATTACCAAACAAATGTTTGTACTTTCCCTCTAAAAATTGTCAGAAACAATGGCAAAATTCAAGAGAGAAGTCGTCAGGGCATCTGCAGCAGTAATATGTGTAATTGCTGTGGAACGTTGTTGCCCCGCCAAAAGCAACACAAACCTCGCTTGTGGTGCAGATCCTGGATTAAGAAAAGACACAAGTATGGGGCCTACAATTGCCTTCTTAAAGAAATACAGTCCTCAGACAAACCAAGTTATAAGACCTTTCTGAGGATGGATGAGGCAGCTTTCGAGGAACTCCTTCAGAAGGTGGAGCCACTGATACAAAAGCAAGACACACACTTGATTATGGTGTTGTATAGGCATGGATGTTTCTCATATTCCTCAATTAAATTTTGTATCTCTTCAAATCCCCACACTCTTTCCTTCTTGGAGGCTGCCATTTTGTCCAACTAGTAATTCACATGATCACCAGCTCTTCTCTGATTGGCTGTTTGTTGGCAAACTTCACCAAACATGTTTTCAAGAATGAATATGTCCAAACTTTTGCAAACTGGTTTGGTGGTGTTTGGCAGTACGTCCACACTATCAAACTCGGGCAAACTTTTCATGGCAAACAAATGTTTGCTAGTGTAGACTAGGCTTAACTTAACTCTGACTCAAAACATCTATACGTTGATTCTGTGAGTAACTACCATTAACTTAACTCTGACTCAAAACATCTGTACGTTGATTCTGTGAGTAACTACCATTTACTTAACTCTGACTCAAAACATCTATACGTTGATTCTGTGAGTAACTACCATTAACTTAACTCTGAATCAAAACATCTATACGTTGATTCTGTGAGTAACTACCATTAACTTAACTCTGAATCAAAACATCTATACGTTGATTCTGTGAGTAACTACCATTAACTTAACTCTGAATCAAAACATCTATACGTTGATTCTGTGAGTAACTACCATTTACTTAACTCTGACTCAAAACATCTATAAGTTGATTCTGTGAGTAACTACCATTAACTTAACTCTGAATCAAAACATCTATACGTTGATTCTGTGAGTAACTACCATTAACTTAACTCTGAATCAAAACATCTATACGTTGATTCTGTGAGTAACTACCATTAACTTAACTCTGAATCAAAACATCTGTACGTTGATTCTGTGAGTAACTACCATTAACTTAACTCTGAATCAAAACATCTGTACGTTGATTCTGTGAGTAACTACCATTTACTTAACTCTGACTCAAAACATCTATACGTTGATTCTGTGAGTAACTACCATTACCTTAACTCTGACTCAAAACATCTGTACGTTGATTCTGTGAGTAACTACCATTAACTTAACTCTGACTCAAAACATCTATACGTTGATTCTGTGAGTAACTACCATTAACTTAACTCTGAATCAAAACATCTATACGTTGATTCTGTGAGTAACTACCATTAACTTAACTCTGAATCAAAGCATCTATACGTTGATTCTGTGAGTAACTACCATTAACTTAACTCTGAATCAAAACATCTGTACGTTGATTCTGTGAGTAACTACCATTAACTTAACTCTGACTCAAAACATCTGTACGTTGATTCTGTGAGTAACTACCATTAACTTAACTCTGACTCAAAACATCTGTACGTTGATTCTGTGAGTAACTACCATTAACTTAACTCTGACTCAAAACATCTGTACGTTGATTCTGTGAGTAACTACCATTAACTTAACTCTGACTCAAAACATCTGTACGTTGATTCTGTGAGTAACTACCATTAACTTAACTCTGACTCAAAACATCTGTACGTTGATTCTGTGAGTAACTACCATTAACTTAACTCTGACTCAAAACATCTGTACGTTGATTCTGTGAGTAACTACCATTAACTTAACTCTGAATCAAAACATCTGTACGTTGATTCTGTGAGTAACTACCATTAACTTAACTCTGAATCAAAACATCTATACGTTGATTCTGTGAGTAACTACCATTAACTTAACTCTGAATCAAAACATCTATACGTTGATTCTGTGAGTAACTACCATTAACTTAACTCTGAATCAAAACATCTGTACGTTGATTCTGTGAGTAACTGCCATTAACTTAACTCTGACTCAAAACATCTGTACGTTGATTCTGTGAGTAACTACCATTAACTTAACTCTGACTCAAAACATCTGTACGTTGATTCTGTGAGTAACTACCATTAACTTAACTCTGACTCAGAACATCTGTACGTTGATTTTGTGAGTAACTACAGACGGTTGCCCATTTCCGGATCACCTTTTTTAAAGTTCCACTATACAGCGCCATAATGCAACTGAATGTCCTTTATTGTGTATTGTTGTATTGGGTATCTGGATGTTATCTAGCTGAAGAAGTCAGGATGGGGTAGCCATTCTACTTAAAGTGTGAAGCCACGTTATGTGTGGTGCAAATATTTGCCGGAAATGGATCACTCTGCCCGAGAATGTGTTTTGTACACAAAATATTTATATTTACTTGGTTTCGAAAGGCACTGTTATACATTTTTACAAGCAAAAAATGAAGTGTTTTTAAATAATAAATAAATGAAGATCAAATAAAATCTGTGGTAATAAATATTCTTGGATTTTGACATCTCCCCCTAAGCTTTTAACTGAATGAAGTGGTTCAGGATAGCACAAGGTGCCCCAATTTGCTATCATTTTGCACCTTGTATTGTTATGCCGCGTTCACACCAGGCACGATCAGACGCCACAATTCGCAGGGGTCGTGTGGCGACGGACGCGCCACCATCGCCCGGTGTGTCGCTCGCTTTTGCTGCGAAAATTCGCCCCGGTGCGTCATCAAATAGGAGGATCTTCCATTCCGCTCGCTGGCTCCGGTTGTCAGTCGAGTTAACATGACGGACCTTGATCACACGGAGCGAGTTGTTGTGGAAAGCTGACAAACGTCATGAGACGTTCCCAAGAGTATCATTATTTGCTGCAGGAGCTGCTTCTGGATGACGGCCGCTTTCAGTGGTCCTTCTGCCTCTGCGGGACCCAGTTTGAGGACATCCTGTCCCGCTCCCGCGCGCACATATAAACAATAAAAAATAAATAAAGAAAGAAACTCCGCTGCTTGCTGTGGGGCTGCAGCTTGCACTTCCCAAAAAACTCTGTCATAATTGTGTTTAGAAACCATTCACCATTTGTTTTATTATACATCTGTGTAGTTAAGTAAAATAATCTCCATGGACGATTAACTCGCATGCGCACGTAGATACAAGGTGAAAGAAACTCCACTCCCGCTGCTGCTGGGGCTCCTGCTTGCTCCAAAAACTGTGAAATAAAGGACAAAAGAGACATAAGTCCTGCTCACAGGCTGCTACGATACAGGACATGTTCACATCCTCAGTCAAACTCCAGACACCTCCAAGTCACTACATATTCAGTCCCTGATTGGTCATCGTGGTGCGACAAGACGAAAAATTTCAGATTTTTTAACTTGGGGAGGAGGGCAACGCGACGCAATATCGCGCCAATCGCTCAAAATCGCTATCACTCGCGTCGCTTCATTCGCATCCATCACGTTGCGCTGCGTGACTTGGCGCCAAAATGCGTCGTTCCATAGGGATTACACGGCAACCTGTCGCTGCTGTCGCTCGCATCGTGTCCCGTGTGAACATTACAGATGGAGAGCAAAGGATTGTTTGAAATGTGTGGAGGTGAGATTTCTCTCGAATTAAAAAGTAAAAGCCCCCACAGTTCATGCCCATTCGTGATGTGGAGATGACCCCCAAAGTCCACATGACTCACAAGTCCTGACACGAGGCTGCTGCTTCAGTGATCCACAACCGGCAAATTTTCGCGTCAGAGATAAATCCGCGCAGCAATTAAACAGGTAGACATAACACACTGACATTTTCTACCCAAGTAAGTAAGTATTTTCCCTTTCTAGATCCAATGACACTGAATGGCTAACTCACTTTGCTACTTCTTAGAGGTCGTCACTTTCACACTTGCACGAATGAGTGAGTCAGAAAGCGCGCACACACCACGGAGACTGAGATGTTTTGATTCCTCTGCTGATCACAAAGGTGGCTGGATCCGGTCGAGCTTGTGGTCATTTGTAGACAAAACATAAGTCTTTCCATTGGTACCAAGTATTAGCTTATTCGCGCTGATTACGAGAAACGGCAGCGCAAGTACTACAGCAGTGATCCAGAACTGGGCAAGTGACTGTACCATTAAATTAACTCTGAATCAAAACACCGATCTATACGTGGACTCTGAGTAACTACCATTAAATTAATTCTGAATCAAAACATCTATAAGTGCAGTCTTTGAGTAACTACCATTAAATTAACTCTGAATCAAAACATCTATATGTGGACTCTGTGAATAACTACCATGAAAGTAACTCTGAGTCAAAACATCTATATGTGGACTCTGTGAGTAACTACCATGAAAGTAACTCTGAATCAAAACATTTGTGTGTGGACACTGTGAGTACCTACCATTAAATTAACTCTGAATCAAAACATCTATATGTGGACTCTGTGAGTAACTACCATGAAAGTAACTCTGAATCAAAACATTTGTGTGTGGACACTGTGAGTACCTACCATTAAATTAACTCTGAATCAAAACATCTATATGTGGACTCTGTGAGTAACTACCATTAAATTAACTCTGAATCAAAACATCTATATGTGGACTCTGTGAGTAACTACCATTAAATTAACTCTGAATCAAAACATCTATATGTGGACACTGTGAGTACCTACCATTAAATTAACTCTGAATCAAAACATCTATATGTGGACTCTGTGAGTAACTACCATTAAATTAACTCTGAATCAAAACATCTATATGTGGACACTGTGAGTACCTACCATTAAATTAACTCTGAATCAAAACATCTATATGTGGACACTGTGAGTACCTACCATTAAATTAACTCTGAATCAAAACATCTATATGTGGACTCTGTGAGTAACTACCATTAAATTAACTCTGAATCAAAACATCTATATGTGGACTTTGTGACTAACTAGAAGCACTCAGAGAGCGCAAACCCCCGCCAAGGCCATAGGGTCACTGACGTCACATGGAATACCCTTTGGCAAAGAGACTTAGTCCACATTGTTTCGCGCATCTACTGTCATGTTTCAGGTTCAGTGGTTAACCCTCTGGGGTCCGAGGGCATTGTTTGGACAGTTCACTCGCCTGGCATAAATGTTTTATTATATACAATTATAGACTTTTGATGAGGTGTACTCGTGATTATGCAGACCTGGTCAAGATGAGGTTCACCGAGGCCGGTGAACCTCATCCTGACCAGGTCCGCATAATCACAAGTACACCTCATCACAAGTCAATAACTGTTTTATTATATGGTAAACAAGAAAATTGGGAGTTTGTCAAACATACTAAAACTGAAAAATCAATCTCAAGTTTCAGCTCTTTATTATTACTGTCATACTGCACCAACAGGTCCAAAATACTTCATGAGCACAATCTCTAAAGCCCCTTTCACAGCGGGGCTGCCTCGAGCTTCCTGTGGTGTCTTGACGATGCAGGAATGTCTGCGTCAGGTGCACGCAGCAGGGGGCAGAGAGGAGGTGAGAACGCAGCCTGTGGGTTCTCTGCACAGAGGAATCAGAGTGCAGTTTGGCTGCAGACAGACTGTGCACTCTGATTTATCTTCTACTTTGTATTTGTGCTGAGCTGCAGTTCTGTGCTCTGAGTTCTGTTATAGTTTATCTTCCTACTTTGACAGTGAGATGCGCATGCGCACGAACAAACTGTCTAAATGTGGAGATGTCTGGAGTTATACTTGATGTGGACATGTCCTGTCAATCAGTCTGTGAGCAGGACTTTTATGGACTATACACATATGACAAACACATTTGTGACAGAAGACCGAGGAGCTGCTGCAGCCAGCAGTGTTTTTTTTTTTTTCTTTGCCCTTAGTTTTTACTGCATTGTGTACACCGCGTCGTCATGACGACGCATGACGCAACTTGAAGCGGGCCGAAGTAGGTGTTGTATCGCGTTATCTGATTGGTCGTTATCGATAGAAGGCGTTGCTCGATTGGCTAGCGCTACGCTGCACGCGAGGTGTACTCGGCTCCACCAGCGGTCAACTCGGCATGTGGTACAGCTCAGAAAGTGGCGAATGGGCCAATCAGAAGTTGGCAAAATCACATACCATATAATAATTGCTGTTAACAGCTCTCCCTGCATCCCACAATCAAGTTTTATGTCTCCTTTTTTCAGGACAACCTGTACTTTCAAAATATATATGCTATAGTTGTGTTTTATAAGTGTAATAAAGGTTTACAATCAGAAATAAGAACACACAAAGTAGTCTGTATTAATATTTTTATTGTATATGGCTGCATGCAGTATCTGACACTTTCTCACTGCAGTTCATAAACTAGATATAAATACACTGGTCCCTCGTTTATCGCGGGAGTTCTGTTCTAAAAATAGCCCGCGATAGGCGAAATCCGCGAAGTAGTCAGCGTTATTTTTTGCAATTATTATAGATGTTTTAAGGCTGTAAAAGTCCTCACTACACACTTTATACACTTTTCTCAAACAGGCATTAACATTTTCTCACTTTCCTCTCCTGTGTAAACACTCAAAGTTCAAACCTTAGTAGAAAAATAAGTCCAGTATTATAGAATGAAACCAAATATCAAAACCTGTTTTCAGGCCCAAACATTTGTTTGAGAAATAAAAATAGAACGTTTTCCTATAAATAATTATGATGGCTTGTAGAACTAACAAATTTAATTTTAACGATCACCCTACGAGGTTGGACACATATAAGAAATTATTAATAGTGACTGACCAGTATTTCACCGTTCCTCTGATCGCACCTCTTTGTCCTGGCACCGCGTTGCTGTCGCGCCTTTTTCCACTGAGTCACACCTCGGTGCAGGTGTCTTTTTCCGAGTGAAGAACACAGTTATGGGTAGTTGTTGGCGCTCTTTTTTTTTTTTTTCTTCTGGCCGAGAAGATTCTTATAAACAGACACACGCAGAACACAATGTGCGTGCGCTCCCTTCGCTCACTGCCTCCGGTGTTACTGTTGCAGGATGGATGTGGGACCCGCAAAGAATCCAAGTCATTAAAGATACAAACTTCTCTTAGTGTCCACGGAGCTCTGCACCTGCGGTTACCGAGACCGTGCAGCGCTGCTGAATTCTATCCTTGCGGGCTGCTGGCGCACTCTGCAACAAAACAGCGAGTGTAGTCTCTGGACCTGTTGCCAGATTTTGGCTGCAGCTCGGCACAGCAGACAGGAGGGCGGTGTGAGTGGCCTGCTGCAGCGCTTAACGAGCCCGGAGACTCGGTAAGCGCATCGGAGGCAGTGAGAGCAATCACGGTGATGCCGACTGGCCCGCCTGATGAGGACGCAGAACACAATGCGCTGTTAAAAATAACAAAAAGAAGAAGCATACAAAATTGCACTAAAAAAATCCGCGAAACTGCGAGGCTGCGAAAGGTGAACCACGATATAGCGAGGGACCACTGTATTACAAATTAAGCTTTATATACTGTATATAGGATTTTTATAGGCTTTGAATACAATAGATATTTTAACTGTTACATAGTGCTCTCTCTCTCTCTCTCTCTCCTCTCTCTCCTCTCTCCTCTCTCTCTCTCTCTCTCTCCTCTCTCTCTCTCTCTCTCTCTCTCTCTCTCTCTCTCTCTCTCTCTCTCTCTCTCTCTCTCTCTCTCTCTCTCTCTCTCTCTCTCTCTCTCTCTCTCTCTCTCTCTCTCTCTCCTCTCTCTCTCTCTCTCTCTCTCTCTCTCTCTCTCTCTCTCTCTCTCTCTCTCTCTCTCTCTCTCTCTCTCTCTCTCTCTCTCTCTCTCTCTCTCTCTCTCTCTCTCTCTCTCTCTCTCTCTCTCTCTCTCATATACAATGAGTGATACAGAGGGTACACTGAACCAGGCAATATCACTCACAGTAACAGTAGTGGTAGCACCCACCTTGCCAACCACTGACACCAATATTGCATGTGGTGATGGAGGTCCTTCTCCACCAAAAACCAAAAGGACCTCTGCAGTAGAGCTGAAACAACTAATCCAGTTAATCGATTAAAATTGATTATTAAAATAGTTGTCAACTAATTTAGTCATCGATTAGTTGCTAAATAACTTTGTTTTACCGCAAATGTTTTTTCTTCCATATAATCAACCGAGCTTTGCTTTGAATCTTGAACCAATGAAGGAGTGCTTCAAGCTGCTGCTTTGTTGGTTTCATTTGTTTTATTTCACTTTATCTTAATTTTTCCCCACTAAAGCCCTAAAGAGCATATGTATGTGAGGAATATTTACCTCTTTTATGTTAAACTGACCTGTTATGGTCTTCTGTTATGGTCTCCTGTTATGGAGGCAGAGCCTTCAGCTTTCAGGCTCCTCTCCTGTGGAACCAGCTCCCAGTTCGGATCAGGGAGACAGACACCCTCTCTACTTTTGAGATTAGGCTTAAAACTCTCCTTTTTGCTAAAGCTTATAGTTAGGGCTGGATCAGGTGACCCTGAACCATCCCTTAGTTATTCTGCTATAGACGTAGACTGCTGGGGGGTTCCCATGATGCACTGAGTGTTTCTTTCTCTTTTTGCTCTGTATGCACCACTCTGCATTTAATCATTAGTGATCGATCTCTGCTCCCCTCCACAGCATGTCTTTTTCCTGGTTCTCTCCCTCAGCCCCAACCAGTCTCAGCAGAAGACTGCCCCTCCCTGAGCCTGGTTCTGTTGGAGGTTTCTTCCTGTTAAAAGGGAGTTTTTCCTTCCCACTGTCGCCAAGTGCTTGCTCATAGGGGGTCGTTTTGACCGTTGGGGTTTTCTGTAATTATTGTATGGCTTTGCCTTACAATATAAAGGGCCTTGGGGCAACTGTTGTTGTGATTTGGCGCTATATAAATAAAATTGATTTGATTTTATTCTGAAACAGTTGATAGATGTATTTTATGCTAACGCCAATGCTAACGCATTAGCATGTTTATGGCATTTTCAATGTTAAATTTAGCATTAAGCTGCTGTCGTAAAAGAGTCAAATGTATTACAAATTAGAATATTTTTTAATTTATCTTTATTTATATATTAATAATAGCAACAATAATAATAGTAATAATAACTAATAATGCAACAATACAATTTTAGAGAAAGAGACATGAGTCGCATGTGTCATTGTGAAGTGACCACATAGTTTACAAGTTATACAGAGAATGTTGCACATATAATGAGTCAGGCTACAGTGTTTGATTTAGGTTTTATGGTTAATTGGTTATGCTAATTGCTCATTTGCAGCAACAAAAATACCTCTTTTTTCACCATATTTTATAACATATGTTTCAGTGTAGTTTTTTGGCAACTCAGCATTTTGATAAAGCATTGTCATTTGATATAATTATTTTTGTTCTTTATTATAAACTGTTTTATTTCCTCTGCCAAGGAGGTTATGTTTTCGGTCGCGTTTGTTTGTTTGTGTGTTTGTCAGCAGGATAACTCAAAGTTTTGAACGGATTTTGATGAAATTTTGTGGAGTGGTTGGAAATGACAAGAGGAACATGTGATTAAATTTTAGTGGTGATCTGGATCACGATCCGAATCCCCATGCTAACGCGCTAGCATGTCTATGGCATTTTCAATGTTAAAAGTTAGCATTAAGCAGTTGCAGCTGTCATCGCGTTCGGGTGCATTTGTTTTCAAATTGTAATATTTCTTAAATTTATTTTTGTTTATATATTAATACAATTTTAGAGAAAAAAGAAATGGATCACTGTGCCAAGGAGGGAATCTCTTTAGGGTCAGTGACCCTATGGCCTTGTTTAGAGAAGTGTTTCATAAATGTTAAAAAATTCATATATTTGCAGTTTAGTTGAATAATAAATTGAATTTTGTCTTATTTGTTTTTGTCTATAAGCACATGCAATATCAATATCAGTGCTCAGATGACAGTAGCTTCTGGGAAAGGTGCAAGTTGCAATAAACTGTGATGCCAAGCGCTAAGGATACATGCTATCCAGTCACAGCAGATGAAACTTTTTTACTACTGAGCAAACATCATTGTTAGACTTTTTTAGGTTCAGTGATTCCACGGTGTGTAGATGTTTTGGGCCTTGGCGGAGGTTTGCACTCTCTGAATGCTTCTAGTTCTTTATTATTTTATATTTCAACAGCCAAGGGACATCTGACGATTTGTTGATTTTCAAGTATTTTAAGTTTTCAAATAATGTTCTGTTGTTAAATAAAGTCATGGAAGGAGAGAAAAATTGTTTCCCTGGCACATTTAAAAAAAAAATTCCCCGCTAATCTGATTAATGTTGTCTAAACTCCATCAGATTCATCGATGATCCAAATAATCGTTTGTTGCAGCCCTACTCTGCAGTGTGGGACTCTTTCACTGTTTGTGAAAATGATCCCTCCAAAGCCATGTGTAAGTTTTGCGAGTTCAAAATAAGCAGAGATCCAAAACATTACAATACAGCATCTCTACGTAGCCATCTGTTATATGTTCATCACATGAGAAAGCCCACTGTATCAACCACCTCCACCTCTCCTGGCAGCATTTCTTCTCAGGACACTGGTGTTCAGCTGAGTGCTGCTAAGGGCTCACCTTCTTCCTCCTCTTCACCAATACTCACTGCATTTACAGCAAAGCAGCCATTCTCTGCAAACCATCCCCGGCCAAAAAAAAAATGATGGAGGTGATTGGTAAAATGATCTGCACTGATCTGAGCCTTTCTCTGTGGTGGAGAGGAGAGGTTTCAAGTCTCTTGTTGCCTTTTTAGAGCCCAAGTATAAGATCCTGTCAAGGCACTATTTCAGTAGAACTGTAGTGCTTGAGCTGTATGAGGCAATGAGAGGGGTGCTGGTCCAGCTGATGGAGGTGTCATCAACCTTACGACCGATCTCTGGACCAGCAACCACAGTGCCCATGCATACCTCTGTATAACTGGGCACTGGTGTGAACGTGTGGTGAATCATCAGTGCAGAGGAAAGCAGGGCTGCTAAATGTTGGTGTGCTGGACATCGAACACACAGCAAACAACATTCTGTGCTGCCTCAAAGAAAAGATGAGAGAGTGGGAGGAGTCTGTGTGACAGTCTGTTAGAGTGAAGTTTGTCGTGTCAGATAATGCAGCCAACGTGGTGAAGGCTTTAAGTGAATTTGGGCACATGCGTTGCATGTCCCATACACTTCACTTGGTGGTGATCAAGGCACTGGAGCAGGACAGGATTGTGACATCCCTTCTGTCCAAAGCCAGGACCGTCTCTGGCTACATTCATCACTCAAGCAATGCCAACAACAGACGACATGAGCTGCAAACACAGCTGAACCTCCCCCAGCACACTGTCATAACAGATGTAAAGACAAGGTGGAACTATACGTTCTACATGCTCCAGCGGCTGGTGGAGCAGCGCAGGGCCGTACAGATTATGATACAGGAGCCCAACATGGGTAGAGCTCCGACAGTCATCTATCCAAATGAGTGGGGGTTGGCATCAGACATGTTCACTGTTCTGAGTCCTTTTGAGGAGGTCACACGAGCACTCTCTAAACACAGTGCCTCCATCTCTGAGGTCATCCCTCTACTGCATGGCTTGTGCTCCATCATCAGGTCCCTGCATCTGGGGGCTTGTGCAGCTGGTGATGACTCTGATCATGTCATGACTGGTGGTGATGATCAGGATGCCACAGAGGGGCAGGACCAAGATGGTACAGCCGAGTCCAGGGAAAAGTCTGCAGCAGCAAGGAAACTCGCAGCCAGTCTGAGCAAAGAACTAGAATGGCATTTTGAACCCATCTTTGCAACCTCCACATTTCTGCTCGCCACTCTCCTTGACCCCAGATATAAGGCCAGCTGTTTCCCAAACAGTGTTGATGTGGATGCACTGAAGAGGACATTATTCAATCAATCAGTCAATCAATTTTTTTTTATATAGCGCTAAATCACAACAAACATTTGCTCCTAGGCGCCTTATATTGTAAGGCAAGGCCATACAATAATTATGTAAAACCCCAACGGTCAAAACGACCCCCTGTGAGCAAGCACTTGGCTACAGTGGGAAGGAAAAACTCCCTTTTAACAGGAAGAAACCTCCAGCAGAACCAGGCTCAGGGAGGGGCAGTCTTCTGCTGGGACTGGTTGGGGCTTATTCCGTAGGATGGAGCTCTGTGACCTTGTGGCTGCACCTGCAAGGAACACAGAAGAGACACTTCAATCCTGTCCTTCCTGCAGAAAATGAAATCGGCTGTTCCAGTGAGGACACATTTGCCATCAGGCGATGTGGAGGCCGACCTGGCAGATGGGGACATCAGCCTTACAGATGACCAGTGAAATACTGGTCAGGCAAGCTCCAGTGCTGGCCCAATTTGACAGGCTTTGCACTGCAACATCTCAGTTGTCCACCTACTAGTGTCCAGTCTGAGCATGTTTTTAGCACAGCTGGAAATGTGGTCAGTCCACAACGAGCAAACCTAGACCCTAGCCATGTGGAACAACTGGTTTTCATTAAAGTAAATGAAGATCTGAGAAACAGCATAGGACTGTTCGGTCAGTAGACCAACCTCTCTCTCCCTCTCACACACTCACACACACATGCACACACAGTCTCACACACACCTTAATGAACATTGTTTAACTTTGTGTGGGGGGAAAAATGCTAAGAATGTTAGGTAGTAAAAATAAATAAATAATTGAAAAAACAGTTTTTGATAACAAAATAAAAATAAAAAGAAAGTTGTTGAGTATGACGACTCTTGTTCATGCATACTTAGGAGTTCATAATTTCCTGACCGTGATAATTCGTGCGCACGTTTTCCTATACGTGGTCTCTGTGAGTAACTACCATTAAATTAACTCTGAATCAAAACATCTATACATTGACTCTGAGTAACTACTATTAAATGAACTCTGAATCAAAACATTTGCATATGGGCTCTGTGAGTAACCACCATTAAATTAACTCTGAATCAAAACATCTATACATTGACTCTGAGTAACTACTATTAAATGAACTCTGAATCAAAACATTTGCATATGGGCTCTGTGAGTAACCACCATTAAATTAACTCTGAATCAAAACATCTGTACGTTTACTCTGTAAGTAAGCATTAAATTAACTCTGAATCAGAACATCTATACATTGACTCTGTGAGTAACTTGCATTAAATTAACTCTGAATCAAAACATCTGTATGTTTACTCTGTGAGTAACTATCTTTAAATTAACTCTGAATCAAAACATCTGTATGTTTACTCTGTGAGTAACTATCTTTAAATTAATTCTGAATCAAAACATCTGTATGTTTACTCTGTGAGTAACTAGCATTAAATTAACTCTGAATCAAAACATCTGTATGTTTACTCTGAGTAACTAGCATTAAATTAACTCTGAATCAAAACATTGTATATGTGGACTCTGTAACTATCATTAAATTAACTCTGAATCAAAACATCTGTACTTTTACTCTGTGAGTAACTACCATTAAATTAACCCTCAATCAGAACATCTATACATGGACTTAGTGAGTAACTACCATTGCTGTTCCATAATTATTTTTGTATGGGCCTCGGCTGTAACATCTGGCTCTTAATGAGAAATATGCATGTAATTTTTTTTTTCTTGTGCATGGATGCATTTAGTTTTTGGAGGGCTGATGGACATAAATTGATTGATAGAGAAGCTTCCTGCTCCTTTTGCAGGCCTGTGTGTGTGTGTGTGTGTGTGTGTGTGTTTAATTGTTGAGTATGTTGAGTATGTGTGCTATTTCCAAACTGCCAGTTGGTCCAGTTTATGCATGCTTAATCCTTTTTGAAAAGGTTACTTGTAGTAATCCATAGATGGCAAAACAGTCATCAGTTATGGTCCTTATTTGAAAATTACTGTGTTCTGTTCTGCTCCTTCCACAGGTTATTATATTTAGGCATAGTATTCGTGTCACGCAATGCACCATGGAAGTGGATCGCAGAATATGCAACGACAGCTCCAGAGATCCAAGTCTGTCAGCGGGTCTGAAGGCGACGAGCAGCAGCAGCCCAGTATGGTAGCTACACAGCAACAAGCTGCAGCTACACACCCTCAATCTCCTGTGGCTACATTTTCCTCTGCTGCCAGTCCGTCAGCACCACAGTCTCCCAATTATCAGATCATCATGAGCCGGAGCCCAGTCACTGGCCAGAACATGAACATCACCTTACAAAATGTGGGACAGATGATGACAGGTAACCAGCAGATCACTTTAACACCGCTGCCCCTGCAGAACCCTGCTTCTCCTGGCTTCCAGCACACTGCGCCTCAGTGGAGGTTTGAGCATGCTCCATCATCCTACATCCAAGTCACCTCACCTGTGCCACAGCCCATGCAGCCCCAGAGTCCCACCCAGCACAGTCCAGTCCCACTGCAAGGTGTGACAAGGCCTGGAGCTCCTGGAACTGCCCTGAGCGTGTGCGGACAGAGTCCAACACGGTTTGTTGATGCTGGTATGTTGGTGCGACAGATGAGTTTAGGTAGTCCATCAGGAAGTGGCCACTTTGTTTATCAAGAAGGAACGGGGCTGGCACAGCTTGCCCCTGCCACATCTGGCCAGGTGCAGCTGGCTTCTTCAAGTGCTCCAGGCATGGCAAGGGAGCGGCGGCTCTCCCAGCCCCACTCACAGACTGGGGGTACCATCCACCACCTTGGACCTCAAAGCCCAGTGGCCACTGGCGCTGCTCTTCCCACTCTGGGCAGCCCTGGCCACATAACCACCTCCAACCTACCTCCACAAATAAGCAGCATCATTCAAGGACAGCTGGCACGCCCTATGATTTTTGAGAAGACACCACAGGGTGTGGTCACTGGGGTAGGAACAACTGCCACAGCATCATTCAGTATACCTACCACCATTCCACCTTCTAGCCCATCCCTCACTAGTGCGCCCCAAATCATCCCCAACAACCCTCTTGTAGCCACTACCATGACAGTAGGAACAATGAAGAAACAGACTCCTAAGAAGCTGGAGGAAATCGCTCCTTCGACTCCAGAGATAGCCCAGCTGAGGAAACAGTGCTTGGAGCACCACACCAAGAAGATGGAGAACCTCAAGGAGATGTTCAAAGAATATCTGGTTGAGCTCTTCTTTCTTCAGCACCTCCAGGGGAACATGATGGACTACCTTGCTTTTAAGAAGAAGCCCTGTGTCCCCTTGTACACTTACTTGAGACAGAATGACTTGGACATTGAAGATGAAGACGAAGATGAGGAACAGTCTGAGGTCATTAACGACGAGGTATTACTTCAGCTGAAATTTTGTGGGTGTTCAAGTGGGAACTTTTAAGGGGATTTGCACATTGATTTTGTCCTCTGGCTATCGTTCTTTGTTTAGGTAAAAGTTGTCACGGGAAAGGACGGCCAGGCAGTTACACCAGTTGCTATAGCAACACAGCTTCCACCCAATGTTTCTGCAGCCTTCAGTGCTCAGCAGCAGTTTCAGGTGAGAGACTGAGAGGCAGCATTATTAATAAAGTTTTTTTTTTTTGATGCAGCTTCATTTTTTGAAAAGAGGTCTTTTGTTCATTGTTTTTGCATTTCCAGGAGCCTTATTTTTAGGCTGTGTGTGGTGTGCAATTTGATACTTGTTATTAATTTTGCCCCATTTTTTTCTGTTTGATACCTGAGTCCATCAAAATATGGCCATTGGGTATTGTGAAGGCTTTGCATCCATCCGTCTGTCCATCTGTCTGTGCTCAGCATAAGTCCAGTCCTCTTACTGCCAGAGTTTTCAAATTCACATGGAACATTCTTCGGACACAGACCTTGGGCAAGTTCAAAGGTGGCTAACCTTGATCTAGTTTAAGAGGATAAAAGTCACATTCTGTTTCCTATTTTTATACTATGAATCATGCAAATCCGTCAGCGGGTTGACGGCGAATCATAACAGAGTGGCACTGTGAGGTCACTGGCTGGTCTCTCTGGCCCTCCCAAACCGCTGCATTTCTGTGTAAATCTAACAGGTTTCTCATATACATTTCTTGTATACGTGTGTGTGTGTGTGT